>NC_088330.1:28415000-28772500 GCF_036884655.1 Musa acuminata AAA Group
TTCAAAATAATTATCTGTATAAATTGTTTCGAAGCTATTTGCCTCAGTATGATAATTGCATTTATAACAATTGTAGAGTTCGTTAAAATTTATATAACTACTAATTCATCTTTCCTATTAGTATCATTATTAATCCTAACAATAATTTACACAAAGTCAATGGTTCGCATGATTTTCCTTAGACTATTTTAAAAATATAATACATTGACATAGCACTATATTTTAGCACTAAAAAGGTCATGCGAATATTGTTTCATAAAAATCTACGATAGACATAGTTTTTGTACAAAGTGAAAGGTCCGCATAATTTTTCTTATACTGTTTTGAAAATCCAGAATATCAACTTAGCATAACATTTTAGTAGAAGAGTTATTAGAAAAGTTATGACAACCATAAAAGAAATCATAAAATATTAGAAAAGTTACGTGAACATTATTTCATGAAAAAACATAAAATATTAACTAAGTATAACATTTTAGCATTAAAGAAATCATATAAACATTGCTTCATGAAAAAAGTGATAGTCATAATGTTTGTACAAAGTGAAAAGGTTTGCATGGTACCCTTTCAAAAATATAAAATGTAGACCTGCCATAATATTTTATAATATAAAAGAAGTAACGTAGATGTTATCAAATATTTTCTTGTATCATATCAAAAAATAAAATATTGAATTAGCAAAATATTTTAGAACTAGAGAAGTGGCATGAACATTGTTTCTTGAATGAGCATGAGAATCATAAAATTTGCACAATATTAAAGGATTAAAAGATATTCCTTGTATGAAATCATAAAGTTCACATAAAGTGAAAGATTTCCATGATTTTTCCCGAACTATTATGAAAAAATAAAATATCGACTTAGCACAAAATTTACTACTTCAAAAGTTGTATGAATGTTGTCTCAAAAAAAAAAAAAAGACAATCATAAATTTTACACATAGTGGATGATTCACATGATTTTCTTTGCATTATTTTGAAAACATTATATGTTGTTGTAGCACAACATTTAGCACTCAAAAAAGTCATGAATACTATTTTTTTTTAAACTACAATAGTCATGAAGTTTGCACGAAATGGAAAGTCCACACAGTTGTTCTTACAATGTTTGAAAAATGAAAAATGTTGACTTAGCACAACATTTTAGCATTAGGAAGATATGTGCAAGTTGTTTCATGAAAAAAAAATATATGACAATTTTAAAGTTTGCATAAGGTGGAAGGTTAAAGTTTGAAAAAAAAAAAAAAAAGGTGACATTTCACAGAAATGGAAAGTTTAGAATGTCATGGAGTGGTGCAGTCAAAGGTGTTTGATGTATGTGCATGACAATTTTAATTTTTATTTTACAATATTTTTTAGTGTTTTGTAGGCAGTTTGTATGGGGTAGAGAGTACTTACTATTGCTAGTGTTTTTATTTTTAATTTTGATTTATAGAACTCAAAAAAAATTATGATTGCACAGCATTGCATAAGAGAAAATATCTTTAGCATGAGTTAATTTATGACTGATGATCTTACGTTGTAAACATGAGTTGATTCAGATTTTAACTCAACCTGTGTTCGTACTTGATTCAGATTTTATATTAAATCAAACGCATCCAAACTTCCAAAACATATGGAACTAAACCAACCAAACGAGCACAATCTGATTGGGTTTGACAAACATGTTCAGGTAATTAAATGTATGTATAATAATGAAGTTTATTTTCATAAATCGTAATGTAAAATCCTGTCTTTGTTTCTTATTTATTATATTCACAGAAAGATCCACAATTATAAATCTTATTTTATATGCGCACATAAATTAGATAACAATAAAAAGTATTTCGTAATAAAAGACTTTAAAATGCAATCACAAGCCAAAAGCGAAAAGATAAAAATCATATAGTGCAGCGTTCCCTATATGTGGATCCTAACAAGTTCCTCAATACCCGAATCCACTTAATCCCTTTGCTTGACTGAGCCCATCATCATCGTGATATCCATTTTAAGCCTTAATTCAGGCCCAATTGTTGATTTCCAAACCAAATTCGTGATTTCCCTAATTCTGAGTACCTAATTTAGCCCCTTTAGTCTAATTTTAACCTAATTGACCACTCTAAGCTCTCTCTAACCACTAGTTGGTTAGACCAACATTAATCATTAGATTAATTTATCCCAAAATGAACCCTTTGATAACCGGAATTCTTATTTTTGACCTGATTGAACCCAAGTACCTAAGTAAATTTAAAATCCAGTAAGATAATCAGTGATAAATCTTGAATATTTATCCATTTTTTTCCTGGATTTTATTAATTATTCCTGGGATTTAATTGCATAAATATTTTTTAGGTTCCTAAATTTTGGTATGGGTAAAGCTGACTCCACAGCCCATAGCATGTGATTTATGACTTCTAGAATACGTAGCTCACAAAAGGATGAACTCTTGGCTGTAGATTTGGCACTAGATCCACCTCCATAAATATTGGATGATGATTACTATAAGATAGTTGACTTATATAATAGAGAATTGTGATTTTACCTATTTTTCATTGCAAGTGATAGTATTCTGTGATATGACGTAGTTTTGTGTTTGTTTATTGTGATAGTATACATTCATGGATTCCGAGATGACTGATGTTTAGGTAGACAAATGGAAGTAATAATATATTGATATACTGAATAGTATACTATAAATGAAATTTTGGAGTATTTACATGATTTTGTATGATCAATTTTACATATGTTAAAACGTGTGCAATTACTTAGCGTGACATTTTCTATAATGGCAAGCCTATGGCCTTTGATATTAGAAATAAGAGTCAGCCTATTGTATAAGTATATGCTAAATTATGATATGATATGTTATGACATGATAAAATATAACATGATAATTAATCATGAAATGACATAAAAATTTGAAAGGAAAATGAAACAGAGACATTCTTGGATTATATATACCATATGATACTTTATCATATACGATATTAAAGATGTATAGTTACATGATTCAACATTATAATATATGTAATATGAATTGAGATAAAATAGCATGATATTATTGTATGATACATAGTGAGATGGTAAAACATGATATCCCAAAAACACATATTTTGACCAGAAATAGAAGGTTGAGCTGAAGCCAGCACAAAGATGATGTTACTTGTTTGTGTTAGTATTTGTAGATGTTATAGAAATATTTCTTCTTCTTCTTTTTTTCATATATTAGCATTTGCATACTTCTACATAGTTGGATATGTTCTGATATGGTCATACATATTGATTTAGATGGCACCTTTAAAAGTCCTAGAAACTGGGCCTCTATTATCATGGTGGATGGTATATGGAGGTACTTTGAGGAGTGACATTTGCACAAACAATAACGTATTTTACGTGAATGATTTATAAGAAATTCTTATAGGTTGATGCATGATTTCAAAATTAAAATAACAGGTGATACATGAAACCCTTCACGTACAAGTTTTGTCTTTGATAAATAGCACAGTAAGAGCGATGATAGTCTTATGAATTCATATATGTCGAATCTAACAACATTTATCTAGAATAAACAAATACTAAAGACCTGTTAAAGTAGAAATAAGGTTAAAAGCAAAAGAAATAGTAGTTGATGATGCAATCTTTATCGTTCAACTGACTACAATTCTATGTATGTATGTATGTATGTAAGCATCACGTCGATATTAAGCTATACATATCGGATTGCTTGATTCCTATTTTATCTCGCCATTTGTCTTGCATGGATACATACATCACCAAGTCTATAGAGGACAGAAATCCCACACTGTTTGTCTTCTCTGCTAATTCAGAAATTTTAGTGTTAATTATGTTCTGATGGAAAGAAAGTACTTACCAAGCAAGTAATTAGTTTCATTCCATAGAGTTCTTTTTCAGGCTCTCTCTATCACGTCTTGCTGCCATAAATTATTTTATTGGATAGAAGATTATTCTGTGATCGATAAGGAAATTTTCTGATAATTATTTCTGGTGGTAAAAATGAATAGTTGCAATGGATTCTGATGATTTAAACGCTTCGTACCATTTAAGTACTTTGTTTCAAGCGCATGAAAGAAAAAAAATGATCATGAAACAAACTGTTTATTCATGTATTTCTTGAGTCATCAAAGTAATATGAGAACGCTACAAATTGATAGAAAATATATTAGCAAAGTAGTGCACTTTAGTGCAACTTGATACCGCTCTAGTCAAACGTGGCCGCTGACCTAACACTTGCAAGCTGCTCTTGTTAAGCATGAAAACAAACACCCAAGTAAAGTGCTAAATAAATATACAAAGAGCTGGATTATGCATGTATAACAATAATATTTTCAGATCCACAATGTAGGAAAGGAGAAGCATTAATTGCAACATTGCAGATGCCATCTGTCACAAAAACACAGTGATCTTTTGGTGTGTACAATGTAAACATCACTGCAAAGTTGTGTACAGGTAGGACAGCTCTAGGTCTTTTACTATCAACTACAGTGATCTTATTTGTTGCAGCATCTATACTGAGACAACCATGAGAGGGACCCTATCAAAGGCAAATATTTTCCTTTATATGCAACCTAGCTAGAACTAACATGAGTTAACCTTGAATGCCTATGCAGGTAGGAGCTGAGAGCAGCGGTTTATCATTTTGCAGTGGCATCATCTTCCAACCTATGGACTTGTAGTTGGTGATCCTTATTTGTTATTGGCCTTAATAATAGGTGGCAAAATAGCTTCTACAGCTTGACATTTCCCTAGATGTCTACATGCAATGATGTTAATTTGTCAGAATATGCTCAAATTTCATAGACAATAACCTGCCTAGGGATATGAAAATGATCAAGGTACCTAATTTTGGTCAGTACGTAAATTTGGGTGAACGTAGATGTTGAACTGTATAAACTTCACTTTGATATTTGATGTTCATCATTTGAAGGCAGTAATAGCCTTAAACTATCTAAAATAGGAAGCTACAACAAAAAAATGTAAGGATACACGTTCATCTTAGACAATAAAATGAAATCTCAAAACCCATCTGATTTTAAGAAATATAATTTTCTTGATTCTTTACAAATAAAATAAACAAAAATTTGTATCACATGTCAAGTTTTCTTTCTTTTCTTATGATCCTCCTTTTAGTTAGATGTCTAAATGATCAAATCTTAAAAGAAGTGAGAATGTAATTCAAGTGCAATTTGTAAGCTCTTTCAAGGTTTTACATATATTAGGAATTTCTTGCTTAACAATGAGGTATACATGTGTTTATATGAGATAATATTCTTCAGAAACCAATTGAGGTATATATTACGAAGCTAATAAACATAGAAAATGAACCTAAAAGTTTAGGAAACGATGTTTTAGTCTAATTATCATATCCGTGCAAGATAAATGCTTATGCCTCTCTAAGACCATCAAATCTAGGCAGCAATGGATAAAGGAATTACATTACCTAATAATGCATGAAGATAAAAAGGAGTCATCCTACCAAAGATGTTTCATATGTACATATTGGTAAAATATTTTTAATATCTTGAGATGTCTCATCTAAAACTACCCAATAATAAACCTTCTGCTGTTATAATTAGCATTAAATTCAGCTTATCTGCACTCTTTTATTTTTTTTATATTCATGATCTTTCAGCTTAGCTTCAAGCTCTAAACCATTTTCTTCTGCAAATATGTTTTTTTAGTATAGCTCAACCGGAGACAACTCCAGCAAGCAGACAGACACATGAACTTGACATATCATTGTTTTGTTCAATTTATGAATAGTCCTCTCCTAGTGTATCTTTTTGTTTTGTTCAATTACAAATGGGGTATATCTCAGTATTACTCTAATAATTATTTTCAATTACAAATGGGGTATATTAAACTTTCGTGATGAAGAGAAGCCTCCATTTTCCTTGACAGTGCTGTAAACATGTATACACCTGCTGTCTTCTTCTCGATGTTATCACCACTACAAAACCATGAACTAATAGACACTTAAGCATTAGGATAAAAACTATTCATCGATGCTTATTCATACTTATATAATACATCCAACGGGAACAGTATATTTTACTATTTGTTTGTCACTTCTATGGTTGTGCACTGCTATTTCATTCGAGTACATGCATGTCTACATCTTAATTTACTGCTATTAATCTCTTTAGTGTTGAAGACGAGTATATAATGAGATGGAAGGGTAAGTACACATTGACTTTTGGAATGTGATGACTTCTATAAAACTCATCAGTTAATCATTCTGACTTCCTGCCAGCCCCGACATTGAATTCTCGTCATAATTCCCTAATGATAAAATGTTCGGTGAAGCATCAACCAAGAAGAAAAAAAAGATGAGATTGACAAGAACCACATGAAGACGAGAAAGAACCCAATAGAATTGACTCAGGAAGGTAATTCCCATTTTCAATGCATCTGGGAGAAATAGAGAAAGATCTGAACAACGACGACCTTTGTCTGACAAGAGGCTAGCATATGATATGGTTTCTGGCAAAAGATAAGATTGATGAGAGAGATAAAATGTCAGCTCGCAAATCCAGCCAGTTTCTTTCTCCAAAGCCTCTGCCGTTATCATGCTTTCTTGTCATTCTTCCTTATATCCAGGCCAAAGAGAGAAAGAGACGAGTGAGAGACAGAGAGAGGAGGGATATCCTATGCACCTCAAATAAAGAAGTAATGCATGCAAACAACGAAGGGACAGGATAGACAGGCGAAGCAGAATGTGAGGTTTCCACTATAACTTGATTCCATATCCCCATGCCATGCATGGCCTGTGACTTTCTGCCCTCGGGGCTGAGACATGACCTCAAGCAAGATAAAAGAAAGGATAGCTTGGCATATGATACTCTTAAAAAAACAGGAGGCAAGTAAGCCATTAAGAACAAAGGAATCCTTTGCTTGCTGGTCTACCTGTTGCCTAACTACTTCAAACGAACTCAATGTTTTTGTGGTCGTCCATTTCCAACCCCGGCAGGGCCTTAAGGGTGAACCCCGCAAGAAGAGTACACTAGTAGATTGTGATCCCGAGAAGTCAAAAGGCTTAGAGTGAGAGGAGTAGGAGAAAGCTAAGTCATGACGTTAATTAGATGCAATCGCCTTGGAGGAAATTTAATAGGACACATCGTCTAAGATATATAGAAAACTGGAAACAAGAATAAGACACTACCACTGGTTCTAAATTCTGAGAGAAGCACATAGCTAGCTTAGCTCTAGATGTAAATGATGATCTACCTTGCCAGCCTTGGTGAGTTCTTAGCTCTCTAAGGCCTTGGGTGGTGCGGGAAGAACTGGGTGCCCGCCATGAAGGCGCTAAGTGGAGTGGTATAAAGGGCGGATGGATCCAATAATCCGGTGGAAGCCGCCGGGGTTGTCGAGCTAGTGGGTGCAGCAGGAAGGCTAGTTGCAATAGCAGCTGCGGTGGTAATAGCAGCGGCGGCCGTGGAGGACGAGGATTCACCGTGGAGGGCGCGAGGAGTCGAAGGGTACTGGGAATCCGGGCCCTGGTCGTAGAGGATGCCCCTGAACACATGCCCACCGATGCTGATGGCGGTCTGGTATGCGAACTCGTCCTCGGCGTCGTCCATCGGGCTGACCCGCACGCACCGGAACACTGCCGGCGAGCTCACCTCGGTGGGGAAGCTCACGGCCTCCATCCCGCCGCCTCCTGCCGCAGTTCATTTATACTTGGTTAAGTGGACGCCATCAATAACTCTTACACTCATTATTAGCGTAGAAAGGTGAAGAGGGAGCAGGACAGTGAAAGACCGGAGTGAGTCGGAGTGATGGAACTGAGCACACGCAAAGGATTCGAGTGAATAGTGGAATTGATACAGGAAATAGTAGAATGATTTGTACTGCATGTGCTGCTGGTGATACCTGATGACGTGGTGGTGATGGCGGTGGGGAGGCGGGTGGCTATCTCCCTTGGCCTTTTGGAAGGCTCTCCTCCACTGCCACCACCTCCACTTCCTCCGGTGGGAGCTCCGCTGGTCGATCCACCGATTCGGAGACGCTGAGATTGCTGCTGAAGGGCAGCGGCGGCGGCGAGCTGATGCTGGCGCTCGCGGCGCTTCGCAGCTGGGACCCAAGTGCTCTTGACGTGCGTGGGGCACTGGAAGCCGCGGCTCTTGCAGCAGGTCCGGCACCGCATGTGGACGCAGTCCTTCTTGGCCTGGTTGCCGCAGTCTTGGCAGCTCATCCCCCCTCCGCCGCTGCCCCTCATGCTTATCGTGCGGCCAATAGCTCCACCAGCTTGCAGCGGCTCATCCGAGAACGAGAGGAGCCCGGGGGTGGAGGTGTACAGATGGTGCTGCTGCTGCCGCTGGATTTGCTGCTGGTGCTGCTGCCATAGCTCGAAGCCTCTCGTGTAGGTGATCTCTTCGTTTCTACTGCCACCACCACCGACGCCGCTTGATCCGCTGCCGTAGAGGAATAAGCTCTCAGGTGGGATACCTTCTTCCCCTCCTTGCCTGCTTCCCCCACCTAGAGAGAATCCTGCCATGCTCCCTCCTCTGGAAGTTTTAAATCCATAGCAAGATCGATCGATCCCCCTTCGCCTCCTCCTCGTCTACGCTCTGCCCTAATCCACTAGATCTAATTATTTATAAAGAAGAGAAAAAAAAAGGAAGCACAGAGTATAGCATGACAAAACTATAAAGCAACTGATAAAAAGGGCTTAGAATTTGGGGAGGGGGGGAGGGGAGGGGAGGGGAGAGAGAGAGAGAGTAAAATAGGTGATTGTACCTCTAGAGAGTTACTTCTATCCTTGTAGAGCAGTAAAAGGGCCGTTCTTGATATGCTGGCTTCGTTGCTACTTCACTGCTAATATTGTCTGCTTTTTGTTTTCTCCGATCTCTAACTACTGAGAGAGAGAGAGAGGGAGGGGACGCAGCGGCAGTAGCAGCAGCGGCTGCAGCAGAACTACTCTCCCTCTCTTCTCACTCACTCTCTCTCTCTCTCTCTCTCTTGTTCTTTGATCGTTCCAAATCACTTCCCTTCTCTCTCCTCTTTCTCTCTTTGGAGAGTTATATTTAAGACATGGAATTAGAGCCACTGCAACGCCGCCATGGAGACTGCAAACCCTCGCTGCCGCTGCCACAACCTCAATTCCATTTATTGCACCACCCCTCCTCCGCACTCTCTCTCTCTCTCTCTCTCTCTCTCTGGCGGAAAACCTATTCTCTCTCACAACACACACACACAAACAAAAAGGATGATATAGTTAATGGATTTAAGCTAGGAAAAAAGTGAGAACAATGGGGATGCCGGTGATCAGCAATTGGTTGTGACTGAGGAAAAGGAAAGGAAAAAAAAAAACAAAGGTAACAAAAGAAATCAACCTCGCTGCATCCTTTTTGTTCCCTAATGAGATCATCCATAATAAGTCATCCACAAGATGATGGACCATGTTATTGCACGATCCGAGGGAGGAGAGAGTTACACGTGTCGGACAGCCAGCTGTTGCTTGGCCGTCCTGTGTACGCGCAAAACCCGGTACTTTTGCTGCCTCTTCACTTTAATGTCCCTGCTCAAAAGTTAGAGGCCTAACCACAACACCAACAGACAACCGAGAAAAGAAGACCTCGCGAAAAGTCTGCCCTCATTAAACCATCCATTTGAACATTTCTGCCATTGTCTTTAGCGTGTAACACTCGGTGTCCATATCAATGCCAGTGTCACCAAAAGTGCGAAATCGAAAAGGGAAAATTGAAGTGTTCCTCAATATCAGTGTTGCACACAGTTCACAGAATGAATGGGAGAAGATGACAGGCTGGTCTTCTTTATTCTGCCAAGTGAAATGAACCCAAGTTATTATTATTAATAGATTGGAGTGAACTCGAAGGAAGAAGCAGCAGCAGCAGCAGGAGACTTGGGATTACTAGCAACGCCAGCGAGGGTGTTTCTGACCCGTCGTCGTAGGTCCTCGTATTCGATTCCTATCCATTTCTTTCTTTCCCTTTCTGGGTACTGTTTTTGACCTTATATTATAAGCGTATACTGCAGCTTTTAACGTTCGGTACTATACGTGAGTTTTCTATTGTCATGCATTCATTGCTCCGCCGGTCCGGCATCCCGCCGACTATAGCTACTCCACTCGGGACACGCGCCATTTCCGACAAAAAACAAAAAAAACACTCTTCCATCCGCTCCAGTATTATACATGCATGCATGGGTGATTACGAGAACTCACTGCGTCATCCTCGATAACATACTATTTGTATTTGATTGATTATATGCTTGCTTATTTCACCGGTTTACAAGGTGAAAAAAATAATGTGTCATACATTTATGATGGATTCCATTAATAGTTCGGGCATTCGGATGGCTACTTAGCAAAGCCGGTGCAGGAAGTTAAAGACCATTCCATGGATGAGTAAGATTTGGAATAATTAAAGACCTGACTAGCGGATGTGAGATGATTGGTCCACAGGATGAGGACCACATATAGCTCAGCACCACATGGCATGATCAGCGTACTATGATGTGGTCACGCTGGGTTCGACCACTGCATATCTAACAAGAAATTGAAGGTTTCTTTTCAAAGCGGAGTTGGAGTTAAAGATACTGTCCATCGACCATTTGAGTACATGGAGATGGATAAGATTCTGCTGGTTGAAACTAACACGGTAAAGAGGAAACCATGCGTTATACTGCATCAGTAAAACTCGCTAATCACGTACTTAAACGTGAGGTGCCAATGTTAACCTGCAGTGGTATCTGCATGCGGAGCAGGACAAGAACGTGTGATTAGCGGGACATTTCTCAAGCTAATAGTTTTTAAGATTTCACTCGGAACTCAATTAATAAGGGTCGACGCTTGCTAGCTGTTGGTTGAACCAAGAAAGAGTAAGAAAAGGGTACAGTTTCCATCTACTAATTATTATCTTTGTTGACAGGAATACCTTATTCACTACATCGAGATATATATATATATATATATATATATATATATATATATATATATATATATATATATATATATATACACGGGGTATGGATGGATATAAAATGTAGGGAAAGGACATTCATGGAGCTGATTTGCTGGGAGAATGATGCGGGGGTCTCCCGATGAACATGTCCCTGTCTCTTCTCCTAACACCTCGAGCCCTGTGTGGCCTCCCGGGAGTTGACTCTTTATCTTTTCTCTCCTCTGAATTCTCCAGCTCTCTCCCTCTCCCTCTGCTGCTTTTCTCTCTTCTTCCCATCTCGACTGGCATTGTCGGACTCAGAGCCACCGTGACACCATAAAAGAATGGAGCAGACACGGAGAAAGCGAGATTAGAGAAGAAGGGGACACAAATCCCGGAGCTAACAAACTCCCTTCTCAGCGTCCACACAGAATCCATGTGATCGTGGAGTATGCATTCGTCGATAATATTCCATATGCGTGTGAATGTTTAGCGCCAACACCGCGTTGCAAAGACAGAAAGAAAGAGAGAGAGAGAGAGACAGAGAGGGTAGCTTTCTTTTCTTTCCCCTCACTAACTCCGTGATGTTAACCCATCCATACATGATTAGTGGTGCATGACCACGAGGCGTTGCCCAGTGTTTCCTTACTGTTGGTTTACTCTCATCTCGCTTCCATGCACGTTAGAATAGTAGACCTTATAGCATTAGACAACGGGAGGGCTTTATATTAATCTTTATTTACCATTACAGCCGTTCATCCAATGATGCCGCTTTTCTTCCAATATGCGTTTCTTTTTGCTTTTTACTCACTTCCCACTCGCATGGTCTGCATGTGCAGAGTGGTATACACATTTAGGAGAAGAAGCAGAAAGTTAAGTAGGCATATATTTATACACTAGTGAAGATACTCGTATCTGCTCATCATACTTATCACCCTACTCCCTATCTCTTCTCCTATCAACTCAATGAATGTTTAACCGGAGATGCCTTTAATAATGCTGACCCTACAAAAAAGCGTAAGACGGCACTTTGGTCAAGCTTAGATTGAGTAGTGGATGAGTCGAAAGGTTCATCTTGATTATTAATTATCATCCTCATTTGCTCAACCAAGAAGCAAACAGTTGCATATGAGAAAAACACAAATAAAAAAATATGTTAGGTTATTATTTAGGGTGTCAATAAGATGAGATAAGATGGGGCGATGTGTACTTCCCACGTCTCCATTCCTGCATCATCCCTCATTTACCATTTAGTTGGGACGAAGACGGAGACAAGAAATTCCTATTGGGGGGTGTGAAGATTCACAGCTTCTTCATGTTCTATTAATTAATCCTATTTTATTTTAAAAAATAAGACGCAAGATTAGTTTATAAACACAAGATATAAAGTTTTTTTTATTTATTAAAAAAATATATTAAAAATTAAACATGATTAATTTAGTGGTTAACGTTTGGAGTAATAGGTATTGGGTTTAATTCTATAATATATATATATATATATATATAATTTAATAAATATATAATATAATATAATAATAATAACAGGATGGGAACATGTACGATGACAAGTAGAGCACCCCGTCCTTGCCCCATAACTATACATGTAATTGAATATATCTCCCATCCTCATTTATTTCCTTCATCCTTACCCATTAAGGATGAGTGGCATAATTGATAACTCTAGTTCTTTGTCATGATTCTGATAAATTCTAAAACTAAAAGCTAAATTAATTTTAAGCTTTACTCCACTATTTTTTTTTTATTCATGGGTAAGTGGTGATTCCAAGTTTCTACATTAATATAATATAATCTTTCTTAGCTAATATCTTCAATACATCGAATGATGTTTTAAATTCTTAACTTTTGATAAATGGGTTTAGTATATCATCATCATCAGATAAATATTTTAGAAATTTAAATTATATTAGATGATATTTAAATATGCTAGATGAGGTCGTGTGACACCATCAAACCAATATCTTAGATATAGAAAAAATATTAAATTAAATTTCAAACCCTCAACCAGAGTCTATTGAGTTGGAAATCAATAACCTCGTCCGACTCCACCGGTTAATGTGCTCTCCAATTATTGTACGGATTTAATTGTGATGTTAGTACTAAAGCAATGTGATTGGGTCCCACTAGGAATAGATGGACCCTAGCTTTGGACATCTATGAAGTGGGAATTAGACTGTTCACATTATTGTGCACAATAAAAGAAAATAAAAATAAAAATATATGAGGTAGACAAAGCCAACACTTTACTCGAATTCAAAAGAGGAAATTATTCGATGGATTATCTTTTTATCTTAAAAATAAGTTTCACCTCCTACAAAGAACACTAAAATTGAGTTGGATCCTGATGAGTTAGCAATTACCACAAACTAAACCTGGAAAATATTTCATAACAATTGTTTCGATAACCCTCGTCGTTTCTTTTTATTTCTAGACTAAGTTCATTATTATTATATTATATACTTGATTGAAGAATTATCGGTAGAAAAGAGCCGATTCGCCAATTTTGAAGAGTATAGTGATCCGTTTCTTGTACTTTTATTACCAAATTAAATATTAAAAAACAGTAATTCTTTATTATCATGATTTGACATGCATCTCATAGATGTATTTCAAATTATAGTGAATATTATAGGAATAGTCTTGTGCAAGGTATTTCTTTCTCCTTTATTATTTGTTTTGGCTCCCACTTTTTCCTGTTCCACCCACATCTCTTTTCGATGGTGGTGGTAGCGACTGGCATCGATCAAACGAAGAAGGTGAAAGGGGAAGGTGAGATTAAATTTTTTGATCTCCATCTCCTGCAAAAGAGAGAGGGATGAGAGGAAGACACAGCGCCCGGCCGAGCTCTCTTCCTTGACCTCCTCATCCAAACCGGACACCACCAGGTACAATAGTCGCCGGCCCTGTGCTCCGGCAACCGTGGCAACAAGTGGGAAGGAGAAGAGGCAACGGCTACGTCATCGTTGTCACGTGCCACCGAAGCGTGTCCTCGTGCCACCAATCGTGTCGGAACCACGGGAGAAGGCAGGACCACCTCTCTTTTGCTCAAGTGGCTTCCCTGTCACTGTCACTGTCACCAACAACAAAACTACAAACGGAAGGAGGGGGACCATTGATCGCTGACGTGGACGCTAGCGCCAAATGACGATTCTACCACTTCCGTCCAAATTTCAAAGCGTAAGGACTAATTCCAGGCAAATTAAATGTCAGAGGTCAATTTGAAAATGTTTGTGCATTTTATCTGATTCAATTATATTTTACACCAAATTACTAAAAAAAAATTAAATACACTTAATTTCACTTAAATTTATTTTTTATAAAAAATTTAATAACGACAACTAGCCTCAAATAATTGGAACATTATAATCTTGTTGTTATTATTATATCTTTTATATGTAATATATCTTTCTAATTTACTTTAAATTAATTTTTTAATTATCATTCTAAAATTTTTTATTCTCAATAGACTTATTATTTTTCTTATAACATGAGACACTAAAGTTTTTTTTACTTATTCTAAGGTTATTTTGTCTTTCATAAATGCTCTAAAATGTTATCAAAATCGTTGGCAAAGGATATAAGAAATAACATTATCTTATCTTTTTTATTATAATTTTTTTAGTTGATCTAATAATCCTCTAAATATATTTAGATGTTCTACCGAGTACGACGAGTCTTCTTTCATTCTTAGCCTTTATATCTTTCGCTTGAAATACAACTAGTCGATTAGTCTTTTAGTGGAATAAAATATTTTAAACTCATCTCAAATAATAGTACTTACATGCATCATCGTCTTGACTTCCTTCGAACCATTTTGAATCATTGTGTTGACTTGCTTCTAATCATTTTTATTACTTATGTGTCCCTTTAATATTTTTGTTAGGATTTACGAAACAAAAAAGATTATATATCCTCTTTTGTTATCAGGTGAAATTTTTTTTATTATAAATATATCCATAGAAAAGCCTAAAGATAAAAATAACAATATCTTTTGTTAAATTTTAAATCTCATTAAGATTCGAAAAGTACTTATCGACCATAATAGTAAAATACAATAAACTTTGAAAAGCAATTCGAATCACAAATAGAATACACAAAGTTATCAAATGAGTTACATCATAGGAAGTCGATCGAACCAAACAACAAAGAGGACAAGGCTGTGTTATATTTAACTGAATCGAGATGCAAAATTCTTGTCCAATTCGTACACAACTCACTCACGCTCGTGCTCTGTAGGGCGCCTCCTCGAAGCTAAGTAGAAATCCTACATGATCTTGATCCGAGTATAGTGCATTATTCCTCGAACAATGACTACTGTTCTTTTCAACACTCTACTCTTCCATCAAACACAGTGCATGCCGGAGAGCTTATTCATTAGGAAAATAGCCCCATATGGGTGTCCTATTTGGTCCCTTTGTTTGGCCACTTCTCCATCTCCCCGGAGTGACTATGGAGCCAATGCAAGAGGGGCCGTAGATATCATTGCATTTTCCATAACATTCATGTACTTATGGAGTATATCCGGAGCATGCATCCAAACTCTTTTTCCTTCATTCCACCCTTTAAAGCTCACTCATCAACTTGATCCCTCTCATCCACGGTCAGTCTTTTGAGCATGCTGATTTGTGACTCATCTCCTTAATTCTCCATCTTGAGTCGATGGGTACCTACATGCTAAAATTATCTTTCAAAGTAGGACTGGATCATGTTGCCATAATTAATATGGTCACAATAGGAGTATCCCACATTGATTGTTAGGTCCTAACTTGTAGTAGATTTTGACTTCTAAGCTATCATTAGGACTGAGGAAAAAAATCTTATAAATAGGTCTGCAGTTCTTGTATAATATATCTTATGAAAACTCCCTACTAATTCTCATCTTATGCCTTGGTAAAACTCTACGTAAGCTTGCTTTCGATCTCCCAAGTAACTTTCTAGTCTTAGGACTCCTATAGACCAATATCCTGTTTAGGATTCTTCTCTCCGACATCGACTTTTTAGACTTTCCGTGGGTGCATGTTGATATTCGTCAAATAGTTTTGGAGATAAAAGACAGCATCAGATTCCTTCTTTACATTTCTCTATTTGTGAGACACGAAAGACAATATGGATCTTTGAAATTTTGAATCCATATGTAGTTGGTTTGTTGTGTATAATAACTATACCTTATAAAAATACTGATAAAGTTTCTTATAGCAAGTTATGTATACTATCATTGTATCATTTGATAAGAAATAACTAACTGAATTTATATTGATGGTGTGTATGAATTTATATAAGATTGCAAAATATAGTAATTACATAATTTTTTCAATCAATAATAAATATAAAAATTTATTAAATTATTTTATAATTTAAGAGATTACGGTAAGATCATAATCTTCATTAATGATAGAATCATGATAATATATTATCATAAATTCTATGGTTAAGATTCTTGATAACATAATATCAAAATATTAAGAGGATCATGATAATCTTGTCATGATTTATTTTTCTCAATAATATCTTTCCTAATATACCCTCGTAAGATGATGCGCCCATCGAAGATACTAATCTTAGACCAAAGTAGAAGGAATTGCTGGTGAGACAAAAACTTAGTAAGAGCATATGTAAGTTAATAAGAAGATGAGACATAAGAGACGTATAGTTCACTATTTTAAACTTTATTACAAATAAAGTGAAAGTCGATAGCTACGTGCTTCATTAAAGAGTGAAATACTATCCCGATATTGTCATAATATATGGATGGAGGATCAGAGATTACGATAAATAGTTTATATAGTAATGATTGAATCCAACAAAGTTCAGTAGTTATCGAAGCAACCGCTTGATATTTAGTGCCTCCATAGAAGATCTTACAATAGAGCGTTGTTTCTTGAAATTCAAAGGGATTGGATTGTGACCAAGAAATATAATATCCTATCATCCTTATTACTTATTTAACCGACATCCGAAAATATATGAAGTAATAGAAGAGAGTCACTTCGGAGAAATAAGCCATGATCAATAATGCCTTTTAAGTACCAAAGAAGACATTTAATAGCTATCTAATGATTGGAAGTTGACTTGTGTATAAATTGAGATAATTTATTCACTGCATATGTAATATCCGGACAAATAAATACTAAATACTATAGATTGCTAACAACTTAATGATACTTGCATCGCTAAGATTAGCACTATCAGATAAGGTAAGACGAACACTTGTAGAGACCGGTGTAGTAACAGTATTGGCTTCAAGTATTTTAGTATGATCAAAAAGGTCATGAATATACTTCTATTGAAAAAAAAATAGACTATTTGTCATGTGGATTATTTAAACATTAAGAAAATAGTTGAGGGATCCAAGATATTTGATAGAAAACTTATTTTTGAATAAATTGATTAATTATTTCTGATTTATTACTAGTAATAATTAAGTCATCCATATAAACTAGTAAAAACATGATTATGCCTTCATGAGAATAAATAAATAATGAATTCTTAGATTGAGAATTATGAAATCTAATAAAAATTAGATGTGTTCGAAGTTCATAATACTAATCAAAAGGGGCTTGCTTGAGATCATAAAGAGTATTACGCAACTTATAGACACGTTAAGGGAGATTGTGATCAATAAAACCTAGTGGTTGCCTCATAAATATATCCTCGAAAATATGATCATGAAGAAATGTATTATTCATGTCCAATTATCAAAGTTCCCAATTGTTAGATAAAGCAAGACTTAGAATAATATAAGTTGTTGTTGACTTCACAACTAGGCTAAATGTGTCATGGTACTTAAGGTCTAGACATTGATGAAATCTCTTTGCAACAAGTTTGCTTTATACATATTAATGGACCCATCAGGATTTTGTTTGATGCGAAAAACTCATTTACACCCTAGAAGATTTTGACTTGGATGGGATGAGACTAAGTCTCATATACCATTTCATAGCAAAGTATTATATTCTTCAAACATTATTGCTCGTCATTTGAAAAATTTTAAGGCTTGGTTAATAGTGGAAGACTTAGAAATAAAATTTTGGGATTATTTTTTGAAAATAAAAATATTTATTTGGTTTAAAGAATTAACTTTTGGATCTAATAACCATTCAATGAATTTGTATAGGGTCAATGACATCTTTATGACGTATTGGATGAGAAGAATTTAATGTATAAGATACTGAAACCAAATCTTGGTGTGAATTCTCTCATTACGTGACATTCTGATGAAGTAGCCGGATGGATAAGATAACTTGTTGTTCATCATACACCATTGAGGAAAGACCTAGTGAGATCTGAGTGGATAAAATGTTTAGATTGGTAGGTGATTTTGATGTTTTAACTTAATGAGAATGATAATATAAGGTGGCTCATGAATTTGAGAAACCTAATTAATAAAGTTATTAGAAGTTAGTCTAGGTAAAAGAGAAAGTGATTTACAAGGAAAAATATATTTCACAAAATCAACATGACGAGAAATGAAAATTCTTTTGATAGATAGATCAATACATTCAAAGGCACTTTGATTAGTGGAATATTCAAGAAAAACATTTAGATTTGATTAGGCTTCTAGTTTGTTATGTTCTAATTGAGGATACAATAGACAATCAAAAACATGCATTTTATTATAGTTAGGAGTAGATCCAAATAATTTTTCAAATAATGAAACTATGTTTAGAAATATAGTGAGCATGTGATTAATAAGATAAGTTGATATAGTAATGCAAGAGGCCAAAATTGAAGAGGTAAAGAAGCTTGAGCAAGGAGTGTGAGACTAGTTTAGATGATGTAGTAACAATAATGTTCTGCGGTCATATTATGTTCAAGAATACCTAGAGGGGTGAGAAAATGAGAGATTTTATTGGTTTCAAAATAGTTATGAAGCTTTTAAAATTTACAACTATTATCAGAGTAAAATGAAATAATAGATTATTAAAATAATTTTTCAATAACAAGCTTAAATTTTAGAAAATTGATGAATACTTCATATTTTTGCTTTATAAGAAATAACCACATGTATTTTATGAAATAGTTAACAAAAATAAGATAGTAGTTAAGGACCCCAAACATTAGAATATATAATTTTAAGAGGTGAATTACTTGTGAGAAAAGATATAGAAATGGAAGCTTGTACATTTTATTATGTCATGAGTTACACGAAAAGCGATGGCAAGATAATGATGACAAAGGTAAATTGAAAAAACAAACAATATGATTTAGAATCTTAAAAGAATGATGTCCTAAGCGATTATTCCATTTTTGAAATGAAGTCTTGAAGGTGGCTAAAGCAAAGATGAATTTGGATGGTGCAATAATTGGCCTCATAAACTCTATCTCTATTCAGCCCCTCAATGAGATGTGCCCTCATGTTGAGATCCTTTACAATAAATAAAGATGATAAAAATTTAATAGAAACATTATTAGAAGAACATAATTTAGAGACAAATATTAGGTTCTTCTTTATATCAGAAATATAAAAAATATTAAAAAGTATAAAAGGATTTTGAGAAAAAGGAAAGGTTTATAGAACCAATATAAGTTATTTTGAAACCTTTGCTACTACCTATCATGATATCATTTGAGCCATCATAATCTGAATTAAGAAATAGATTATTTAAGTTAGACATAACATGATGAGAAGCCTTAAAATTAACAAGCCAGTTTGAAAGTTGAAAAGATTGTGGAGCAAAGTGAGTGCGCGATGGTCGTAATGAAAACCAAGTAGGTGGTGCAATAGTATATATAGAATAAGATAGGTATGAAGGTTGAAACATCTATGAAATAGTAGCTTGCAAGCAATAATATTTCTTAGTAATATGGCCCTGTAAGTCACATATTTGACAAGTGATTTTGTTATTAAATTGTTGACACTTTGTTATGATGCTGTTGCATGTTATCTCTAGAATGATTGTTTGAACAGTTGTCTTGCTGATTAAGGATTTTGCTTTTGTTGCTAGAATTAGTTTTGTTAGCGAAATTGATAGTAATAGAAGCATTATTAGAAGGTGGTGTCTCTTATTTAAGATAAGCTTCATAGTTAGAAAGCTTATCATAAAGTTATTCAAAAGATATATGACTATCACAAGGACGAATTGCAACTAAGATCTCCTTATAATCTGAACCAAGAATATTTAATACATGAAAAATAATCTTTTCATCATCAAAAGGTGCATTAGTTATAGCAAGTGCATTGACTTGAGTTTTGATAGCCTGCATGTAATCAGAAATAGATTTTGTACCCTTAAAAAGTTTAAAAAGAGTTTCTTGAAGTTGCATAAGGTGACCATGAGATTGGTTGGCATGCATTGTTGCAAGGACCATACTTCACGAGAAGATTTTGTAGAAGCTATATATGGAATGATTTGGGGAGAGAGAGACAATGATAGCACTTTTAAGAAGATGACCTTAACAGATCCAAAAAGTATATTTAGCACTAACAACTTCAATATTATTCTTTATAATCGTTTGTAGAGGACAAGCGATAGTGTCATCTATATAACCCATAAGACCATAACCAATTAAAAAGAGCATAAAATTGAGTATACCAGGATGTATAGTTTGTGAATATAAATTTAAGAGGAGCTTGGACTACAACATTAGTTGAGATAGAGAGTATTTTAAATAATAAAGGAGTTGGGAGTGATATGAGATGAGTGGCTAGTTGAAGAGGTATTATTGGCCACATCGAAAAGTGGAGAAGAAAAAGACCCATAGCCGCTTACAAGATAGAGAGGCTTATTAGAGTATAAAACTCAATAAAAGTTATAATGCTACATTCAATCACGATGAAGGAAGAGGTACAAAGCAATGATAATAAAGAGTTGTAATGCTACTTTCAACCACAACGAAGGAGGAAGCACAAAGCAATAATAGTAAAGAGTGAATCAAAGAAAGAAAAAAAAAAATTTTGGAGCAACTATGACTTTGATACCATAAGAAGAAATGATTAGTTTAATTTTTATTGATGGTAAGTATGAATTTATATATACAAAGAGAGATTACAAAATATGATAATTACATGATTTTTTCAATCAATAATAAATATAAAATATTCACTAAATCATTTCATAATTTAGAAGATCACATTAAAATCATGATCTTCATTATTGATAAAATCATGATAATATATTATCATAAATTAAATGATTTAGAATCATGATAACATAATATCAAAATATTGAGAGGATGATGATAATCCTATCATGATTTATTTTTCTTAATAATATCTTTCTTGATATTATTCAGTCCCATACATAATAAAAGAATTATTTTACAGAACTATATAACCAAGTTATTAAATATCATGACCCTCAATAGAAAGGTCTTGGATCAAATCTTATCCTCATAATCAATCCTTCACATAATAATAATAATAATAATAATAATAATAATAATAATAATTATTATTATTATTATTATTATTATTATTATTATTATTATAAATATGTCTTTATTTTTTGGTTTTGTAATTGGATTTACTTTTTAGTTTAGCCGAGAAATTACCTAGGGAATCGAATGATACATATTCTCACTTAATGTTCCACCTGGAAAGAATGTATAAGGGCCCTTTGCAATTGTGATAGGCTTGGTGATGCGGTTGCCTTTAGGGTTAAAAGTTTTAGATTACTAGAGATTGACTTACAAGTCAACTTTAAGTCACTATCTCACTCATTCCTAAAATAGACATAGACATAGACATAGACATAGGATTTAATAGAACTTATTGTAGCATAAGTTTAAGCTAGAGGTGATAGATTGATAGACAGCAAACCGCATAGGTGCTAAAGTTGAACTCGTAATCATCAATGAAGGAATTGAATTATAATTAGTAGGCGAAGTGCCAGAATATAAAGGTCAAGGTGTTTTCTCATTAAGTTGAATTAGCGAGTAGAATTAACCCCCTCCTGTTGATTATAAGCAGAAGAAATTGACTCGTTCATTTGCTTGGCCATCGAGGAAGCTTTATCTATGATGAACTCTCGCTTGTGTCCTTGTAAATGGATCAAAGCCTATGTCTCCTCCCTCTTTATGGCTTGTCTTATCAGCAGGAAGATATGGTTTGGTTTAATGACCATAGAGGCATTAGAGAGGATAGTCTCATGTCTCCTTGTTTGCTTATTTTAGTGTAGAAATTCCTTTAGTATTTTAAATGATATGGTTATCAAGGGTAAAGTCACTTCATTTAACATCAATTTGTGTGTATATTTCACATCTCAATGTCTTGTTAGCCATTAGGAACAATGCCGAGTCTAAAATCCGTGTTTTCGAAACACTATATAGCTCATTAGGTATTAAGGAAGGGAACCAGCATTTAGGAAAATTATATGTGCTCACAGTGCTTACTCTCTTTATTCTCCACAATGAAAATAGACTTTGAGTTTAGATTTTAACTCCAAATATGACCGTTGTCACCCATATCTCCCTTATAGCAAAGCTACTAAATCTTAGAATAATTATATTTTTAATATATATTTGAAGAAAAGGATTTGAGTAAATATGTGCTTATGGAATGCTTTGAGTGCTTTCTAAACAATAGATGAACACTGTATATTAAATATGCATTGACATAAGTGTTGTTTAGTAAAATTATTTTTTAAAAGTTTATTGAATATTATGTGACAAATTTATCATTACAATATTTTTAATATTTATTCAAAAGTAAATATATTTTTTATTTAAATTTATATGTAAATAAATAAAATGTATATATGTATGTATGTAATCTTACAAAAAAATTATATGCCCCAAATATATAATAAATAAAAATATAATCACATAAATGGATATAAAATAATCTTTAAAAATAAATAAATAAAATTTTACCTTATAGAAGATACAAATCATAGGGTTAGGGTTTCTATTATATAATAGCAAGATTTTAGAGAATGTCATATTGTACTTTAAAATTTTTAAAAAATCTCATTAGCATTTCACTAATACTGAAATATTAATATTACCTTAATGTAATATCAACATTTGGGTATTTGCAATAAAAATTATCAAACACTTATTAGTATGTATTGGATCTGAATGCTCATTTCAAATGTATTCTCAAATACAATCCGTAATCTCGTTAAAATATTGAAGATTGTAAAAGGAGGGTTTAGAAATTTTATTAACAAATAAGTGTTCTACCTTTGTTAATATCAATGAGATGATGAGGTTGAAGTAACTGCTGATTTGATGGAGAGACAAATGTAGAATCCTCAAACCTCATGAATTGGTACAAACTCCTGTACCTGCAGCTCCTAATGCAACTTGATGGAGGGAAGAGGATGATTATTGACTGTAATGGATCTTACTTATGTCACTCTTCTATTGCAGGTACAGAGGCACAAAGGAGGGCAACCGATGCATGGCAAACAAATCCAAACAAACAAGCTTAATGCATGGCCATTTTAGATGGTTTACAAGCGTTGTTGACATCTACACTCATTGGTTAAAGATATATACTCAACATTGGCCAAGAGTTTGACTGTTAATTTTTGTACATTATTCAGAATATGTTGACACATAGGGCTCATTTAATGAAGTAGATTTTCTCTATTCTAAAAAAATAATAATAATAATTCATTCAGTTACTTTTTTTATTTTTCTTTTGCATATGTAAAAAGGATATATTTAAAGAGGGCTTATTAGTATTTTAGGCAAGAGTTGCCTGAATGATTATCTCCTAAATAGACTAAGCAAAGAGAATAATATTATAATTAAATTATTTTAATCTTTTTGCATGTTAGTATTATCCTTTTATGTAAGGGGCACACCCGATGCACCAATCTCCTGTCAATATGGGATATAAAGAGGGTTAATGTATATAATCTTATCTCTAAAAATAAAAAGATCGAAAAAATCTTACTATATTCCTTTATAGTTCATTTGAGCTTAACCTTAAAAATGATTACAAAAACCCAAAATCTAGTTTAGAAACCGAAATTGGAGAGTGAATTGGCTATAATATCAAATAAATTATTAGGGTTCATTATAATCCACATCAAATTAATAATGCTCCTATTTCTTTATCTACAGATGTCAAATGCCAAGCACGTTAAAGCTCTTCGAGCGGGAAGGAGACAACACTACGACCCTTCTCTGACTTACCACATCCAAAAATGGATCTAACTCTACTGTAATCGTATCAAGCCATGGCCTCGTCTTCTAAATCTCTCTTTTCGTACAATATCGGAGGGAGGCGTTTTACACTATCCTCTTCTTTTGATTCTCTTACACTCCGCGCTCCATGAAACGAGCCATGAGTACTCTTCCTTAGTTCTTAAACGCCGAAGCTTCTGCATTGCTTTGTCACTCTAAATGGTTATGCAGCAACACAACCATAAAAAAAGAGAAAAAGAAAGACTTAACCATGGTTTGGACGAGACCGATGAGTTACTCATCCGAAAGGGAGACTCTACTCTAATATACGGTGGTGGTGGATTGCACCGTAGACAAGCTCGCGTCTCAGCTGCCGGTCCACAACCCCACGCATGCAACATCATCATACTTCGCTACGACGACCTGGACGAAGACAGCCAATAACAGCAACAATGACAATGCCAAGTAATCGACACTGGTCCACGCCACCGCCGCCCACCTTTTGCCTCCGTATCTCCTGCCACTGTTGCTCAAGCAATAAACATATATGATGGTCAACAACAAGTCATTATTCACATGGCTACTGCATTCTATATTATCTAATAAACAAGTATCCGTGGTCCTGCTGATAGAACCTAAGGAAGAAGAAGGGATGAATCGTATAGAGATGGGAAATAACAATGACATCTTCTCACATCACATGGTTGGCCCCATCATCATTCTCTCAGCCTCCCCCTTTTCTCTTCTTTAGACGTTTGATATTCCGTCCCTATAACTCATTATTCACATGGCTACTGCATTCTATGGAACCTAAGGAAGAAGAAGGGATGAATCGTATAGAGATGGGAAATAACAATGACATCTTCTCACATCACATGGTTGGCCCCATCATCATTCTCTCAGCCTCCCCCTTTTCTCTTCTTTAGACGTTTGATATTCCGTCCCTATAACTCGAAGAATCTCCCTATTGTTGTACATTTTTTACGTACAATTCCATAAAAGATAAATTTTGATTCTTTTTTTCCACTCGCAGAAAAGCTTAAGCTTAACTGATCATTAATATATGTGATGGATACTTGACTTTTGCCGCTTGATGTGATTGAGTTTAATAATGTGTTCGGAAAAGGAAAAAGAAGAGAACCTCCGTCCCTTCAGTAAAGCTTGGTTAGACAGCATCTCTTTAGCATTATATATGTACAGAAGTTTGATATTCTCCAACTTTGCTATATATGAGGTAGCTCACATATCTACAATGTGACTATATATTTTTTGTATGAAACAAAGGCTTTTATATTATAGCAAAGATGGTTAACCATCCAATTATATGTATAGTTGGCTGAGATAAGACTTCAATATAAAAAAAAATATCATATATCACCATATAAAGAATGGATCAAAGATTCGATGCAAGATTAATTAGATTTGACATTATTTGTGACACCGAAAAAAATTAAATTCTTCGCTATACGAGATAAATAAATTAAAACTGATGCTCGTAAACTCGGACCTCTTCTTTCAACATTTTATATCTCTGTCATCAAAACCTTAAAATATATAATATATTTATGATAATAAATTCTAATTTGCTAGTAACTTTTTTACTTAATTTTTTAATTATAATCCTCTAAGTAATTTTAATTTAGCTATGACTTTTAAAATCCTTTGATATATTTTTAATTCTAATCCTAATCCTAATTCTCTAAGTGGTATTAATTTAGCTAGGGCTTTTAAAATCATTTAATATGTCCAAAAATAGAAGAGTTAACTGAAAAAATTACTCGTTTAATGCACAATAAGAGTCTCAAAATATTCAACATTAATTGTTTTCATGTCTATCGTGTATTATTTTCAAGAATGCTGTCACCATACATGAAAAATAAAATTCAAATATACTTATCACACATGCAAATATATGTACACGTGATACATGCACGTTCATGTGTGTACGTATAATTATAAATATATGTATAATTTGTTTGTACGTATGCTATTTACGACCTTAGTTATTGGTGTATATAATATTCTTAAGCTACCAGTCTCTTGGCTCGATGCAAACTGAAGTCATACTTCGCTGGAAATTTTCTATCAATTTATCTGTTGATATAAAATATTATGTAATTATTCTTACTGACTTTGATGTGAGTTCTTCGAGACCTACAATAAATGACAAGCAGATGGCTTCTTCCAAGCTGAGTTGGTCGAATGATTTGGGAGCATTGTAACTTTCCCCCCACTCTCAAACCCTACGTGGATTCCCAAAGGGAGACCCTCCACCTATACATATTTACTGCACCTGTACATATATCTCGTCGTCAGGCAAGACAAAGATGCAAAGAAGAAGGGAGCACGGGAGGAGCCCTAAGTTGCCTATCACAATAGCATGGAAAGGAACGCATGTAGGAACAAGTGGACACCTCCATCATCATCTTTAATTTGCTGTTACACTTGATTATTCTGCTTTCTCAGTGTATGTGGTGCAAAGATGTTGTACTACTAGGAAAATTGAAGTGTCTTAAAGACACTGAATAGGTTCTATGAATCTAGAATTCCTTTACTCGTAGGTGAGTTCGAGTGTTTGTTAGTCCATCGATCTTTTGTATCTGTCTTCATTTGTTTTCTTTGTAGTAGCAGAAAGTAACCCAGAAAATTAAAGACAGTAAATATTTATGTATTGTGAATGATGAACTTGTTTAATGGTTCTATATATTTCGAGTACTACAAAGCTTTTCTATGTTCCGCTATAGAAAATTTATGTCCCTGATTAAGCTTCTTGCACAAATGCATGCATGTCAATAGCAGCAGTTACTCTGAAGAAGCTGCGACTAATACTCAAAGTAGATGATGAATGAAAAGAGATGGGATCACATTAAATGGCGTTCATTGGGTGAGTCATGTATACCACACCCATTAATTACCTTTAGCAGTGACTTAGGGTACTCCCTCTGAAACCTGGCTTTCCTATACTGAATGTAGACCTCTTCGGTGAGTGTTCAGTTAGGGTGATGAAGGGTAGTGCTGGATGAGACTAAGTGTAACAGTTGTGAACTCGTGTTCCGTGACATAAGCTTGATAATGTGGTTTAGGGAATGATTTATATCTTAAGAAATGATACTATGATGTAATTTTTTGCAGGTTGGAGCCACACCTAAGATACATCTATTCCATACAATAACCATGAAGCTATTGTTGTCTTAAAAAAAATACTCCTAAAGGCAAAGCATCATAGAATTTAGCGGCTATATCGATTAATCTCAGATAGATAAGATTAATATTAACTTATAAGAATATGATGAGTATAATACTATCAACTTTAACTTAAATATTTTGATCAAACGATTAGGAATAATGAAGTACAATGTTATTTCTTTTGATAGATTAGGAATATAATTATGGACATTAAGAGTCTATTTACTTGTTCTGATGAAAGTAGAGAAACTAATCGTGCGGCCGTAATTACGTTTGTGCTATCAAATTTTTTTGGGAATGACAGATCCCTCGGTTTTGATCTCTTGTGATAAGAGAAAAGACGGATCTTAATATAGTTTCTTCTTTTAGAAATAATATTATTACGTGTCAAGAAAGATTATATTGAAGCATTATTTTCTCACATGATATTGGATTAATTTATGTAATGTTCATATGGGACATGACATTTGCACCTGATAGAAACCCTTCCAATGAACTACTGCATACGATGGTGATGGTTCGGTGTTGAATGGATAAGAGATCGAAGCCACCGACCAATAAAGATTCTGTCTTTCCGCGTGTGAAGATCCCTATGAATCCAATTAGATCTTTCTCGGATCCAGTGAGCTCGAAATGAGTAATGCAAGAGCAATCCTATGTTCTACTGAAGTGGGAAATCCCCTCCATACAATTGGGTCGAAGTCATTTCCCCGGTAGGGGCTGCTGATTCAACATTGGATTCAAGTGTTGCCTCGTACGAATGGCTGTAGATCGTCGTCCCTAATTGGTGCGAGCCAACCAAATAATTATATTTCCTCTACCAAAATACTATAACAATGATAAAAATAATAAGAATAACAAAGATATTAATTTCTAATTATTTCGGATTTTCTCGTCTAAAGTAATACTCTCAGTACAGACGTACATGTATTGAAAGAAAATGTTATCTAATAATATAATCACTGAAAATAAAATTCAACACAAATATACATACATTTCAATTTAATACTCATTATATTTGTGAAGGACATGAGAGTGCTATCTAACAGTGAGGCACTGTTGCTGTAACAGTTCTGTGTCTGGGACTCGTCATAATTGTCCTGACGCTAACAAATCCAGCATCTCTCATTGTCTTCTCTAAATCCAAAAGATAGTATTCATCGAGGAACGGCTCTGTGCTTTTGAGCAACGTGAACTTCGCTGGGGAGAGTTCCTGCAAATTTTTGAATCTATACTCGTTATATCTTAACCTGAATAGGCCTCTCTTTTTGCAATATCGAGTCAATTAACTTGATGAAATGCATATACCCAATGTCCCTCGGCATTTTAGATATTGTAATTTAAACTAAAAAAGTAATTTATGAGAAAAACAAGTAATGTATCGGATGACTCACCTGAAGTACCTTGGACTTGGGCTGCAATAAGAAGAAAATAGTCATTACGTATTACCTAAGGATGAAGGTAAGTTGCAGGTTCAGCAGTAAAGATTTGGTACCGAGTTGTCTGTCACAGCAATTGTTCCTCCAGGTCGGAGCAGGCGAAAAGCTTCATTCACTAATCCAATTGTTGCATGTTGAGGGCATTCATGAAGCTGCATGTTTTCAGTAGCAAAATGGGGCTTATACAGCCGTCATCAGGAATTGATAAGAAAACATTGAAAACATAAAATGGTTCCAATCTGCAACGTTGCATCAACCTATCACAATTCAACTTTCTCTAATGATGAATGATGGCAAATCTATCTATATTGTGGAATGCCCACAGACAGTGAACATTCAAGAGTTGTAGGAAATTCCCAGTACCTAAATGTTGGATATATAAAGTTAGTTCTCTGTTTTAATAGATCATAGCTTTAACTGTGACGTTCATAATATTCCAGCATGATATGTGACATAATTTGAATGTCAGTAGAAGAGAGTGCAAAACACTATTTGAATGAATGACATGTCAAATCTTTGGAGGTTTTAAGAGTGGTTTTAGTCCTGGCTGAATGGAAGCTCATCACAAGCCAGGCAGGGCCCTGTAGTTGCAGCAAGCCGTTGCTATATTAAGATAATGATCTTATCCTGGATGATCTTGAGTAGAAGTCTACTTAATTTTACTATCTTACAGTTTCTTTTCTCTGGATTTCTTGTGCAATCAGATATCTGGCATAACTAAAATGAGACAGGGATCATGTTCTTGCATTTGTTAGGGAAAAAACAGAAGACAATAACTAAATAATCTGCTTCTCAGAATAGTAGAATGAAAGATTTATATTGACCCAAGATTTAACACCAACAGTCATATAAGAACCAATTACACAAGTTGCTTCAATGTATTAGATATATACTTAAAAAGGAAAATAAAAGGCACGTCATGTAAAACAAGCATTTTCACATGTATAGGTTTGTAAAGGTTCAATTGGATGGGAGTTTTTCACAAGGAGAAGAATCAATGGGACATCTACTCATGAATATTTGGTTATTTCCTGAGTAATGGTTAAAGAAACTATAGTTACTTCCCACAAGAGATAGCAATTTGAATCTGTACAAGGATTGATCATACAACCTTGTTCATCAAAGAGAAACTTTCAATTAGTTGACCTGACATTGAAATTATGAATTCAGATAAACCAGTTTCAAGTGCTAAAATTATTGCCTAAAGCTTGTTTGAAAAGAACTGCCTTGTTTGAATTGAATCTATTCTTTCTGTCCTTCCCGCTTACCCAAACTGTACCGCCTAACTCTTGCTTTAAGAATTCAGTGCAACAGAATAAAGGAGAGTGCAAAAGAATAGAATGTGAGTGCAAATGGCAAACTCAACAATGATTCAGTGGATTCTTGAATCATCATTTACTAAGTACATAAAATGTTGCTCTGCACCTCCAAGACATTCATGTTACTATCAAGTGAATTTTCACATATGAATAATTATTTATCTATTCTACATGCAAATGACAAACTGGACTTACTGCAAGCACCCATGAAATTCCATTTCACCTAGAGTAATGGTTCCTTTATGAATGGGAAAATAAGCTTTCCAACAAGTAATTATCACAACCAAATGCATTAGGCAGAAATAGAAGCATCTTGATATTCTATTCTTGTGATTGGAAGCAAAACTGAATCTTGATTCTTACTACACCAAGAAGCACCATAAAATTGCTGAAGAAATCATGAACAGAACCAGAAATAATCACAAGCTAAAAACAATATATATGAACCAACTAAAAACATATAATCATAGGGGTCCAATCTAATGAATGCCATCTACTTCTATACATCAGGGTTCGTTGTACAGTAACATATGTACCGGTCCAACAGTAGATCGGTATGCCGACCACCCTGTACTGGTCGGTACCGGTCACTAACAGTTGGATTTTGACGGTTATCGATGGATGGCTCAGATCTGACTAGTTCCAACAATTAGATCCATTTGAAAGGGTTTTAAAACCCTTTCCTCCCCCTCTTTCACCCCCTTTCACTCTCTCAAAATCTCCTACCCTCTCAATATCTTTCTCACTCACTTCTTTCTCTCATTCTCATATTTACACTCTCTTAAAACTTCAAAATGCTACGATTTATGGTTCGGATCAAGCTTGGAAGGCTATTTAGGGAGGATTAACACCTAAGTTAAAAGAAGAACTCTCTAATCAAAGGTATGTATTTTTTTCTCGATTTTTAATGATTTATGAGATAATTAAGCCTATTCTATGTTCTCAATGTCTAATACATTAATTGAGATTTTTATGATGGTAGAATAGTTTTAATTATGAAGTAATTAAGGCCTTTAATATTATGATTAGTGTGTTTAATGCTGATTTTTTTTAAAATTAGACACTTAATGAGTCAAATCTTTGTATTTCATTTACATGTTTGTGATAGCACAATAGTTTTAATTAGGTTTTAGTTAAGTCTTTTAATGTTTTAATTAATGGTTTTAATGATGATTTAATCGAAATTTGATCCATATTGGATCAATTCAATGTCTTTAATACCTATTAGAATGTTTGACATGTTTATAGTAGTGAAAGAGGACTAATTAGGGAATAATTAACTATGTTAATATTGTTATTAATGTATTTAATGTTGATCTAATCGACTCATATTGGATCAATTAAATATCTTCAATGCCTATTAGAGTGTTTAACATGTTTTTAGTAGTGAAAGAGAAATAACTATGCAGTAATTAATTATGTTAATAGTGTAATTAGTGTATTTAATGATGATCTTATCGTAATTTGATTTATATTAGATCAAATTTACATATTTAATGCCTCTTAGGGTGTTTGATATATTTATACTGGTACAAGAAGGCTAATTAGGGTTTAATTAAGTTTTCTAATACTGTAATTAGTATGTTTAATAATAAATTTATTATTATTTGACCCTTTATTGGGTCAATTTTATGTATTTAATAATTATTAGAGTGTTTGATATATTTACTATAGTAAAAGACGGCTAATTAGGAAGTAATTCATGTTTTTAATATTATAATTAGTGTGTTTAATTATGAATTCATCGTAATTTGACCTATATTGAGTTAATTCTATGTATTTAACGTCGAATAAGTTGATTGATATGTTTATAGAGGCAAAGTAGGTTCATTACGTATAATCACACCTTGTTATTTCAAACTAGGGCTAATCGTAACTTACTTATTTGATTCAAATTTGGTAAGAACATGACGCCAAAAGTATAAGCATATGATGACACTTGGGATCATGCTCGAAAGATAGACGAGAACCGTTATCATTAGCAATTGGCAATGCATTTATTGTGAGTACACAAGCAAGGCGAAGGAATCACTTGGATGAAGATGTATTTGACCGACGGATATCCCGATGTTGCAAAGCACAAAAAGGTTCTGATAAAGGTCTGTATATCATTTTATGACAAGTTACAATAGTAAAGGGAAGATATAATTAAAAATAAGGTAAGAGCTGAGGAATAATACTATAGGGCTACAAAGGAACCAGTTTAGAATGAATATAAGGGTCATGGCAATGATATTGATCCGAATCTCAGAGATGACATTTATGCATCACTAGAGCATCAATACATGTACAAGGAAGTAAGGTTCGTCGTACCACAACATACTGCTCGATACAAGCGGTACATACCGGTCTGACAAGGGGTCGGTATGGACAATACGTTAGTAGGCCTCCATGTACCATGTGTCGATATGCTCGATACGACTCAATACAACTTGGTACGCATCATACTAACAACTGGTCAATACATCGGTACGAACCGATAAGGCGAACAATGCGAGGAAGTAAGACATCAACAACTTGACTCATGATGGAAGTGTGGCGGTGGCAGTGGATCTGCACAAGTATTCTAGTGGTCGATCAACATGAGGTAGCCAACTGCCCGTGCTCAATTGAGCCAAATTGGAAGCATGAGGCAAGGTAGCATAAGGTAGTCAGTAGTCGATATTATTGATATTAATCCGTAAGCCTATCCTCCATAAACAACAAAGTAAACACAGATTGATAATGCATATACAAAAAAAAAACAAGTGGGATACTAGGAAGGCAATAGCTAAGTGATTTAAATTCCAAAGGATTCCAGGAAACACAACCCAAGATCCATAGTATCAAAGCATGATCTTCTTTATTCAAAACATTGGCACGAGGATCCAACCTCCAACATCGAAGGAGATCCACAACGCGTATTTAGATAAGGTGATAGAACTGAAGGATTAGATCAAATCCTTTAAGCAATAGGACGAATATGGGGTGACACTGATGTGTCATAATTGGACAGGCCAATGTTTTCAAAAGTGCTAGGCGCCAAGGCCCCAAAACACTTGTGGCACTAGGCACTTGCTTAGGCACCCACCCAAGTGAAGCAAGGCTCTCTAAAATATTAAAATAAAAAATATATAATTTAAATTTAAATTATATTAAAAATATAATATAAAATATAGTATTAACAATCCATTGTTAATAATAGTTATAACAATACACAACGAAGAAGAAGGGGGGGTGTGGTGGGGGGGGGGGTGTGGTGGGGTGGGGTGGTAGGGGCAGGGGAAGAGGAGCCACCGACGGTGGAAGGTGAGGAAGGAGAGGGTGGTAGTGACAAAGGAACATTCGGATAGTGACAATGGTGACGAAGGAAGCTACAGATGGCAGTAGCAACGATGGAGAAAGCTACGGACCTATCCCATAACAACGAAGGGAGCTACATACGAAAGATTAGGCGATAAAGGGAGTTACGCACAAAAAAAGCAACGATGAAGGTGGAAGATTCGAACCTTTACGTCAACGATGGAGGATTTAGTCAACGGCAGAAGAGGAAGACTAGACCTTTTTGTTGGGTGCAAGGACACAGCAACAGATCCTAAGGTTTACTGAGCGAGTCGGGGGAGGGGGGGTGGATTTTGATGTTTACTGTTAGGCTTAGTTGGTTTGATTAAACCAGCTAAGTCCTATTGATTTAAACCAAAGTCCAAAATCTAGTTCGACTAGTTAGATTCAATTGGGCGCTCGCCACATGGGCTCAAGCGGGCTTCAATGAAGCACATCACCCAAACCCAGTGCAAGGTGCTCGGGTCTCGCCTCACCTCGCACGAGCGCCTAAGCGAGCGCCCAGGTACTTTTTAAAAAACATTGGGACAAGACCAATAAGAATGAGTATCATCAATATTCTTATGTATTACAATAGACAAATGGTTTTTCATAAGTTAGTTAATGCTTCCTACAAGATTCAAGATGCAAACTATATTAAAAACCTAATGGATATTATGGTAGAGGAGATCAGACCATAATATATTATCTAGATACTTAGCAATAATGGAATCAATTTTAAAAAGGTTGATTTATAATTGACGAAAATAAAGGAAACATTATTTTAGACTCCATATGTAACTCATTGCATGGATCTAATACTGAAGGATATTGGAGAGCTACCATCAGTCAACAAGTGTGTAGCTCGAGCACACTCGATCACAAAGTTTATATATAATCATTATTGAGTCCACTCTTTGGTACAAAAATTTTCAAATGGTGACACTCCAACTCGAAGTCACTCAGTTTGCTACAAATTTAATTGTTTTAAATTCAATATAGCAAAAGAGGCAGGGTCTCAAGGCAATAGTCACCTCATAGAAATGGTTTGATTTTAAGTATTTGAGATCGAGTGATGGAAAAAAAGGTGGAAAAGACTATTCTTTCTTCTAGATTTTAGAATACTATGAGTAAAATTATAATAGGAGTGCAACCACTTTATGTGGTCCTCTGCAAGGTCGACATGGATAAGCATCTCTAAATGTCTTATCTTAAACATATGTTGATTACTCTTAAGAAAGCATTCATAGATAATTTTAAGGTCGAACAATATTTATAGATGATCGATTGTAGGATCAAAGTTTATATAAACTAAGACATTCATAATACAAGTAAATTCATATTCAATATAATTTAATTCATAATTTTTTAATATTTAAAAAATTCTTACTAATGAAATTATTTGTCTTGCAACATATTATCTAAATCCAACTATTCAATTTCGATATTGTCTTGGAACGCGATCAGATTTATTATCAACACTAAGAAATGTTATATGTTGCCTCTTGTCAAACATTATCGATGTAGCCAATGCTATTATGGCGGGTCGATTATTCCAGGAAATAATCGATTCAATCTCCAATAGTGTGTTGTATCAAATCATTACAATATGGATCTTAATATGGAAAAGTTACACACATGTTGATTATAAACTATATTTGACATTAATTATTTGTTATGTTAATAAAGTCCTATTTATATCTTTTTGCATTTGAGTGATGGCTATAATTTGGAGGGGACGCACCAAATTTAAGGAAAGTTGTCGTCCGTGTACTTTCACAAACGACGACATTGAGTGATTGCAAACGTAACTGGTTAATGTTTGCATTGATTCACACAAAAATCTGTAACAGACTATCGTATAGACAATTGGAGAAACTGGTATATGTTCACTACAACATATGGCTAAGGTTACGATATTCCAAGCTACACAAAAAGCCAAAGGAACCAGAGATTGATCTCATTGACCTCCAATACTATAATAAAGATTCACAGCCGATGTTAGAATGGGTTGAAGCAACGAAAAACTAAGAAAATCCTCCACTTGATGAGGTAGGAGATCCTCTACATCCTTCACATTTTATTACCGATGCGATAGAAGAAAAAAAAGCATATCCCAAGCAAGAGGAAGACCCACCTCGATCAGAACATGACGGAAGGAGCCGAACAACAAGAAGTCAGACTACTCAAGGAACTAGAGATGCCCAGCGTGTAAAGGCAAAAGCAAAGGGAAAGGCAGTAGCATCAGCCACACCATTGAAAAGAATTAAGTCGAGCAACCAAACCTTCTCAATCGTATTCAACAACCCGGTCGGTCCGAAGACATGGCAACGACATGGATAGTAGTGCCTCGATTGATGATGTCGACGACATCGAGTCGGTGATCCCATCTACACAGTTTAATAGTGCATAGACCGAGGAGCAGTATTTTACACATGCTACTAAGATTCAAATCATAGAGCTCGACAAGGTACTAATCAAGTTTATACATGGAAGGGGAAGGTAGTGGATGATTTTGAGCAAATGTGATAAAGCCTACACGACGTAGACATAGAGTGAAACTTGTTGCATTCAAAGTCATCGTATTATGGAGAATTTTACAGCCAACATTAGTAAGGTGATAGTTGACCATTGTTCTTCAAACAGCAATACGACAATCGATCTTATGATACAAAACAACTAATCAATAACGAAAGTAGAAGTTCTAGTATTCTCCAACCTCCACACCAATACGTGCCACAATCATACTTGCCTCAGGAGATGCCTCGGACATGCGTGGTTCACAATGATCAGACTACGATCATCACCATCTTGATGCACTAATGTGGCATACGATATATCAGTATACTATATCATGGGATCAATTTCATGATTGGATCCGACAAACATATCAAATTGATGTATAGACGCATAGGATCGAGAACCCCAATCCATCGCTCGTGAAATCACGTCGTTCTTTTTTGTGGTAGAACCAGGTATAACCATCAATTAATTACTTGATTTATTTGAATATTAAAATTTAAGCTATTTAACAAATAATATAACTATTCAAATCATTTCTTTGTAGGTAATTCAATATCGACGAAAGAATGATCCGGAACATGCCACAAAGCTACTCCTCAAAACCCGAAAAAAATGTCACTATTCTTTCCTAATTTAGATTAGTTTTGCTAAAATTATACTAAATTTGTATTTATTTTTCACTTAAAAACCCTAATCTAATTTTTTTCTATTTTTCAAGAATTTTTAAAGCTATTTTCGGCCATTTTTCGATGCTATCAGTACGCCCCATCATACCAACATAGTATGTCGACATAGAGCGGTATATATCGTACTGCCAATCGATCGATACACCAGTTTGAAACGGTACAACAAATATTGCTATATATATCAACCAACAAAAAATAAATAAAATCCTTTATAGATATTCCTCCTCTAGAGTTTATCAAGCAAAGTTCAGAATAAGTATAAAACTAATTATTAAAAAAAATCAATTAGTCTGTACCTTTCATTTTTTCTACTACCATTGTTATTGATCAAATTAAATTCAAAGCTAACTACTTAGTAAGAAAAAATATCTTAATTTGTGTAGAAAATGATCCTAAGTGATTCAATATATATCGTAACACAACATAACCCTTCGAAACCTACAACTCATGTACAACCGACTCACATAGCCATTGTCATGCTGCAACATGGAATGTTCCACATTCAATGGCTATGAGAAGCATTCATACATTTGATATTAATAAACAAAATTGTATTTTCTAGTCATTTGTACAAACTTTAAGATAACAAATTAGCAAATGACTAGTAGTTGATATTCATGAACTATATGAAACATCTAATAGACATTCTTTACATATGCACTCCAGAAAAGTTTTGAAGAGATGTATATCTGCCTTGAAAAACACCTGAATGTATGCAGGAATCCAACTTTTAAGGGTAAATTGGTCATTTTAATTTTCACAATTTGGGATTTGCATGAAAAAGTGAACTTTTACCAACATTTTAATATGTACTACCAAGAAAATACAAAAAAATTACTGGATTGCAGAAATGATATACTCAGAGGAATGCAGAATTATTTGGTAAACTAGCTGGAGACTGCAACTAACCACATAAGCTAGTGAGACTAGGTCGAATGATTTTGAAGGTAACCCTGTACATTCACCATTAGCATGGATCCACCTAATAGGCTTGATCCTTGCAGCTTTTTTCTTTTCCTTGTATTGCGCAACAGACAGAAAGTAAGGAGACAGATCTAACCCCTGCATAACATAAGATAGATATTTACCACAAAATAGGATAGATATTTCCTTCCATGAAAAAGAAAACATATCAATGAATTTTGATAGAGAAAATTTTGCAGGCCGTTTGACAAAATTTATTGGCAAGTAATATTAACCATATCATTTCAGATGAGTTAGCTGCATACGAGATCCACAACATGGCTGTTGAAAAAAGTAAACACAAACTTCAACGCAGCAAACTCTTTCTAAAGATTGCTTATAAGACCTATAGATGCAGTAGTTAGAAGTGGTAAAATAAATAAAAAAGAGTAGAGGGAAACCTAAAAGCACTTTAATAGAAACTACAAATAAGGATTTAAATACTCTAACTTAACAAAAGTTATGGTTACACACAGATTTCAATGACGACAAAAGGTGACCCGAAAACAGGGGTAGTCCACATACCAATTCATGCTTAAACCGATATATACCACTCGTTTCATATCGATTTGGGCAAAATGATGGTCCATGGTTGGGACTTTATGGCTTTGTTGTTGTATATTCTTTCTAAGATCATATATTCACAATTACTAGTCATTCTTGTTCTTTTCCCTTGAAGCGTATAAATAGCATGGTTCTACGACCATTTTCCTTTCTTCCAATTATGTTAACAGTACTTTTGTTCCTTCTTCATATGTGTCACAACTTTTGTTTCAAGAGGGAAAAAAATTCATAGATATGCCGCATACAAGGTGGACATATTACCTTCCAGAAAATAAAATTAAAGTTATCTGGCACCAGTGTCTAAAGAAAAAAAAATAATAATAATAAAGAAAGACAATAAGGGTACAAGAACTAACCCTGCAACAGTAATGCATGTTAAATAAATAACTAAGCCCTCAAACCACAAAGTTTCACATTTCTATTGCCCGTGAAAGGTGAAGGAAAACCTTTGCATGAGTAGAAAAATGATTAGAATGAGCATTATAAATAACTAAGCCCTCAAACCACAAAGTTTCACATTTCTATTGCCCGTGAAAGGTGAAGGAAAACCTTTGCATGAGTAGAAAAATGATTAGAATGAGCATTATCCTAATTCCTGGTGAAGGCTAAATATTAATATTTTAATCATAAAGTACAGTTTTTGCATAAATGATTTTCACTGAACAACCTTACATTGCAACAATGCACATTTAGAAAAATTCTCAACTTCATATAAGAGGACTTTAGTGCCTAATAATCTGATGTGTGCAGCTAATGTGTCCATTAACTTGCTCCTAACTAGTAAAATTATATACAATGATGTAGAACTCGTAGAAAGAAGGGAAGAGAGAAAGAGAGAGAAGATTGAGTAGACCTAATTGAACCTTTAATCCCTATGCTGTGTACCAACATAATTGAACTTTAATCCTTATGTAGTGCACCAACATATAGTTTATAGAATCCATCACTGATGTGCACCAACAGGTAGTTTATAGCATCCATCACTTTTGCACCAACAGATAGTTTATAGCAGCTCAGGGAAGATAGAGACAAATAGGTAAGAGGAGAGTAGAAAGAATAAGAGATAAGAGAGGCTATAACATGACAATTGTGTTTCCAAAATCACTTCATGTTGAATTACATTTGAAAACCACTATTTATAGGGCTTATGATATCATGGGCACCAACAACTAGATTATACTCAAACCATGGTCTGTCGTACCGAAGCGTACCACCCGTACCGGGCGGTATGTACCGGTCCGACAGGTTACCGGTACGCGGACCGCCCGGTACCGCTACAGTACTATACTGTAGCACTGCTACAATATGAAAAATAAAAAAATATTCGGTACACCAGGGCGTACCGCTCGATACGCCCTGATGTACCGCCCGGTACACCGGTACCATACCGTACCGAGCCCGAGTCGAAATGCTGGTACGGTACGGTACAGCGAACCTTGACTCAAACCACAATTCCAATAAGTCAAAAATGACTCCCAAGACTATAATTCAATCTACAATTCCAACAAGTCAAACCAAGTTTCAAGAGAGTAAACCGCACCCCATAATTTCATCGAATCAAACCAAAGTCTGAAGATTAACATGATATCTCCAACACACATTAATGAAATAACTAACGTTAGTCTTTGTGAGAGTAAATCCATCTTGGAAATTCTTTATTGGATTTCCATCATAATTCTCACTTATAGAAGCTAAAAATAGAATTTTAAATTGCAAATAAGATTCTTTTAGTATAAAATTATGAATTCATTTTAAAATATATTAGATAATATTTTCACCATGGTTCACCTTACTAATCCGTACTAGTGTACTGATCAGCCATCGGTATGATATGTACCGATGTACCAACACACGATATGGTGGGGCATACCGACAAACCGATATGTACCACCCATACCAGTCCTCTATCAGACCAGTACATACCGTCCATACCGAGCGTATGCCGTGGTACAACAAACCTTGATTTTCTCAATATAAAATAAAATAATTCATCCACATTGATTTCACATCAATAATTTAAGTTTCACAGGAGTACCATCAAAATATTTCCGAGACCTAGAATCAAGTCCAATAAGTAAAATCAATTTTTCTTAGTAATCGATGTAGTCCATAAACATATTTATCCTAAGCAAGGTAACTTATTCAAATATATGAAAAATTAAGCACTTACAGTAACATTAGCTGAAGGAAACATTTCAGCAAGGTACCGTGTGCTAACTCCTATAGAGCAACCAATGTCTAAAATATCATTGGTCTCTGAATTCCCTGAATATTGTTTAAGGTGAATTTCAATTGCCTTCAACCAATTGCCGCGTACAATTTTATTTGCTTCATCAACTGTAGGGGCATCAGGTACTGCTAATTTTGCAATGGACATGGTTGCAGCTTCTGCCTCTGCAGCTGCCTGCCATATGAAGAGAATGCTCAAATAAACTGTCTTCAGAAGTTTTATAATCAAATTATTAAAAAAAACCGATTGACCATATATTTGTAATACCTAGTCAATCAAACCAAGAGTAGAATACCCTTGGACATTTGTTTTCCAAAGTCATTTTCAAATAAGAAAAAGCAGTAACGGGTTTGTTCTGACCATTTTAAGATGAAAGAGATGTTCTGGTAGTGTTTGATGATAGAACTTCTGATGAAAGATAGATTCTACATTCAGGAAGCTCCTACAATATAATGTCTAAAAGAAAATGTTCTTGTTCTTTTAAGAATAAGGAACTATCAAGTTGGCATATGGCTCTCTTAGCAAGGTTACTGATGAGGGAATCAAGTTCAAAAGGCATTGCACACTTCCAGGTTGCTTACGAAAGTTACTTCATTTATTGAACTCCAAAGGCTCCGATTATTCAGCAAAAGGTGGCTCTACAGGTGACATTGGCATCAGATTCACCATAAGATAAAAAGAGCAGTAACATAAATAAGTTGACTGGAAATAAATCTACAGGTGGATTCCAATCAAGCCTATAGCACTAAACAGGATCGACTTCAGTCATGCAAGGTTTCTTTTTCCCACCTGGTCCAGCTGCAAGAGTAATTTGCATCTAGATGCTGTTGTAGGGTGTCAAACTGCAGATTAAAGTTTGATGGCTAAAAATTCAAGTCCATAAGGAGCTGATAATGTTGACACCCCAGGGAAGAAACAACATAATGTAAGATCATATAATAAATCATCAACAACAACAACAAAGCCATAAGTCCCAACTATTTGGGGTTGACTATATGGATCTTTTACCGCTATTGAGATATATAAAAAGGCATATGTTTAGTTAAGTTTTGAGTACTCAAATCTTTATTTATAGTTTCTAACTTTCTATTAAAGCCTTTTTTGGTCTTCCTCTACCTCTCCTTGTACCACCAATATTAATCATTTCACCTCTTTTGACTACCGCATCCGAGGTTCTCCCAAGCATATGCCTATATCATGTTAAACGGTTTTCTCTCATATTATCCTCTATCGAAACAATACCTAGTTGTTCATGAATAAAAATATTTCTTTTTCTATCTTTCGTAGTAACTTCACACATCCATCTCAACATTCTCATTTCGGCAACACAAACTTTTTGTATATGTTATTTCTCAATTGTCAACACTCAGATCTATAAAGCATTATTGGTCTCATAACTGTCTTATAAAATTTTTCTTTTAATCTCAAAGATATCCAATGATCACACAAGACTTTTGATGCCTCTTGTCATTTTAAACATCTTATTTTTACTCTATGAATAATGTCTTCATCGAGTTCTTCATCCTGTTAAATAATTGATCCAAAATATCTAAATATTTTACTTAAAAATACTTCTTGTTCATCTAACTTAACTATATTATCTTGTCTATTCTTATAATTACTAAAATTGCATATCATATATTTAGTCTTAGTCTTATTTAATCTAAAACATTTAGTTTCTAAGGATTGTCTCCATTGCTCAAGTTTATAACTAATTCCACTTAGGCTCTCATCAACTAAGACAATATCATCAGTAAATAAGATAACAAAATTAAGCCTAAGGTAGAGGAAGATTAAAGACCTCTAATAAATACTTCCAAACAAATACTTCCAAACAAGATCAAAGACATGTAAGGTCACGAAACTCAACCTGGATTTTTGGTATTAGAAAAGATAGAAGATGATACAAAAGGCTTGGCTACAAAATCATTAAGGATATCATGACCTGCTTAGTGATAAGTCCATCAAAAAAGCAAATAAAAAATCCACAAAAGTGACATTAAACAGTTGGATGCCATGGGATTGTTGTTGTCATTATCATTTTTCCAGTAATTTACAGTTCAATTAATTAACAGTGTTCATTTGTCTTTCAAATTTAACAGGATAGCAGACTCTGTTCCAAAAATAGATGCCAGAATGTACATCATGTCACATTGAGAACTATTTGTAGGACTTTCAACTTTGAAGAACCACAGAAAGATTTATAACGGGCTGTTGAAAGGTTTGCAATGATCCTTTTAGTATGATGATTCATATTTTACAACAGAACAACACCTTGCATACCAAAACATTTAACACCTTGCTTTTAAAAGATTGGTTCCTTCACTTATTCATTTATGTGACTGTGTAACTTAAGTTGATGATCAGGCTGCAGCATTAAGAATAAGAGAACTTTAATGAAATCAACTATGGTTTCTAAGGGTGTCAAATATGTGATATTATCACTCCTGAAGTATAAAAATCTCAACTTTTTAGCCTGAAGTTCATTTTTCATTAATGATGTTGCATACCGGACATATTCATGTCAATCAATGGTTCAGCAAGCACAGTTGGCAATATGATGTTTGTCATGGGTTGACTAGCATTAAAAGGGAGAAGTCTTCCTATATTCTCAAGATTGGATCTTCTTCCTTTTTTTTCAGTGCCATAGAGATGATTTTGAAACAGAGATTAACCATCATGCAGAAAGGTCCTAGTTTCTAAAAGTAATGTGTTATTTGTCTTATTTTAACAGGAAATATATCGTGATGAAATATTAATCAAACTAGCTAAAGAAACTGCTGAAGATCATAGAACATCAAATAACTTCAGAGGAATAAAACGTACTCGCTACTGTCTAAGTTCCACCTAAAGGTAAACTACCCTTTAAATAAATATGACCCAAGAATCGAAGTCAACAAGAATGAGCATCAGACTGTTTAGAGCAAGAGAATACACTATTATTCATAAGGGTATTCAGCAACAGGTGTAGCCAATTGGTTGTCATACTACAATTATTATAATTGAAGAGCAAAAGAGACAAAATTTACCAGCCAAGATAGGTTCCCTTCATCATATGCATGAAATGGATTTAGATAATCTGTTCATAAAAAAAAGTAATTTTAGAGAAGATCGGATAATGACCAGCACTTGAGCAAATTTATTAGCCCATAAACCTGAAATGAAGATATACTAAACTCTTCTTGACTAGGTTTTCAGAAGTATCATATGGCAAAACTCTGTTAGTCCCTAGAAAAAAAACTGATGAAAGAGACCAATTAAAGTTGACTAGTTCTAAGGGAGTAGAAGAATTAATTCAAATATAGCGAATTAAATTGAAGTACATTTCCAGTTTAATCAAGTAAATACGAAACAAGAAATAGTAGTGGAGCTTTACAGTTATCACATTGTGCATATCATAATATCTCCAAGATCTTGGCCTGTTGGCCATGCTAACTTTTGATGATTGAGAAACCGTAACATAGAATACTTAACCAGTACATACATAATTATTATCATTTTCAGCTGATAACATGGAATATGGGTCGGCATACCAACCGGTACACACACTAATGTACCAGCCCGGTAGTTTGCTGAAACCAATACCAGACCATCATTTAAAACCTTGCTACAGGGCACAGCAACCTGACTGACAATTGTTAAAATCACAAAAATAGGAACGCTGATTGTGGGGCTAAAGCTATGTCCACTAATCATCCCTGGACACCATATTGGCAGGAGCTGCACTTTAGTTAAAAAACCTTCAATATAAACACAAAAGTTCTGTCGCTGCTCATTATGAGCACCTATCTTCTTATCAAAATAATAAATAAACAAATTTATATGAGCAATGAGAACCTCATTTTACTGAAATAAAAGAAATGAGACTTCAAAAACACCACTAATAAACTAGACAACACTTTGGAAATGTTTAAGAGTTATAGAGGTTCTAAATTTAGGAGTTAGTATGTTGAAGAACATCCAAAAGAATGATATTACATCTTAGAGACCTTAGTTCCAAGAGAAGAGAAAAAGTTGACAAATTAAATTCAAAGTGATTTGGAATAAGATGTGAAGATGACACTAGGACCAATTTGACAGAGGAGTAAAACCAGGAGGTCACTCAAATTTGAATAATGTTAGATCTATAGATTAATACTTAAAACTATTATTTCTCTTAGAATTTAAGAATTTTAGACTGTTTGATAAAGGTTTTGAAGTTCATGTTAAAATGATAGAATTGTTTTTCATTGATGATGAATTTACCCATCATATAACACGTGGTTGGTGTGAGGTCAAGAAGCCCAGGTGTCTCTCTTAGAAACCAGAGTGAGTTTGATGGAAGCATTATATTATTCTAAAACATTTTCATAACCTTAATTTCAAACAGCCACAATTTTTAAAGGATGAGAGACATTGACATTTTTTCAAGGCCCCTTCTCACACTTTTGTCTGTCACAAATCACACCTTGTCCTACTACATTACATAGCATGGTAACTTGCAAATAAAAAATGCACTTATAACTCACCTAGAAGCAAAATGGTACAGTCAATCTGACAAGTACACTGATCATTATGCAAAGCAGTGCTGACACGTATTAGATAGAGGACAGCATGTCAAAACAATTTTCTTATGCGAGTAGCAAAAGACCAAGGACATTACAAATTGTTATGAACAAAAAGTAAGCAAGAATTTCTGAAGTGTATAACATCTGGAAGTTACAATGAATTTATGAAGCTAATCACGACAAGCATAACCAACTTTTTCTGTAGTTTCATTTTGTTTAGTTTGAGATTATACCACATTGCCTCAGATTTGGTCACAAACACAACAGACTTATCTTGCCTAAGCAAACTATACTTTCATCTCATTATCATGCCTCTTTCATTTTTTGAGTTCCTTTAAAAAAGAAACTTTAACCTCTCCATCTATGTGCCTTCGTTTCCTTATGACCTTCTTAAGTTAAAAGCCTATCAAAAGCCCATGCAGTTACCTGTAAGCAAAAATTTTATCTGCACAGCCATCTGCTAAACTTCTGATTCATTAACCACCTAATATTGTCTCCTAAGGTAATTAGCTTGCTTATGTTTTTTGTTCACAGTGCAAGTTATTTTTCATACTCTCTCAATGTAGTGGGATGTTCTATATCCACCAGAAAAACGAACTTGTTATGTACATCAAGATAAACATCTAATACATTGTTGGACACAAAATTTAGGGGCCCAAAGGCCTTCAAGTTCTGGAATTGAGTGATGTAGGTGTCAGGTATCACACTGGGGGAAAGATTAATCTCAAAACATAGTTAAATAAAATCAAAGATAGGAGAAGAATGATATCAATTGCAAAGCTGTAAACTTTACTTACTATTATAATGCAGTTTAAAAGTTCTAACTGACCCGATCAATAGAACTCAATATTAGCCTCTGAAACAATAGCTAGAAAATAGTCTTAATTATGATTTTGTAAATATTAACTTTTGACTTTTGTTTTTCTATAATATAACTTAAAATTCCACATGTTTTTCACTGGTCTTTTGTATTAATTTCGTAATTTCTATATTGCAAATAGGAAACTGATGATCTTAAATCTCAAGATAGGCTACTGCTTCTATGAGTCTCAACTTGTAAAATTATAGAACAAATTGGTCTTGAATAAAACAGTGTTAGAAAGAGCAAGATGTAGAAGCATGACTAATAACATCAAGAAATGTCAACAATGGCCTGCTACAATCATCTCACTAGGATTCAGCATGAATCTGCTCGTAGTATGCACATAAAAATGGGGAAAAGGGTCGTTTCCATCATTACCTGTCATGACAAGATGCTCAATGCACTTATTCTATTCAATCTCAAGGACAAATAGATCTGCCTACGGAGCTTATCGTCTTGATACTGACTTAATAAACAGAGAACTTACTAGAAAAGCTTGTGCTTAAGCTTAATGGTAATTCAAACCCCGGTTTAAGAAAAAAGTAAAGAACAAATTGGTTAATTTTACTCACTTCTACTTTCCCAAATTTATTAAGACCTCCATCCCGGGATGATTTGGTACAGAGGTGGCAATTCCTGATTCACAATTGCCAATCCACATAACTCGTCAAAATAAACGAGCAATTGGCGTGGAATTTTGTGTCCATAAATCAACCTAGTGATCCTGTTACATGTTTCTTTTTCATACACAGCACAAAGTCAAATGATGGTTATAGCATTTTGATTAATTACAAACTAGTTGTTGCAAATTCAGTTGCATACTTAACATAAAGCCTTTGAAAAATAAAATAATCAAAAAGAATATGTGACGAAAGTTAAATTACTCACAATCCGGATAAACCAGAGACGGATTTTGGACGCTCTCCATCTCCTTGTAAACGTCCGAATTCAGAATCTCATTCGTCATCTCCCTCCACGGTATATTCGCCTTCTCCGCATTACTTACAGGTCCAAGAACAGTAGAAAAGCATGTGTCAAGAAAACTCGGCCTCTTGAGAAGGTTGTAAAAGGGGGAGAAATCTTAACAACAGAGACCGAAACAGAGATGAAATTTGGGGGATTTCTTGTGGTACCCGATGAGGAGCTGCCGTGCCCCGAGCTTCATGACCGAGAAGAGAGGCTTGAAGGAGATGAGGGCCCCGATGAAGCGGGAGAGCGAGGTCTCCCCCGCCCACCGAGGCAGCTCCAGCTCCCCTTCCAACTCGACGCCGTCAGCTGCGGGCACTGGAGATGCCCGGACCACGACGACGCGGCCATGGGGAGGAGGACTCCTGCTGTCGGTAGACGCACTCGTGCGGCGGAGAGGAGATTGATGGGAAAGCTTCGAGAAGGCAGTGGAAGATGCGGCGAGTAGCGACATCTTTTTCCTTCTCGGGAGGCGGGTGTCGTCCTCCACTCTCACACACGACTGCCGTCGATCGGCGACGACGCGAGTCCGTAACACCAACCGTTATCCCCGTGGATTACTATGAGCCTATAGTTTTCTTACACGTGGATTGAAAAAGTGAGCTTGGGTGCGGGTTGCGGGTTGCGGGTTGGAGATCGAAACGGTGGCAACCCCTACGGTGACCAAGAATATTTCATATATTTTATCTTTTTAGTTTTCTTATTTACTTCCACTATTTATTTATGCAAATTGTCTCATCTCGTTTGACCATGACATGTACAGGTAGACAACATGTTCATGCAATTTTTAGATGATTCCTTCTGATTGAATTCTAATTGTTCACAAATGTCATTCACATTCCATAATTTCTAGTACTATCTTTTAGAAATATTCTTTAAAATTGACACCATAATTTTTTTCTTATTTGTGATCCTGTTGTGTCAATTCAATAAACTCATCACTTGCACATTAGTGCACTAACCTCTAGAATGATAATTAACTAGCAATGTTTGTATAACATCCCCATGTTTCTTTCTACTACCACAGTTCTCAAGGTAACTTAGGTTGATTCTTTGTTACCATCATTAAGACAGATATAATCCCTTAATAACTTTATTAACAGCTAGCTAACAACATTTGAATCCACAAGTCCTGACAAAGGGCAAAATTTAGCAACAAATCCATACATGTGTCTCCACATCTGCTCTATGTGATAGATAATATTTACTCACATATTGATGATAAAAAGAAAAAATAACAAGTCACAAAAGGTGCCAAAGATGCATGTATTTTCTACAATTCTGCCCAAGATCAAACTGTAACTCAGTACTTGTCCCATAAAATTTAGCATCAAATGAAAAATTGTATAGGTTCTAAACTGATTTTATTTTTTGATAGAAATGTGCAAATATCAAGAATTCATGTTCATCATGATGATGTTCAATTATATAAAATGCAATGATGAATAATACTGAGACACTACAATCACTTCTTAAGGATTTCCATGCAAAGCCATTTGAAGGCTTGCAGCTGATTTGATCATGGAATGAACATGATTGTCTGATGCAGCTTCAATATATGACCACAACATCTATAAAGACCGACAGTCTAAAACAGGGGTTAGTAATGGTCGATTAGAGAAGAAAGCTTCTAAGCTGGCTACGATCAGCTCATGAAGGTCGACGAACGATTCTGAAGTATGAGTAGCTGTATGATGCGATAGCACAACATTATCCATGCAAAAGAGTTCCTTGGGAACAGCAGGTTCATGCTCGAACACATCAAGACCGGCTCCTGCAATGTCTCCTTGCATCAGGTGCTTGACTAACTCTGCTTCATCAATGAGAGCTCCTCTTGCCACATTTATAATGACCCCATCCTTCCCTAATGCGGACATAACATCCTTGTTGACCATATGATGTGTTTCAGTGGTTAGAGCACAAGTAATAACTAGTATATCACTTGCAGCTGCAAGATCACAAACACTTGGGAAATATGTGTATGGGGTTGATGGCTTCCTTTGTCTTGAGAAATATGAGATCAAACAACCAAAAGCTTCCAGCCTTTTGGCTACTTCACATCCAATACTTCCCACCCGCTTGCCACCCAGCTGCAACCATCAATCAGACATCAACAACAATTAGAGTTTTGATTGCACTACAACTGAGAAAACAATTATAGATGTTAAGTTCTCTTGTTTCAAATAACAAAAGCAAAATTTAGCACTCAAAATAGTTGCATATGATTTGGCTGCCAGAAAAATGTTGTTTACCGGACTTAGAACCAACTTGGTGATTGACTTATTGCAGAAGTAGGCTCTTAGATGCACAATATAATCATGCATTGCAGTAAGAAACTTGACATAATCAAATGTAAAAATTAAAAGGAAGATATAGATAAACAAGATAAAGCAATCATTTCCAACTTACACTTGTTCTGTACAAACCAACCAAAATGCAATAATACAGAGGAAGCTCATGTTTGCTTTTGTAGGAGATCAACACAAACTACTAGAGAAAATATTGATCTATTTCTATTTTTTAAACAGTTTGACATTGCATTTATTTCTAATTTGCTTCTGAAGAAAACTGCATTGTAATTGCAACAAAAAAACAGGAGACAAAACTTGTCTGTTCAGTGCCATTAGCAAAAAGAATATTACAAATCTAATTTATAGTTGTGGTGCTAAAGAAAATGAACCAGTGTTGACCACCACAATGTGATTGTGTTCAGAAAACACAATAGGCATCAAAATATAAAGATCAAGTTTAACAAATAAAGGTGTAAACAATTTGCATTGTTTAGGAAGAAACAAAAGGGGGAAACTAGTTATCTCTACCAAACGCTCAACCTACAACATGGGTGTTGGTAAGTTGGAAAAATATTTTACTTCATTGCCTTGCCATAAGGTATTCCTAGAATCAACTGGTTAGTGATGCTTATCTCATGACCTATAATATATGTGGTGAAAGTTTCAGTGGTATTGTCTCTATTGTGTAGGATGTGATTATTGTATAACAATTGGTCTAAGGTACACAATTAATTCAACTAGAGAATTAATAATAATTTAAAGATTTCATAACAGGAAATTGTTTCTAATGCCCTAATAACTAGCTGCGACAACTGTAAGAAAATGGCAAGTTAAGACAACTAGTAAGCAGAGCTCATAGATCCATGCCTCTTAACTTCAACATATATTTGTTATTCTGGTAACTATGGTAACACTTTTCAATTTCAGAATCCTCTTTAAGTCATAACAACTGCTTCATAAATAGCTAGCAATTTGTCCCTTTACAATCAGGAGAATTATAATGAGCCTCTAAATCGGGATTCCAAACTAGAGGATAAATTAACAAAAGTAGGTGTTCACAACTAAGGATTGAATACAAGCAGCATTTGGACACTCAGAGTTAATACAACAAAAAATGCTAACAACATTCTAGAACCTGAAGGAAAAAAAATGCAATTAAGGAGAAGATGAAATAAAATATCAAAAATAAAAGTTGAACTCTCTTATTTGACTACAAAATCAAGAAAAGAAAGGATGGAGAGGAAGTCCAAATAATTTTGTTTAGCTATAGAACTTAGGACTGCAGGGGAGAAAAGTGAAAAATAAAGATATTTAAATTCCTCACTGTGGAAAGATATTTCTGTAAACCAATTCACACTCTTTTAGCTTGGAAAGATGGGCTATCTACTACTTTAATGTGACAAGAATGAAATGAAATAACAAGCGAGACAATCGCCATCCAAGTTGCTGGGTGGTTCTTGTCGAAGAGGATATCGCTACAAGTCAGAAAGACTTGAAATATGCTACTTGGTTGCATTTGAAGAAAAAAAAAGCAAATGAAACAGAATAGCTATCGAAATGGATTCTCCACGAGACATTAAATTGAATAAGAAATAGAAATTTCGCTTCTTTTTTTTTTGTTACAATTTGACATAACCCAGAAACAATTTGGTAAAAGTTCAAGACAGCATAACCAATAAATTATTGACTTCTTCAGAAAAAATCACAGCTAAAAGAAGTTCCACGATTCTATCAGTTCCCCTTCTGCAGGAAACATTCTCAGGAAAGATGATAGCAAACAGAATAGTGAAGAGAACACAAAGAAGTAAAGAAAGTGAAGAAGACGGATAAGAAGAATGGAAGAAGGGAATCAAACCCTGAAGCCGAGAGGATAGTCACCCGCGAGCGGCCACAGGCCGCGGCGGACGTACCGGTCGGCGGCTGACACCCGGCGGAGGACGTCGAGGAGGAGACAGACGGCATAGTCGGCGACGTCCGTGGAGAAGATGGTGCCAACGTTGGCGACGGAGACGCCGCGGCGGGCGCACTCGGCGAGGTCGATGTGATCGACGCCCACGCTGTTGGTAATGACGAAACGGAGGGCGGGAAGGGCGTCGAGGAGGGGGGCGTCGACGACGGCGAGGCCGGTGCTGAGGAGGGCGTGGATGCCAGCGGCATGGGCAGCGAGGAAGCGGTCGCGGGGCAACGGAGACTCCCACGGCCTCAGAAGCTCGAACGAGGACGAGAGGGCTTGGTCGAGGCCTATGAAGGGTCGGCAGAGGAGAAGCAGCTGCGGCCGCCCAGACACCAACCGAGGCTCCACCTCCGATTCCGATGCCATCGAATTCCGAGTGAAATACTTGAGACTAATACTACTTATCTTGTGAAAGATCAAACTCATGCCGACTGATCGAATGGAGTGTTTCATTGCAAGCAGATGGGCGGGAAAAAGTTTCCAAATTTGGATTTTCGAATACAGTTTTTTACTTTTATTCATTTATTAAAAAAAAGTGCAAACAGCGTTCTTGATTAACTATTTTATTCATTTATTATTAGACAACCAAATAATTGTTTTTAGGTCATTTGGACTAGTCCTTCTATTCCACACATTGTTTTTTAGTTATAGGTAAAAATAGTACATTGAATATTAAAAATTATTTTCTCTAACCCAAATTTTTACCAAGTGTTTGGACCAATTTAGAAGATTAAATATATAAAAAAATTATATTATATGGATCTATGGTATTTATGTGAAAATGGGAAAAAAGTTGACTAAAAATAAAAAAAAAATGACACACAATTCATAGGTTGAATAATTAATAAAAATATTTAAAAAATTCTTAAAATAGAAAACTAGAGACATGTTCCTAGAGTTTGTGCCGAAGAAGAGAAAGAGGGAAGAGTAGTGGGCTCTCGCTAAGAAAAAGAACTAAATGCCAAGAAGAAGAAGGCTCGGAAGAACCGGAAGCTGACCACTAAGTAGAGGATAACGAGTGCAGCAGCATAGGGCAACGTAGGACAACATATAACTCCGTCGGAGCTCTGTCGGAGGACGAAGCAGAATAGATGGTGCTGAGGGCAACATGGTAGTTCGCTGAGGAGAGGACGCTGTTGTTGCTGCGATGACGACAGCAAATCAGCGACGTTCTGGTGCAGATCGACGGCGAGAACCAGCAGGGAAATAGGGAAAGTCTGACTGCGGTGGCTTGAAGTCCACCGGCAAAGATTTGATTGGCGACGAAGAGAGTGATAGCAAATGAGATTTCCGTTTGAGGAAATCTAATCCTCCCTCCTAACCTATATATAAATAGGTACATGTTAATCCAAATTAGTTTCTTCTGTAATTTTTTTCTCTATTTCTTTTCTAACGTGGTATCAGAGCCGTAGTCTCAGTAAACTGAGGACTCAATCTCGCCTCAATACTGTCAAGTTGTTGGTTCTTTACAATACTTAGTTCTTATCCGTCCAGATATCTCTTTTACAGTCAACAAATTATCACAGTTTATGCAACAGTCGTCTACTATGCACTGGTCTACGATCAAGAGAATTCTGTGATATCTTAAAGGGACCCTCAATCATGGTCTTTTTCTTTGTAAACACTCTCCACTTTATCTTCATGCCTTTGTCGATGCTGATTGGGCAGGCAACCTTGATGATAGAACATCCATATCGGAGTATATTATCTTTCTTGGCGTTAATCCAATCAGTTGGAGTTCTAAGAAGCAAAAGACAATCGCATGGTCTACAACTGAAACTGAATACCGTGCCATTGCCACTACCACTGTCGAACTCAATTGGATCTTTGCTCCAAGAACTCAACATCAATTCCACTCATATAATATATTGTGATAATGTCGAAGCTACCTATCTGTACGCTAATCCGGTATTCCACTCCCGCATGAAACATATTGTCATCGACTTTCATTTTGTGCATGATCAAGTTGTCCGTCGTCAACTTTGTGTTTCTCATATCCATATGACTGATCAATTAGCCGACTCACTCACGAAGCCTTTAGCTCATAAACTTTTTACATTGCATCGATCCAAGATTGGTCTCCTTGATAGAAGCACTGGAAGCATGATGTTAATGCAAATTAACTTCTTCTATAATTTCTTTGCAGGATAGAGGGATTGCCATCAGCAAAGAAGCAGTAAGTGACATATCGTATAGAAATAGAATTGAGGAACAGAAAAGATGATAAATATTGTAACTTTATATATATATATATATATATATATATATATATATATATATATATATATATATATTTATATATATATATATATATATATATATATATTCTTTGACGTAAAATTAGTACTTCTATCCTGATGAATTCTTTGTTGTGAAATCGGTTAGGATGCTTCTGTATTGCTTAATAATCTCCATCTTCATCAATTGTTTTTTGATAGAAGATTATAAAAGCTCGAATAATATTTCTGTTTTCTTTGGTCCTGATGAATTATATCTTATCTAGACTTAGGCTCCGGTTTGCTTCGAATCCGAACCAAGTTGATCCAGACTTAGAATTGAATCAGATTAATGGTTGTATCGTTTTGAATTGAACCGAAATCGATCCAAATCGATTTTGGTTCTGATTCCAATTTATTGAAACCAGAAATCGATTTCAGCTTCAGTTCAAAACCATCTTATTTTTTTAATTAAAAAAACAATCTTATCAATGATCAAAATCAATTATTGATTTACCGTTTGGGTTGACTCTTAGATTGTCTCAACACCAAATAGCATACCAATTGTTGAATGGTTAAATGACCATTTTACCCTTTCAAGGTCATTTTAGTTATTTCATAATTATCCTAAGCTTTTTTTTTATTATTTCAATCTCAGCATCTTTTCAATGTTTGAGTCTTCTACTTTCACTTGTTTCTTACTATACATAATACGATATAGTAGGATTGCAGCGGAATAAGGTATATCGTCTCGAACCAATTCGGAACCACCATCGTGCAGAGCAACGCAACACGGGAATGAGCTACAGCTGCTCGATGACAAAAGGCATGCTATTTGCACATACATTTCAAGCTAACTCTTGAATCTTGCTCTCTTTTGTTTTGGGCTTCTTTATATCGATTTGGTTATGTAATATTTTTCATGTATGATGCTATCTCATCCATATATACCTATTACTGATGTTGCTACCAATTCATGCATACTTAGTCATATATATGATCTTTATATTAGAAAATTTCTCATATTGGTGATAGTCATCAAGAAATTATGGAGAAGAGTTACAGAGGAGAATAGAGAAGCTCAAAACTGAAAACTATTATTAATAAAGATGACTCATAATCTATCATACCTCATATCTCTAATCCTCTTTTGGCTGAATAAACTAATTGACTTAGATGATAGTTGTGTAAACTATCCTCGCACAATCCTCCTGAGAGTAGTTGAGAAGGACTGACACATGAGTGTGCTAATCATTGCATATAGTGTCATTTATATGGCAAAAGTTATGTCGGGTCTAAGTTTTCATTGTAGATCACCATAGTAAAGAGTTAGAACCTGTGATGGGTTCCTTCCTAATGCTTTAGATGAAGGAAGATTTTACAAAACATTCAAGGAATTAGGCTGCTTTCCTACTTGATCTCTCGTCTTATATATTTGAGATGTTGATCAATCTTGAAAAGATAATCTCTAACTTTAAAAGTAAGTCCAACCATATAGTATATCTTTGATCCCTTTAATGTTTATAGATCCTAATTGAAGGTGTGATATATAGACTATATTTTGTGTGGAGTCTCTTATAGCATCGGTTGAAATTTAACAATGGTGCTGGGTAGTAACTTTGGAGGAAGCACTGATGTGCAGTCAAATGAATGGGTGTTTATTGGGCTAGGGGTAACATGTGGTGAAAAGTTGAATGTAAAGGATTAAAAAATGGTTAATGGATTATTTTTAATCATTCTCAGATTTGGATATTTTGATTATAATATATTTTAATTGTTCGACACATGAAGAGGGTTTCAAGGTAACGAGAACTATTTCCAAGCTCATCTTATGTTGAGATGTTATGAGATAAAAGGAGTTCGGTTTGAACTACTTTCAAGCTCATTTTATGTTGAGGTGTTATGAGAGAAAAGGACATATCTAAAAAGATCTCTTTGATGCTTAAATTGGTAAAAATTAAAAGAATTCAATGAGATATCAAAATATATTCATCACTAAGAATACACTTTGACTTTTTATAGTATGATAGGTGATGAATAGATTGAGCTTATGATAAATATTAAAAATAATTATGAGCTTCATTTGATCATCAATAAAATATTAAATTATATGTCAAACATGATAGATATAAAAAAAATAATTTATTAAAAAAATTTCATTGTTATTATACGAGCGATGTTATGAAATCAAGTCTATGTTTTTATCGTTGTCATGTCGCCAACGCGAGGACCCCTATGACCCATGGATTGGATAGAAAACATAATTTGAACTCAAAGTAGTATTTATATAAATCATACGGGAGTGAATATATATATATATATATATATATATATATATATATATATATATATATATATATATATATATATATATATATATAGAAAGTTAGGAAGGATCACAAACACACGAAACGTCACCACCTGACACTCTAGTGGAAGAATCACAGTGCAGTAGAAAATAATTGCATTTGTAGAGGGAGCTCGGCGGCATTAATAAAACATTGTCTTCCTCGCAAGACGAGGCATTTTAAAAGCTAGCTGTAACTTCACAGGACAATTGATGCTTAGGTCTCCCATGGCGAGACATGCGAATCTCTTTTTTAATTGCTTCATCTGCCACATTAAATATACCTAGGACGACTGCACTTATGAAAGAGCACATCCCTCTCTTCTTGTCCCTCGTCTTTGCCCGTACACATGCGAAGAGAGATCAGTGATGCGATGGATTCACTTCCATCCAGTCAAATCCGGCCGCGCATTGGGTGCTTTGTTACTACACTTTTATTATCTTAGGCAGCTCAAAAAATCCGGCAGAATCTCTCTCTCACAATATTTATACAATTAAGGACGCCGGAATTTTGTGCACGATAAAAAACCTCTAGAAAAATTAGAGTATAATAACTATTAATTCAAGAGGCAGCTCAAAATTTAAATGGAATGTCTTTCACATCCTACAAGTACGAAGCCTAACCAAACCACATCTTTTTTCCCACTGCTTGGTGGCACGAATAGATACACCGTCACTACTTTCCAAAAAAACAAGAGCAAAGGAAAGAAGTAGAGACCCAAAAAAATATATATCTTAATTATAAGGAAGGGATGGCGCAAAAAAAAAGAAAAAAAAGAGAGAAGCTATACTATAATGAACATTGCTGCTAAGCCCACTTAGCCAGTAGAGACATCAGACCTGCTCCAACAAGCAGAGATACATTTATCATAAACTGCAATCTCGCTTTACTCTGCACCCGCGGGTTCATAAAATCTGCGGCAAGCAGATCCACCAGTGCCATGTAGATCAAGATGCCAGACGCGACAGAGTTGAGACATCCTTCCACGATCAGAGCGGTGGGGCTGTTCTCGTCGTACACGGATGCTATCCCAATGCCTATCGCGATCCCAACTGGTGTTGTGAGAGAGAAGAAGAGCCCCATGGTTACTATCGACTTTGCCTTGAACTTTGCCTGCAACAAGTAATAATAGCAGGTCGTTAATGGAATTAAGCCAGATTTTAGTCAGCCAGTCGGTTCTAACTAAGCAGCAAACGGAAGAGCCGCAAAGCATGAAAATCTAACACTCGTAAAAGCCCCCCACTCGTATTCAATAGGGACCACAGTATTTATCCCTATCTTTAGGCGACGTTATCCACCCATTTTTATGTGAACACACTGCTTTCCTGCAAGCCTAGGAAGTGATGCGAAGCTATGACGCGGTGAAAAGGTGGGCTGGTCGTAGTTTGCGGCTACGCATACCAAAAATAAGCTACAGCTTGTATGTCCTGCGTGAATCTAATTCCTGTTCAACTTAAACTTCATTAATCTGGCTCAAATTCTCGGCAGTCAGTTTATAAGGATCGCTGTGCTTAATATAAACAAACGAAATATGATATTAAAGTATAAAAACTCATCGACACCAATTATGTACCTCTTAATCTACTAATATAAACTGTATTCAACCAAGTATTATTATACCTGAACGATGCACCCTCCCAGGCCCATGCCCTCGAAGAACTGATGAAAGCTGAGAGCAGCTACCAGAGGTCTTATGGTGGATGGTACCTCTGATGCACCCAACGAAATCCCGATGATCACCGAATGAACGATGATCCCGAGCTCCAAAACCTGAGACCATCAAAATTCTCAGCACTTTTACTATGATTCTTATTCGAAAAAAAGAAAAAAGTCTCGAGTTTTCCGTGAATTTAATATGCTGAGAAAAAAGCACCAATTTTTTTTGTTTTGTTTTACCTGAGAGATAACTCGGTTCCGGATGAGTTGAGCAGAAGCGTCCGCCGAGTCCATCATCGTGGAGCCATGCGCGTGGCCATGGGTTGCATGAGTGTGCACGTGATCCAAGCCATCGGATGTCTTCTCCACATCCGCGTTTGTCTCGTCGCTCACCGTCGTCCGCATCTTATTGCCGTGGAGGCGATTAAAGTATCCGGTGGCAATCGTATCGATCATCAGCGTTCCGACAGCGGCGACCATCGCGCCAAACCCGGCGAAGGGGAAGTCCTGCCAAGGGCTCGATGGAAGACAGGGTGACGTGAGGTTTTCGAATGCATCGGGTAGGATATGGATAAATCCGGTGGCGAGAATGACTCCGGCAGCGAAGGCCTTGATCACGAAGAAGATGTCCTTGTCGGGACGGAGCGCAGGTATCCATTTGCCCAGGATGGGAATGCATACGCCAAAACCTCCGCAGACCAGGATAGAAAATATTGCCGCGATCTTGAGCGGCAGCGCCTTCTTCTTATCGCGGCCTTCCTCGTCAGCCGAGCAGTCACAGTCGCCGCGAGCAACGAGAGGAAGCAGCAAAACAATGAGAAAGACGAAGCACCAAACGCCTCTCATCTTCTATCCGGGTGGTGAGCGTGAAGAGGTTCGTAGAAGAACATGTATATATAGAAAAGGGAGCGAATCTCTCACAGTTGACGGAAATACGCTCCCTTTTATTTTGAGGTTGGGATGAGCACAATAAGCAATATGGAAGTATGAAAGAGAGAACAAGATTGGTTGGTTGTTGGTGAGGAGGCGATGAGCACACAAAAAAGCCATGGGCTTGGTTGTTACAACAGAATTAAATTATCATTATTATTATTATTATTATATGATCGGGTTTCAATGTGTTGTATTTACGGCTTGGATTTATCCAATCAAATCAATTAATGGAGCTCTCCAATCAGGGAGTGTTTCGAGTCAACCGAGTGTCGACATAATGTTGTCATTCCGATTTGGAAGCGTCAGTTTTCTTCCCCGGAGAACAACGCAACTGTGGATCGTCGCAATTATAGGCGAGTGGGGTTACCATTACACGTGGACGATACGACCGTCCCTCACATCCATGATGTGACGACACGCGTCCGTGGCCACTTGCCTCCTTAGATTTCCAGAGCATGCGGCTTTCCAAGTCCCTGTGTGAACCGAAAGCACGTCTGCTTGGGTGGAGAATCTTTTCTGAACGGGTGGCTGCCATCGGAGAGTGGACTCCAAGTCTTCTACGATAAGAACGTAGATTTCCCAAAGGCATCACGCGCTCCATGATGGGGCCCTTGGAATACTCGGTGCTGCAATCCCTTTGGAGAGGCGGAACCGCGAAGGGGCAGTGAGAACAGGCGATAACTGGTCCTGCACATTGCACCAAGGATCAGTTGACTGCGAAAGTCGACAACTCTTAGTCAACTCGGGTACGAAGTTTTGGGACCATGTATAAGATCTTTCTTGTCGACTAGTATATGATGTATACCAGGCTATCATAGAAATTAAGATCGCTGAGAGTCAAGAATGGAGAACCAAAGAACGGAAAGCAAGCCAAGCTGGTGATAGGAGACAAACTTTGCAGAAGAACAAAATCAAAAGACTCAGTCAAACGAAGCAAAAGGCAAAAGACTTTATGAAGCCATGGCAGATTTAGTTTTGTGTTTCTGAAGAAAGGATCAGGATATAGTCAGTAAGCCCAAAACCGCTCTGCTTGCCCATTTGGGCGTCCGTAAGTTTGGATGGAGGCTTTAGGGGACCAACAACAATCAGAGTCGAGGCTTGATTATTTCTTTATAGACATATTATGTAACTTGATTATTTCTTTCATATCAATTTGCATTAAGATTATGCAAGTCTAAATAAAAAAATAAAAAAAAATACATCTCAACAGGTAATGTTGAGTAGGATAACTCCTAAACATGAAAATGATATCAATAATACGGGCAAGCAGATATCAAAAAGAATAAATAATTTAAAAAGGAGATAAAATGAGTAATAATATGTAATATTAACATAAGGGTTATATAACATAATATGCTTTTAACATATCAAACCATCAATAATAGCTCAATAGGATACTTGACTTGGGAGATGGATAGCTCTCCAAATTATAGAGGATCCATTATAGGGATTGGCATCTCTTACCTACCATGATGGAGATGTATCTCCCCCATCAGGAGACAATGTAGTCATCGGTCACTAGTCCTCTAAGAAACTTACCTATCGATACATGCCTTACAGTCCCTCGGCGGCCATCAATGTCCTCAACATATATAAACCATATCTCATGCAGAAAATATACTCTGACACATAGTTTCAATTGCCTAAATATATGCATAGAATATATGGATACATAACAGGTAATGCAAAAGTATTGAACTAACTATCATGCATAATTAGAAAGAGTTGAATAACTTCCATGATCAAAATGATAGTTGGCTACGAACTAATTATAAGAGAGAGAGAGAGAGAGAGAGAGAGATTCAACAACACTGTTTATCCACAAGTGCTAATAAGGTTTCCGAGATTTCTTTCACATTAAAGAATTAAACGAAAAATATAGAAAAATAGAAATTGTAGAAGAAACTATGAAATGTATGAGATGTAATTGCCTAGTTCATTTAGATAGTGAGCTCTTGATAACTATTTATACACATTTAGTATAGAGGATTTTTCTCAACTGCTTAGAGATTTCCTCAACTGCCTAGGAAATCTTATATGCTTATCATGCCCCCGTAACATTGAGCTTCCATCAAGAATGCCGATCTTGGACCGATGAGATGAAAATAGTTTGCGGGCGAGAGGCTTTGTTAGTGAGTTTGCTAGTTGATCAGTTGTATGTACGTGAGAAACACGAAGTTGATATCTGATAACTTGATCTCGTACGAAGTGGAAGTCAATGGCAATGTGTTTCATGCGGGAATGGAACACTAGATTGACACATAAGTAGGTAGCTCCAATATTATCACAATATATTATAGGAATAACCGTAGAGTTGACGTTGAGTTCCTTGAGCAGATTTGTGACCCAATTGAGTTCAGCAGCGACGGTGGCGATGACATGATATTCAGCTTCAGTTATAGATCGTACAATTGTCTTTTATTTTTTAGAACTCCAACTGATTGGAGTAGCTCCAAGGAAGACAATGTACCATGACGTAGATTTTCTATCATCAAAGTTTCCTACCCAATCAGCATCAGCAAAGGCATGGAGATGGAGTGAAGTATTTTTGAAAAATGCTATGATTAAGAGTCTTTTTAAGATACCGCAAAATTCGTTTGACCGCAGACCAATGCGTAGTAGATGGTCGATGTATGAATTGCGATAATTTATTGACAGCAAATGAGATATCTGGAAGGGTGAGAGCCAAGTACTGTAAGGAGCCAAGGACTTGTCGATATTGAGTCAAATCTGTAGAAGGACTTCCATCACATAATTTAAGTGATTCACTAGTAGAGAGAGGAGTTGTAACTTCTTTCAACCAAGTACTTTAGAAATACTTGAGTCTTTAAAGGATCATTTCCTATAGCAAATGAATAGCGAGGTATCAAACTTGGAATTGATAAAGCAAGGTCAAAAACGAGCCAAGCTCGGTATACCAAGCCCTTGGAGCTTGACGAAATCCATAAATAGCTTTTTGAAGTTTACATATATGCCTCGGATACTGAGGATGAACGAAACCAGGAGGTTGCTGCATAAAGACATCTTCAATAAGTGACCCGTGTAAAAAGGCATTGTTAACATCCAATTGTTGTATGTGCCAGCCCTTTAAGATGGTCAAACAACTCAGGATAAGACAGATGGTTGTGGGTTTAACAACGGGACTAAATGTCTCTGTGAAGTCGACATCAGGTCGTTGATGAAACGCTTTGGCGACTAGACGTACTTTTATATCTAGCAACGGATCCGTTTGGGTTTCGCTTAATTCGAAAGACCCATTTACACCCGATGATATTTTATATGTGATGAAAAGATACTAAGGTCCATGTAGAGTTATAGAGAAGAGCATGATATTCGTTACACATGGCTTTACGCCAATGAAAAGATTTTTGAGCTTGAGTAATTGTAGTGGGTTCACTGGCCTCAATGGAGGAACTTGTTATAGCATATAAGTCAATGACTTGACGTGGTTTGAAAATATCACTTTTGGAGCGTGGGCGAGTCACTGTCATGGACTGCGCCAACCATCGGCATGACAATGTCACTAGGTCTAGGAGAAGGTAAAGCCAGTGACAATGTTGTGAGGGTATTACTTCATTAATAGGGAAAACTTGTGAGGAAGGGAGTGGAGAAATAGACAGAGTGAGAGTGAGGAGCTGTTGAACTGGAATAATAGTAGTATAGGACTAGACGGTATCATTGGAGGTTCGTATAAGCGAGGTTCTTGTGAGGACAGAAGATGGCCAAGCAGTCTCTGACTCCGAAACAGGAAGTAGCGGCGCTGAAGGAGAGATAAGCAGTAGCACTACCCTTTCCAACTGAACAGAAAAGATGAGCAGTAGAAGACTTCGACAGAGCTGCCTAAGAAGACTCTGATACCAGAAATACCAGAATTAAATGAAGAATATAGAAAGATAGAAATTGTAGAAGAAACTATGAAATGTATGAGATGTAATTGCCTCGTTCATTTAGATAGTGAGCCTTGATAACTATTTATACACATTCAGTAGGGAGGTTATATACATTCAACAGGGAGAATTTTTCTCAACTGCTTAGAGATTTCCTTAACTGCCTCGAGAAAATCTTATCCAAATACCACATAAATCTAGTACGACCCAACAAGTTCAAAAATCAAGGTATTTACTTTATCTAGCATACATCATATATAAGATCCAAACCAGGTACTAAGTTGAAGAGTGATAATAAAAGCATAACATGTTCTTAGCTGGAGTTTGGGTTCGTGCGGGGCTGCCCTCTACATGAGGTAAATAACACTTGCCAACGAGATTAGAATATGGGCTAGACACGAGTGGATCGATATAAGATTAGAATGTGGGATGCCCAAGAGAGGGGAAAACTCGGTAGCTGTGCACTAACCCGAACGAGAATATGGGTGTTGTTCGTTCCCATTGGTAGTAGCCCTAATCATGGTTTGGAACTTTCGATTTTGCTTTTAAAATCCATGGATTCGATGTTGATTTTGGATGGAAATCACTTGTTCCGGTTTTGAATCGAACTATTAATTTTTTTTTTTATCAAAAATAATTTAAACATACCAAAAATTATAAATTTATTTCTAAAATTTTAAAAGGAGGATGTATATATAAAGAAATATAAAAAATATATAACTTTATTTTTTAGTTAATTTAGTTAATTTTTTAAAATTATCTTATTTAGTTAATTTTTTTAAAATTAAAAAAATCAAGAGAGAGAGAGAGAGAGAGAGAGAGAGAGAGAGATACAAGAACAAGATACAAAAAGTGGTATATATCTTAAATTTAGGATTTGGTTCTTGTCATATATATCTTAAATTTTGATTGGGAAGAACAAGATACAAAAAGTCGTGTGATATATTTTTTGATTATTAATTTCTATTTTTTTTAGTTTTCGATTTTTCTCTCCCTCCTAATATATATAAAAGTTAATAGTAAAAGAGCGAAGATATGCGCAGCTGACCGATTCAATAGTGGACCAAATTCCACCGTGACGTATTATTCTACACATGACATCAGCTTAAACCAATCGTAGACAAGAAACCGAGCTCACTTGCCGCTCCCGTCGAGGCCGTCTCGGCTTCATCGACATCTGCACAAACGAGACGCTGCAAGCTTTCACGCCTATCAGAAGAATTGGTAATCAAAGCACCTTTGGCTACTCTATATACGCACACCCATGGTTCCACTCACAAGCCACTGGTCTTATCCCTCTCTCTCTCTCTCCACCCCTGTCAAGACCTCTCAGTCCACCAAGTCATACACCCACCTCAGATCGGGTTCCGCAAACTCCTCCCCACTTTCCTCCGTTCCCCCTGCTGAAGTCCCTTCCGCAAGCTTTCCCACCCCTGCGGGGACGCCGCCGCCAAGGCCCTCAGGCCGGAGCTCGTCAACCGTGTGCGCGAAGAAGCAGATCTTACGCCTGCACGCCGGCCCCGAGATGCACATCCGGGTTCGGTATCGCGTCGGGTGCAGCCAGAACTCGAAGACCCCGTGGGCGAACTCGCATTTCTGGCCCCTCCGGCAAGCCCCTGTCTGCCGGAACTCGGGGCAAGGGATGCCATGGTTGGGGAACCTGCGGGGGTCCCGGCGCCGAGCCTTCTCGCCGCGGTGCGCGTACGGGCACGTCATCCACTGGTGCGGGTACGCCTTCGCGCACCGCTTCACCTTGAACTCGTACATGAGGAAGTCGTCGAGTTCGGCCTTGGTGACGCCGTAGGCGAGTCGGGCGGCCTCCGAGAGCTGGAGGTAGCAGGGGAGGACCAGGATTGGGTACTCGTAGTTCATGTTCGGGATGTCGTTATGCATCCTAAACATCTATCTCTGTCCTTTTCCCCCTTTAATTCCGGCGTTGTGTTGTCAGAAGGAGAAGGAGAGCGTGTAATGAAAAGAGGAGTAAATGAGCAATGGAAAAGCCACCTTCTTCTTCTCCGATGACGTCGACGGGTCTCGAACTCGCGCTATTTATAGAGGCATCGCCTTTGTTTGGATCTGCATGCATGTTAGGCAAGTGTAACGTACAATTCTGCCACCAACTCGAGTAGTTAAAGTTATGTAACCTGATGACCTATGAGTTGAGTACCGCAGAACACTGCACACCACAACTCCATGGACATCAAACTTTAGGACGCAGTCTCAAGTTCTGCTGGTGGTGGTTTCATGAGGAGCCAAGCCATGGCTGGATAACACGGCACCACCGGGGGAGGAGGTGTAAAGGGCGGGGGCGACGGACGCGTGGAGCGGTGCCATTCGATCTGTTGCGGGCGACGACAAGAGATGCAGAGGGCTGTTCTACGGGTATCTGAAACGGCTTGATGCTTTGTCCGAGCTCTCCGGCCGCGGACAGAATGGTTGGTGGAAATGGTATTTCTTCTTCTACTGGTGGCGGTGCATTCTCAGGCAAAACACGCAGGCTTTAAGTCTTATACAAACATGTTGTAGACAAACGATTGCTTGATACTAGAGGCAAGAAGAAGTAGAGAAAGAAAGAAGGGGAGGGGAAGGAATAATTTATATGATAAGATGAACAGCACTCCGATCTTTCCTTCTCTATTTCATGAAAACTTACAGCTTGACTCACTCCATGGCCATCTCCCTCAAGATGAAGGTAAGACAGATTATGGAGTCGATTTAGAGGAGCAAGACCTCAAGATCCTGAGGAGGAAGAGGAGGGTTAGCTAGTCTTGAATTTTGTTCCAAAAGCTTAAGTTTATTAAGTTATGCATGAAAATCTAAGATGCTTAACCCCACTTTCTCACTTATGAATGCAAGACTATTTACTTAATTTTATTTTCCAAATTTTACCTCTAACATAAGAATATTTCATAAAACATCTATCTCTCTTCCTTTTTTTTTGTGTGGAGCTCATCCATAAACCTTCAGTGTCTCTTTCTATATAGTAGGTTTCTTCCAATATCACCAGACTAGTGTATCCTTAGGATCAAATAATGTAGATTATTATATGACCCAATAACTTAGCATAAGATATATTAAAGATTTAATTAGATTCTGATTAAAATTATTGTTCAATTGAAAATTATTGTTCAATTAGATCCTTCTGCTCATCTAAATAGATTCTGGTTAAAATTATAGATCAATTGAAGATCTATAATAATAATAAGATATTCTCAAGTTCATCTGATTGATGGTTCTCTAATATATCAATTAGAGTGGTTATATAGAAATAGAAAGAGAAGATAATGACCTAATCTTTTAATGCAGAACTATAAGGGCTTCACACGATGTTAGATGTATGATAGTTTGAACAGACACTCTAAACTCTCGAATATATTTGGTGATGTTATCGAAAATGATCATCAATTTATATTTTGAGAGATTTGTTTAAATCAATGTATATGCATTTGAAGGTCCATCTAAGAACAGCATTAATTCTCTAGACACTGGTCAATGTCTAGCTTATTGTTATTGTACACACACAGCACAGTGCAGGCTTAGAAGGATCTCCATGGATGGTGATCATGTTCCCGACGGAGAAGATGGTCGCTCTTGAAGCATTCAGCAGCTGGGAATGGGCACCCCGGAACCTTTGACATAGGCGGCCAACGGCCGGCCCCCCGACAGTACCGCCGACGAGCACGGGTTGAGCTCCACGGGGTTGCAGGTCACCGATGCTGTCGGTGCCGCCGCGGACAGGAGGAGCGCAGAGGCAAGAAAGAGCAGCAGTATCGGCTTCATGCTGTGTGTGATCATTGTGATTAGGTCAGATGATGAGGAAAGATAACCATATCCATTATTTATAGGCCTGAGAGAATGGCTCAGTGGACGAAGGTGGCAGCATTGTGGATGAGCACCCATTAAAGGAAGCATATGCGGGCAAAAGCTTTCACGAGGTGATGAGTGGGAGCCTTAAACCTTCAAATAGATGGTACGAAGTGTGACAATATTTTTCTTGTTGCAATGAGAGAATGGAAGAATTGGATACTTGCATTCAAGTTTGATACTTATGCAAGTAGGGAGATTTTTATAAGTCAAATATTTATCGTAAAATTTGTAAAAGAATAATTTTATCGTAACAATAATTAAATTCTTATAGATAAATATTAGGTGAAAAATCATAACATTTGAGTCAATCCAGGAGCGATGAAGTGACCATTAAGGTATCTTCAAAGCCTTCCCGAGGGCTAAGGCGAATATACTTTTATGTTAATTCTAAGGTTGATGAGTCAAAATAGTAAAAAATCTTTGATCTCGATTAATATATAAAAGATAACTTTTTATACCAGATAAAAAAATAGAATATTTGATAGAATATCCATGAGCGAATAACTCATAATCGTTCTTTTTAAATTAATCGTTCTTTATGTCAATCAAATTCTTACATTGAAGTTGTTAATGATTGAGAAGATTTTTTCCGTAAACAAAAGTGAGTAAATCATTGAGTGAACCTTACCAATAATTGTTGGATTACAATTTTTAACCAAAAAAGAAAAATACCAAACTTATAAGTGGGAGAGAGGATTTATCCCCTTAAGCAATTGTATGAAAGCTTGGCTTTTTGTGGGTCTAATATTGATTATATTATGATCATAAATGTCTTCCAAACTAACTTTGTTTTGATGTCTGCATCATCATTAGCCCCCATTAGCCCAAAACTCCTGGAAATATCAATTTCTTAAAATGAGCCAAAAACATAAAAATAATTTTTGTGAATATAAAATATGAATATGGGAAGAAAAGTTTTCATTGAGTTGAAATTAATAAAGATGAAAAAAATCAATGGGCTTAAGTTGTTTTATATATGAAATCAGGTTTTTACTTTTGCATAAAAAAATAATTTTGAATAGTAACTACTTTTGGGAATCACATATTTTTTAGCAGAAATTTTTTTTGATAAATAAATTTTTAATATAATTTTATATTTGGTATGGACAAAATTGATGCTCACTTGAAACTCAACTTGCCAAAGTGGTCGTGAGGGTCCAGCTAGCATGGTGATGATGTGATGCCAACCATGAGGAAGAAGAATCCATAGAGGACTGACTAAAGGAGTACCTTCATATAGAAAACTATAGATGAAGCTAAAGACACCAACAGAGAAGTATATAGTTATAGGAGATATGATATTATCTCATTTGATCCAATGTGAATAGTTCTAAAAATCTTGTAAAACATGGATATACGTTCCGAACATCCGAGTATGTCCCTTTAGCGAGTAAGTCACCAAAATATCATCAAGAGGACTATAGTTCACAAACCATCTTAGAGTCGATAATAATCTTACAATGACCACTAGGCTTGGAGAAGTTGCTCGATCAACTTTACATCGTCTCCTCTTTCTTCTGCTAATCAAATGATCGACGGTCACTCGTTCCTACTCCATGCTCTTCACTGTGATTGTCCCACTGCATGCTCTTCACTGTGATTGATCACTGTAACACATCATGCACCGTAGCTTCATCCATTAGCTACAATGTCACCAACTGTTGGGTCCAGCGCATACGTGTGCTTGGACTAATGTAAGCATAAATCTGATTTATCAATAATTAAAATAAAAAAAATAAAAAAGAAAGAGGTGTGCAGTTGAGGGCAGCTAATGAGAGGAAGCATTTGTGCGTTTACCCTCTATAAGATATTTTCCTACTATATTTACTTTGTGAGATCTAGAATTTTTTTTTTGATGAGATCCATCCTATGTGATGATGATATAGTATTCTTGAGTCCAGATCTAGGTTCTTGATGTTATTGTGATCCTTTTGTTATTCTAGAGAAGATTTACTGTAAATGTTTATTATGTGATAGTGAAAGTTTAAGGTGGACTACAGTCCCATGATTTTTCTCGCATTTGATTTTTTACGTTAAAATTTAATCTCACTGTGTGATTGATTTATTACTCTACTATTTTTGCTGCTCTGGTTGATATTTATATTTTGATATCAAGTTAGTATTTTGATGAGGAACCTATTTTGATACACAAAGAGAGAAAAGAATTATTCCGCTTTAATAGATTTTTTCCAATACCATTAACTTCATCCGTTATCCATAAGATCATCCATGACTTGATTCGTCCTTTGCGCTACATCTTTCATCGACATTGTAATGTTGCATTTACCAACGATGGCTTCATATAGGGCTTATTTCAAAGATTATGGTAAATAGGGATGTCCTTAGGAGAAAACACAAATAAAAAGCCAAAAACACTTTCCCGAGAATTTGCCAAAAAGTTATTACACTTTTTGCACTTATAAATCCAATTATTGAAGCTGCTACACATGAAACCTCGATGCACACATCAATCCCGTACAATCTTTAAAAATTTTGCAACGTAAAACAATAAAATTGATTAGGATGAAAAATAGAATATGATCTGAAAAATAATTTTAAAATAGGATAATTTATCCAAAAAAAACTCTCACCAATGGGGTTTTATAAGATGGCACTCATGTTTTTTATCAAAGGGCACCCTATTTTTAAAAAGATGATCAAAATATCATCTATAAAATTTAAAAAAAAAGATAGTTGATGCTCTATGATTATGGCTGACTCTAGTTTTTTTGGGTTGAACCAATTTGTTGCCAAACCGATTCAATAAAACACTAAATATTTGATATATTATTTTTAAGTTCTAGATAGCCCTTCATTGTTTTCCAAATCACACCATTACCCTTATTCTACCAATGCAACAACAACATTAAAGATCGTCATTGCCAATCTTCTTGTCAATTATGACCATTGGCATCATAGTCTCAATCACTGTCACTAAAAAGAAGTGTGATCAAGTCTAAAGTGACAACAAGTAGACAAGTATCGTTGGAGATAATATGACATTAGATCCATTAAGGCTCGATGGTGGCTAAGAGCTCCCCATCCTTGGCTTCCTCTCTTGTGGTTGTCATAGGAGTTTACTATGGTGGTCGTGATCATCATCACCAATGGGGCAGGAGGTGGATGTCGTCTTCTTGCCAAGATTAGGTCGATCTCATTTCATCGTCGTAGCCACCATAGGAGGCCATTGTGATAGTTGTCATCGCCAATAGGGTAGGAGGTGGATGCACCTTGCCAAGAGTAGGTTGGCCTTTCCACTGTTGGCTATCATCGTGGCCGTCAGTTGAGCATTGAGCCTCATTGATTAGTGGGGAAATCGGTCTACAGCTTAGCTGTCGCTGTCCAGATTCCCACTAGTTATTATGATAGTGGCTATTGGTTGAGCCTCAACGATGAGTTGTTGCCAACATTAATGTTCTCCTTCCTACTGGTGTTTATTTTCATCGTCATCAACGAAGCCTTGTAGAGCCTTGGTTATTAGCAATTGATTGTCATATCATTATTTAGCTTTGTACAACTTTGTTGAATTACTAAATGACTTACTATTATATTATTATAGCATTTATAATATTGTTGAAGCCTCGATACGGTCCTTCGTAGTGTCATTGAAGTATCAGTTACATTAATGTTTGGTGCATCGTCAAATCATTCGCTACAACAACAAAAAAATATATGATATTAAATAAATACATATTTGTAGGTTGGTATTATTAAATTGAGTGATATTTAAGTATAGGCTACTTATTAATGGGATGATCCTCTTCTAAATGAAATATTTAATTTTTTTAATGAGATAAAGGCTTTTAATGAAACACCACTTTTGTTGATATTAGAATCACAAATAATTTTAGGAAGTAGTTAGAGAATGCTAGATAGACTATGTTGAAGGATCTACCTCTACACAACTTCAAACATAAAACTTACAACTTGAAGGATCTTCTTCTACACAAACTCAAACTTACAACTTCGATTTGAACGAAACATTTGTAATGGATAACAATGAAGATAGTTATAAGATATTCGAAAAAGAGTGACTCAAGTAGAGAATAGTAGAAGAATTCGAAGAAGATATGATCATAATACATTTGATGCCCATGATATTGTTGATGAGCTTTCAATTTCAATCCAAATATGTATGAAATTCTCTTGGAGAATAGGATCATAGAAGATGACTTGAACCTTAATGCTTTAGCTCCGTATCCAAATGAAGAAGAATTTGTCAACAATGACCTATGCATTGGACAAGTAAAAATTTATGACTATTCATATTATAATAGTTAATATACAAAATTATTTATGATATTTGATACAAAAGGCGCTTCATTTTTTATAGGTATTCAAAGATATATCATAGTTTAAAAGAGCTTTGCAAGAATATGTTATAAGGAGAAATTTTGAAATGAAAATTAATGTATATAGAATTTATAAGCCTAAAGTAAGATGTAAGGTTAAGCATTATAGATGGATGATAGTTGCTCGTTGAGATAATACTGTTAGGATCGAGAGCACTAAGAGGGGGGGGTGAATTAGTGCAGCGGATATCTTTTAGCGATTAAAAACAAAAGCTGCGTTCGTTCGATAAAAATCAGTTTTGAAGCAAAAGCTGACTCAAAGATAACTTATGACTAAGTGCAGTTTACGTCTAAACGTAGTTTACGTCTAAACACAATTTACGTTTAAATGCAGTTTGCGTCTAAACGTAGTTTTACGTCTAAACGCATATTTACGTCTAAACGCAGATTTACGTCTAAACGTAGATTTACGTCCAAACTCAGTTTACGTCTAAAACGCAGTTTTACGTTTAAACGTAGTTTACGTCTAAACGCAGTTTTACGTCTAAAATGCAGATTTACGTCTAAACGCAGATTTACGTCTAAACGCAGATTTACGTCTAAACGCAGTTTGCGTCTAAGCGCAGTTTGCGTCTAAACACAGTTTGCGTCTAAACGCAGTTTACGTCTAAACGCAGTTTACGTCTAAACCCAGTTTGCGTCTAAACGCAGTTTGCGTCTAAGCGCAGTTTACGTCTAAACGCAGTTTGCGTCTAAACGTAGTTTGCGTCTAAACGCAGATGACAGTTTGCAGTTCTAAATGAAATCAAGACGTAAACGTAAACTGAACAGAACCTTGTTCGTAAAAGCGCAGAAAACAGTTTGCAGTTGTAAATGAAATCAAGACGTGAACGTAAACTGCACAGAACCTTGTCCGTAAAAAAAGCGCAGAAGATAGTTTGCAGTTGTAAGTGAAATCAAGACGTAAACGTAAACTGCACAGAACTCATTCGTAAAAGCGCAGAGAGACAGTTTGCAGTTTGTAGATGGAATCAAGACGTAAACGTAAACTGCACAGAATTCGTTCGTAAAAGCGCAGAGAGCAGTTTGCAGTTTGTAAATGGAATTAAGACGTGAACGTAAACTGCACAGAACTCGTTCGTAAAAGCGCAGAGAGCAGTAGCTATGTAGGAGGTTTGCAGTAATGATAAAGTGCTCAAAATAAACGCAAACCAGAGATTTAGAGTGGTTCGGTCAGTCTTGACCTACTCCACTTTTGGCTTCCTCCACCGATGAGGTTACCGACGTCAACTAGAGGCCTTCCTTCAATAGGCGAAGGCCAACTACCCTCTTACAGATTCACTCCTTTTGACGGGCTTAGGAGACAACCCTTACAGATGTTTTCTCTCCTCTCTTTACAACTCAAACTTGAAGAACAGAAGGAGGAGGAAAACTAGCAGTTTTGAGCTCTAAGAACCACTGAAAAGATCAAGATTTCGGGTAAGTTCTTGCTCTCTCAGTGCTGAATGGGTGGGGTATTTATAGACCCCAACCCAATTCAAATTTGGAGCTCAAAACGATCAAATCCCGGAATTCCGGGATCAGGCGGTTGCACCTCCTGACTGGAGAGGTTGCACCGCCTGGCAGAGCTCGAAGACCGAGCTCAGGCGGTGCCACCTTTCTGCCAGGGAGGTTGCACCGCCCAGTCTTGCTCGAAGACTGAGCTCAGGCGGTGCCACCTCTCTGTCAGGGAGGTTGCACCGCCCAGTCTAGCTCGAAGACTGAGCTCAGGCGGTGCCACCTCCCGGCTGGAGAGGTTGCACCGCCCAGTCTCGCTGGGAGGCTTAGCCCAGGCGGTGCCACCTCCTGGCCTAGGCGGTTGCACCTCCTGGCACTATTCCAGATCACTGGTTGGGCTCCAAACTTGGCCCAAACCAGTCCGAATTCGGGCCCAATTGGCCCAAGATTAAGTTAATGGGATCAGGTCCCATTTTCCAACTTAATCAACGTGCTAAGTATGATTAGATCTAAGACAATTTCTGCAGCTTTGCTTCGGTGCGTCAATCGCTTCTTCCGGCGAGTTTCCGGCGAACTTCCGTCGATCATTCGATGAACCCTCGGTGATGCTCCTGCGGACTTCCGGCAAACTCCTGGACTTTGCGACGATCCACTTGGCAAGTTCCGACGAGCTTCGCTTGGCAAGCTTCTGGACTTCTCGGATCTGTTCTCGCAGAACCTCCGACGACCGTCCGAACTTCCGTCGAACTCTCGAACTCCCAATGTGATCATGAACTTGACTCCGGCGCAACTCCCACTGCTTGTCTAACTTTCATCGTAGTTAATCCTGCACACACAAAAACAAAAACTTCGATCGAGACAATTAATCCTAAGCAATTAACCAAGTTGTCCGGCATGTCATTGGTCCCTCGACGCTTCGTCCGATTCTTCGGCGCATCGTCCTTTCCTGCAGCCTATTGCCCAATCGGCCTGTTGGCTCCGCAACTCCGATATCCTTGGCACAATACCCACTCTTCTTGGCCCGATGCCCGAGTCCACGACCCGAAGCCTTCTGTCGATACGTCGACCGATCCATCGGCCTGACGTCCAATCTTCTGACATGTTCCTCCGGCACAACATGATTTTCCTGCTTTAATTGTCTCATCCTGATCAAAGCATCCTGCGTCACTCAAAACGCATATTAAATCATAAACATATATCAAGTAGTTTCATCATCAAAATACGAGATTCAACAATCTCCCCCTTTTTGATGATGACAACCACTTGATGACGGAGTTAAACTTAACTCCCGAAGTTTAAACAAACTCCCCCTATCAATATACCTTATTGATAGAAACTCTTAGATTCAAAAATCTAAGCAACATGTCATCATAATCGGAGTTAACCTTAACTCCCAGAGTTTAAACAAACTCCCCCTATCAATATGCCATATTGATAGAACCTTGAATTCAAACTGAATTCAAGTCATTGCAATATTCATCATGAATACTTGCAACACGTCAACATGAACATATGCATAAACTTATGCATCACATGTCATGTCATCAACATACTTCTCCCCCTTTGTCATCAACAAAAAGGAGAAGTATCACAATCAAGTGTTTGTGATATTGGTTCAACTCATTGCATGAAAAACATAATATCAAGTTTTATCATCATGCAGTTTTGAAGCCAAAAAAAAAATTAGCAAATGTTACATTATGCTTAGAACATTCAAGCTATCAAGTTTTAGATATGCAAGTTTTACAGTATACAAGATAGCACTTGGTATGAAAATTAGAGATGTTCAAGATATCAAGTTCTATATCATGCAAGCTAGCAAATTAGAGATGTTCAAGAAGGCAACTCTTGCTTCTTGAAATATGCAAATTTGTCAAGTTTTGCTAGATGTGCAAGTTAGCATTTTTGCCTCTTGAGATAGGCAAGATAGCACATATGCTTCTTTTGAGATAGCAACTTTTCGCTTCTCTTTAGACTACAAGCTAGCAATTTTTACGATATACAAGTTTCGCAATATACAAGCTAGCAAAAACTTCGAAAGCAAATGCAAGATAACTTTCTTGTGTAGGCTCATGATTATTGCTTCCTATTGTAATGTGCAGGTTGCAAGTCTTGCTTCTTGAGATATTCAAGATAGTGATTTTCAAGAAGACAATTTTTGCTTCTTGAAATAAGCAAGTTAGCAATCAAGTTTTTGCATCTTCTTGACTTGTGCAAGCTAGCTATCTCCCCCTTTGTCATTGTCAAAAAGAAAGGAAGAATACAGTTTTGTAGTTCTTTTTTTCTTTTACAACGATTTCAAAATCATGACAAAGGATGAATAATCAAGTTATGAATGTCAAGACAATTTTTCATCATGAATATTTTATCATTGCATTATCATAAGTTGAAGTATTACATGCATAATATCATATCATCATTCATAATTACATTAATGTTTCAATATAGCAATTTCTTCTCAAAATGTGTAACTCAGCACTCATCATGATTTACATCATATGCAATACATCACATCATAATTAGAAAGCACAAGTATTGCATGCATAATTGCAAATCATAAATGTTTCATATCATGATGGTATCAATTTTGTCCAATTATATCCTACCATGCATGATCAATAACTCCTCATTTGTATTTCATGCATTATTTCATTTCATCTCATAAGGAATATTAAGAAAAGTTATTGGATGAGGAGATAAATATTTTATGAATACACGGAATTGTATAAAAATCATATCATAAGTGTTTCGTGTATTCATATTATCACATGAAGCATATTATCATTTTTAAGATTCATAACATGAATAACGTTGTTACTATTTCATCAAAATCAATTTCGAGATTCACACAATATCATGAAATCATTAATCTCGATAAGATGGGAAAAGCATTTAACATGATTGATGCATGATTCATATTTAAAGTGTATCTTATGTCGTAAATACGAATCAAGCATTTGTCAAATCTGAAATCATCCTTAAAATTACATTCAATAAATTCATGTATGACAGGCATAGATTTATTGAAAAATCAATAAGATAGAGGATTACATTTCAAGTGTTCATCAATTGTAGCATTTCATCATATGGTAAGATATCAATGCGTAAAACTGTGAAGCAAGATTTTGTTTGATATCTTGATACAGGGCATGATGTACACATTTCGAATATTTTGGCAAGTGTAGCATTGCATCACATGGTAAGATATCAGCTCGTATGATGCAAATTTTTGTTTGATATCTTGATACAGGGCATATAGCAATGATAGCAATCATATATTTCTTGGTGATGCAAGCATGGGATAATCATAGCATAGTATTTATAGCATCAATTCATATATTTCTCCCCTTTTTTAAGTGTTTCATCTTAAGTGATCGATTTCATGTTAGCATGCCTTTTCATTTATGTCAAATGAAAACATGCATCAACGTTTAGGATCGTAAAATGAATTTCATCATAAAACCATCAATCACAAAAATCATCATGTATATCTCATGCATGAAATTGTCAATTGAAATATTTAATTTCATCATTATGCATTTCTTCAAATCAAACATGATCTTTAATCAAAATCGAGAAATAACAATGGAAATCAACGTAATGCACATTATTACTTCTTAACCATGATTTCATATTTTCAATCAAGATTATTTTATTTGTTTATCATAAAATATGCAATATTATCATTTTTGAAATTACTTAGTATGATCATAATAATTTTTTTAACATGTAATTTTTAAGAAAATTAATTCTAAAGAGAAAAATACATCATGAAAGCATCAAGTAATTTCAAAATAAATTAGGGGGATTTCGATTACCTCATCATTGTAGGCTGTTAAGGCGTAGTTTGCCGCCTTGCTTTTGTTGACTTTCTCTTCTTCGGAGGAACTCGATTCATCCCAGTTTTTGTTCTTCTTCTTACGTTTAAAGCAAATAGTTCCGTTCTTTTTACTTTTTAATTTTTGTTTCATTTGTAGTTTAAGTTCACCATCACTTGAGCTTATGCTCGAGTGGTCTTCAAATGTTCTATGTCCCAAATCCTTCCTATTTTTTTGGAAGGTGGTTCTCAAGTTCTTCACGTGCATTGCACGTCATTTCATATGTGATCAATGAACCAATTAGTTCTTCAAGTGGAAATTGGTTCAAGTTTTTCGATTCTTGAATAGCAGTTACTTTTGAATCCCAAGTTTTAGAAAGTGAGCGCAAAACATTGTTAACGAGTTCAAAATCCGAAAAGCTTTTACCAAGTGATTTTAAACCATTGACGACATCCGTAAAACGGGTGTACATGTCAACAACGGTTTCGCTTGGTTTCATATGGAAAAGCTCGAAATCATGTAGTAAGATATTAACTTTCGAGTCTTTGACTCTACTAGTTCCCTCATGCGTGATTTCAAGAGTGCGCCAAATATCGAAAGCCGTTTCGCACAAAGAAACCCGATTGAACTCATTTTTGTCCAAAGCGCAAAATAAGGCATTCATAGCCTTTGCGTTTAAAGAAAAATACTTCTTCTCTAAATCCGACCATTCGTTCGTCGGTTTAGAGGGAAGTTGAAAACCGTTTTCAACAATATTCCATAAATCCAGATTCAGAGAAATCAAGAAAACTCTCATTCGAGTTTTCCAATAAGTGTAGTCCAATCCGTTAAAGAACGGTGGACGAACAACCGATAAGCCCTCTTGAAGAGCCATTTCTCTCGGGTGTAAATCCGAAATGAGAAATACCCCGCTCTGATACCAATTGTTAGGATCGAGAGCACTAAGAGGGGGGGGTGAATTAGTGCAGCGGATATCTTTTAGCGATTAAAAACAAAAGCTGCGTTCGTTCGATAAAAATCAGTTTTGAAGCAAAAGCTGACTCAAAGATAACTTATGACTAAGTGCAGTTTACGTCTAAACGTAGTTTACGTCTAAACACAATTTACGTTTAAATGCAGTTTGCGTCTAAACGCAGTTTTACGTCTAAACGCAGATTTACGTCTAAACGCAGATTTACGTCCAAACTCAGTTTACGTCTAAAACGCAGTTTTACGTTTAAACGTAGTTTACGTCTAAACGCAGTTTTACGTCTAAAATGCAGATTTACGTCTAAACGCAGATTTACGTCTAAACGCAGATTTACGTCTAAACGCAGTTTGCGTCTAAGCGCAGTTTGCGTCTAAACACAGTTTGCGTCTAAGCGCAGTTTACGTCTAAACGCAGTTTACGTCTAAACGCAGTTTGCGTCTAAACGCAGTTTGCGTCTAAGCGCAGTTTACGTCTAAACGCAGTTTGCGTCTAAACGTAGTTTGCGTCTAAACGCAGATGACAGTTTGCAGTTCTAAATGAAATCAAGATGTAAACGTAAACTGCACAGAACCTTGTTCGTAAAAGCGCAGAAGACAGTTTGCAGTTGTAAATGAAATCAAGACGTGAACGTAAACTGCACAGAACCTTGTCCGTAAAAAAAGCGCAGAAGATAGTTTGCAGTTGTAAGTGAAATCAAGACGTAAACGTAAACTGCACAGAACTCATTCGTAAAAGCGCAGAGAGACAATTTGCAGTTTGTAGATGGAATCAAGACGTAAACGTAAACTGCACAGAATTCGTTCGTAAAAGCGCAGAGAGCAGTTTGCAGTTTGTAAATGGAATTAAGACGTGAACGTAAACTGCACAGAACTCGTTCGTAAAAGCGCAGAGAGCAGTAGCTATGTAGGAGGTTTGCAGTAATGATAAAGTGCTCAAAATAAACGCAAACCAGAGATTTAGAGTGGTTCGGTCAGTCTTGACCTACTCCACTTTTGGCTTCCTCCACCGATGAGGTTACCGACGTCAACTAGAGGCCTTCTTTCAATAGGCGAAGGCCAACTACCCTCTTACAGATTCACTCCTTTTGACGGGCTTAGGAGACAACCCTTACAAATGTTTTCTCTCTTCTCTTTACAACTCAAACTTGAAGAACAGAAGGAGGAGGAAAACTAGCAGTTTTGAGCTCTAAGAACCACTGAAAAGATCAAGATTTCGGGTAAGTTCTTGCTCTCTCAGTGCTGAATGGGTGGGGTATTTATAGGCCCCAACCCAATTCAAATTTGGAGCTCAAAACGATCAAATCCCGGAATTCCGGGATCAGGCGGTTGCACCTCCTGACTGGAGAGGTTGCACCGCCTGGCAGAGCTCGAAGACCGAGCTCAGGCGGTGCCACCTCTCTGCCAGGGAGGTTGCACCGCCCAGTCTTGCTCGAAGACTGAGCTCAGGCGGTGCCACCTCTCTGTCAGGGAGGTTGCACCGCCCAGTCTAGCTCGAAGACTGAGCTCAGGCGGTGCCACCTCCCAGCTGGAGAGGTTGCACCGCCCAGTCTCGCTGGGAGGCTTAGCCCAGGCGGTGCCACCTCCTGGCCTAGGCGGTTGCACCTCCTGGCACTATTCCAGATCACTGGTTGGGCTCCAAACTTGGCCCAAACCAGTCCGAATTCGGGCCCAATTGGCCCAAGATTAAGTTAATGGGATCAGCTCCCATTTTCCAACTTAATCAACGTGCTAACTACGATTAGATCTAAGACAATTTCTGCAGCTTTGCTTCGGTGCGTCAATCGCTTCTTCCGGCGAGTTTCCGGCGAACTTCCGTCGATCATCCGATGAACCCTCGGTGATGCTCCTGCGGACTTCCGGCAAACTCCTGGACTTTGCGACGATCCACTTGGCAAGTTCCGACGAGCTTCGCTTGGCAAGCTTCTGGACTTCTCGGATCTGTTCTCGCAGAACCTCCGACGACCGTCCGAACTTCCGTCGAACTCTCGAACTCCCAATGTGATCATGAACTTGACTCCGGCACAACTCCCACTGCTTGTCTAACTTTCATCGTAGTTAATCCTGCACACACAAAAACAAAAACTTCGATCGAGACAATTAATCCTAAGCAATTAACCAAGTTGTCTGGCATGTCATTGGTCCCTCGACGCTTCGTCCGATTCTTCGGCGCATCGTCCTTTCCTGCAGCCTATTGCCCAATCGGCCTGTTGGCTCCGCAACTCCGATATCCTTGGCACAATACCCACTCTTCTTGGCCCGATGCCCGAGTCCACGACCCGAAGCCTTCTGTCGATACGTCGACCGATCCATCGGCCTGACGTCCAATCTTCTGACATGTTCCTCCGGCACAACATGATTTTCCTGCTTTAATTGTCTCATCCTGATCAAAGCATCCTGCGTCACTCAAAACGCATATTAAATCATAAACATATATCAAGTAGTTTCATCATCAAAATACGAGATTCAACAAATACATGTCAAATTACAAAGTTCATCAACGAACACTAATGAAATATACCTAGAGGAAATTAAGATCATTCATCTTACACTAACAAGTTCATAGCTGGAGAAATCAAAGAAGAAGTTCTTATAAAGAATATTATACTCTAAAAAAGATCATCGCAAACATAAAAGGAAGATTTGGGTTGGTAGTTTCATATAGAAAAGAATATCTAGTACGTGAAATTACATTGAAACAAGTTTGTGGAAATTTTGGTAGATCTTATGGTAACTTAATACCTTTTATATCAGAGTTAAAAGTATATAACTAGGAAACGGTAGTTATTTAATGACTGTGGAGGAGGGCATTTTTATTAAGTTTTTTGGGCATTCGGTGCATGTTTGTACGATTTTATTCATTACATTTGTCTAATTATCAGTATAGATGCAATATATTTATCTGAAAAAGATCCTAGTGTATTGATGATGATGACAGTTGTTTATGGATCTAATAAGTTATTTCTTGTAGCATTTGGAGTAGTACAGATCGTGGGGAGAGAGTCATGGAAATGATATATTTTTTAGTTGAGATAATTCTTAAGTGCGCACTGTGATTCTTTAAGTATCATCAATGATAGAAATCCATGAATAGTAGTAAAAAGAATATTTTTGAAGTCACATTATGATTACTACATGGTCAAGAATTTAGTAACTGGCCTATATGATAAGGAAGCGACTAAATTTTTTTATTATCATGCCTATTAAGTTCAAGTTTAATGAATATATACGACAACCACCAGAAAAACATATCAAAAGTTATTATTGGATTTTAAAAATGGATAAAGAGAAGTAGGCTATTAGTTTTAAAAATATGAATTCACTACTAAAATATGTTCACAGACTTCCAAGAACATAAATGATCGAGATAACATGAAGAAAAATTATCAAATGGTTTTATTTACATCATCAAATTGTAAATACTATGATCAATACATTGACACCTCTGATGGAGGAAGAAATATTAAAATCAAAAAATAAGATTGAGATTCTATACTATTCACCTTCACTAGAGTAATATTTTTCAAGTCGAGACATCAATCAAGATAGTTATAGTAGACTTAAAAAAGATAATTTGTTCATGTCAACATTTTGATATATTTGGTATTCTATGCTCTCATATAATAACTACTATTAATTAGGTTTCTATTTTCAATCCATATGACTATTGTGAGGATTACTTTTCGACAAAATATTTGTGGAAGACTTACAATAACACCATCTTCTCAACAAGAAGCAAATAGTTTTGAATTAAAAAACATGATGATAAGAGTATCTTACCTCGCAAGAGCATAAAACAATCAAGCTGAAGGAAGAATGTAATGATAAAATTAACACATAATGATAAGATCTTTAGAAAGTGTTCGAGGTGTCAATATTTAGGTCACAATTGATGGCCATACAAATTTTCACCAATTGTATAAGTCGCTATTCTTAAATGTAAAGCAATATAGAATTCAGTCTTTTTGTTTCGCCTAGATCAATTTTTTTATTAATTATATTGGCTATAGGAGGTGATTTCTTGTGTATATATATACTTGTACAAATTTTCGACAAGTGTGCTATTGTAAACTTATGACAATTTTAAATTTGAAGTTATCATTTTGCAATTGATGTTACAATCCTTGTTGTAAAAATATTTTTGATGATATTTACAGAGTAATTATAATTGAATTAGGATACTTTTTTTTTTGTTGAGATATGTAAATTAGAAAATTTGGTTTTGATTTGGGTCAATTTTAACTTGAGTTACAATCATAGATATGATAGGATTACTATCTAACATTTAGATCACCAGGTGCCAAATTCTAATAATTACATTAAAATTATTTAAAAATTTAAAAATTAGTGCTAATCAACTTAGAATGATAGTTTTGGAGAATTTTATTATGACTTTGGTTAATTTATACTAGAGTTACGGATAGGATTATGATCTAATATTTAGATTACCATATGCCAAATTTTATTAATTATATTAAAATTATCTAAAAATTAGAAAAATTAGTATTAATCAACTTAGAATCATGTCAAAGTTTTTGTAGATAAGTTTTGATTAGTTATTTTCATAGTAACTCTAGTGTACAGTAGAGTTACACTTAATCACAATTTAACTCTAGACCCCAAGTATAACACTACCTAATGACAATATTTCTACTCAAGATGGTATAGCCTATACCTAATGCTCTACTAACATAGGGTGATGGTACCATCCCAGCCTAGATGATAGGAGTACAATACCATTATGAAAAATTAAATTCTAAAATCATCTAAAAAATAAAATTAATTTACGATAAAATCTACTAAAGTGATACTAATGACCCTAAAATAAAAAAAAAGATACCAAATATGTTATTATAGTTATGGAGAAATTTAGATATGTTTGGGTATAATTCCAATATTTACACTAGAGCTACACTCCAATTACACTCGATCACATATTTAATTTATAAATATTCTATTTCTCTAATTATTGATCCTAAAAGTAACAAAAAAAAAAGTGATAATAAACAAGTGAGATATATGTTACAATAGTTGTGGGTATATTTGGATAGATTTTGGGATAATTTTTTTTTAGTTATACTTTAGTTATACTCGAATTACACTCCGGTTATAATTGATCTCATATTCAATGTGAAAATTATATATTTCACCAATTAATAACTATAAAATTAGGAAATAATAGAAAAATATTACTAAATATGTTTAAAAATGTGTTATTATAATTTTGGAAAATTTTGAATAGGTTTAGGGATAATTCTAATATTTACACTTAAGTTACATTTGGGTTACACTCAATTGCACTCGATTACATATTTAATATAGAAAATTTTTATTTTTTAATTAATAAAAAAATAAAAGTAATAATAAATATGTTAAAATATGTTATTATAGTTTTAAAATGGTTTTGATAAGTTTGGGAATAATTATAACATTTATATTTGAATTACACTCAATCATAGATTTAAAATAGAAATATCCTATTTCTTTGATTAATGACCTAAAATCAGTAAAAAAAAAAGTGATATTAAACATACAAAAAATATGTTATTATAGTTTTAAAAAAGTTTAGCTAGGTTTAATGATAATTTCAATATTTACACTTAAGTTACACTCGATCATAGTTTCAATGTAAAAGTCTTCTATTTTACCAACTAATAATCTTAAAATTAAAAAAAAAAAGATAATAAATTTGTTATTATATTTGGTATATTTGGGAATAATTTCAATATTTACACTCGAGTTATATTTGAGGTATACTCAAGTTATACTCGATTACAAATTCAATATAAAAATCTCCTATTTTACCAATTAATGGCCCTAAAATAAAAAAAATGATAATAAATATATTTAAAATATACTATTTATATTTAAATTACACTTGGGTTATACATGGTTTACATTCAATCATAGATTCAAAGTAGAGATCCCCTATTTCACCAATTAATGATTCTAAAATCCAAAAAAATATAATAAATGATAATAAATATGTTAGAAACATATTATCATAAGTTTGGTGAAGTTTGGGTAGGTTTGGGATATTCCAATATTTATACTTAAGTTACACTTGATCATAGATCCAATATAAAAATTCTATATTTCACCAATTAATGACCCTAAATCAAGAAAAAAATGGTGATACTAAATTTGTTAGAAATATGTTGTTATAGCTTTAGAGAATTTTGGATAGGTTTGGTGATAGTTACAATATTTATACTTGAGTTACATTTGATCACAATTTCAATGTAAAAATATCTTATTTTATTAATTAATAATATTAAATTCTTAAAAAAAAGAAAAGTAATAATAAATATGTTAGAAACATATTATTATAGTATTAAGAAGTTTGGATAGGCTTGAGGATAATTCTAGTATTTACGCTTGACTTACACTCAATTACACTCTAGTTATACTCAATCACAAATTCAATATAGAATCTCCTATTTCACCAATTAATGACTCTAAAATTTAAAAAATAAAAAAAATGATACGAAACATGTTATTATAGTCTTAGAGAAGTTTAGATAGGTTTGATAATAATTTTAATATTTATACTTGAGTTGCACTCAAGTGACACTCACTCGATCAGATATTCAACTCAAAATACTATTTCAAAAATAAATGACCATAAATTGACATACAAGTGGGAAATATAACAACTAGATATAATGAATCACAATAAAACACTTTAAAATAATTCATAAATGAAAAAATAACTAGATGACATGAAAATAATTCACATTAACATTAATCAGATTCAATCTCAAATCAATATGACATTGTCAAACAATTTGTACAACAACATAGGCTATCATAGAAGTCAATAACAATAACAATGTTTCAAATTTTTCATAAGCTCAAATCTCTCCATGCTTTGCCTTACAATAATAGTAGTCCAATATAGCATTGGCAATTTGGAGCCTAAACAATAGCATGTGTCTTCCTTGGCTAAATTCCATGTCTTTGTCCATCAACAAGTGATCGATGTACCTCATCATGAATACCATGCAATCATTGCTGCAAAAATAAGAAATAAATGGCTTGTTGAGGACATTTCACTGTATTTGTATTCCATCCCTTAATAACAATCTTCTCTGCAATGCTTTGATGGAGATCGTCTAAATCAATGGACATATCCTCAATTTTTTTACCTATTTTTTAATAAATAAACACTTAATATAAGATAAATATTCTGATAGCATAACTAGTTAAATTAGAACACTTATCATTAATCTAAATATATTCGAATATGATTTTTTTAGAGAGAGAGTAATAATAAAAATACATCTCCTAAAGATTTATCACCACGAGATGACAATGATTATCGCTATATAGTAGAATAAAAGTATACCAAAAAATACATCTCCTAAAGAGTCATCCAGAGTGATCTTACAACTAAGATTGAAATTCTTCATCCAAATACACGATATGCCGTCTACAATTGAAAACCAACAAAAATATTAGTTGAGCCATCAGAAAGTTAAATAAATTAAGGAAATAAAGATTAAATGTACTAGTTTACCTCAAAACTGATAGAAGATAAGATTTCCCCAACTTGATAGAGGATAAGATTTCCCCAATTATATGAGGAAATCTCTCTATTCTGTTTATTCTGTTGAGGGAAATCCTTCCTCCTAATCTGTATAAATAGGAGAGGGAACATGTTAATAGATTCAAGTTAAAGCTATTTTATTTCTACAATAAAACTTCTTCAATTATTGTTCTTTATCTTCTATTATTTCTATCATGGTATCAGAGCCGCTTGCCTAGAGCAAGCTCTCTTCTCGCTGCCAATTCATCATTGCTGTTGCCACTCTGCGCCAACGTCTGTTCCCTTCCGCTACGGCATTTCTAGTGCTGCTTATCAGCACTGCCCCACCTTTTTTCCTCGTTGTAGTTATTGCTGCTTATCAGCACTGCCCCACCTTTTTTCCTCATTGTAGTTATTTTCCTTCCTCTTCTGCTACAGCTTCCTCCTCTGTTGCAGTTTCCTTCTTTGCTGTAGTAGCATCACTGCAACATTGCTGTAGATTTCTTTTCTACCGTCGCAGCCGTCGTAATCGCAACCACGACCAACGTCGTTGAGAAAAGCGAAGCTTCGCTCTTGCCTTCGGCCAGCGACCAACGTCGCTGAGAAAAGTGAAGCTTCACCCTTCGGCCAGCGACCAACGTCGTTGCATTTCTAAGAGGCTCCGTGGTCAATCCTCATCTTCCTCACCACGGTAGTCTTCACTAATCTGTCAACATTCGGCAGACTTAAGGAGAATGAAGGGAACGCTTGTGCCATCATAGCAACAGCAATCGCAGCAGCAGCAGCAGCGATCTACACTTATCTTACTCACGAAGCCTCTTGCTTTAAACCATTCTTTGCACCGATCCAAGATTGGTATCCTTGTTAGGAGCACCATCTTGCGGGGGCATGATAGAAGATAAGATTTCCCCAACTTGATAGAGGATAAGATTTCCCCAATTATATGAGGAAATCTCTCTATTCTGTTTATTCTGTTGAGGGAAATCCTTCCTCCTAATATGTATAAATAGGAGAGGGAACATGTTAATAGATTCAAGCTAAAGCTATTTTATTTCTACAATAAAGCTTCTTCAATTATTGTTCTTTATCTTCTATTATTTCTATCAAAAACCACTCCACATGAATAGTGATGGTCAAAATTTTTATCCCAATTGTACAATGTCATGACAAAGAATATATTCGTAGGCATCTTTAATTTCTCCCATAGCTAATAAAGACTAAAAAGATTTATATTCACACATCAGTTTCATCTTTTTAAAAAGTAGAACTTACACTATAAATAATGAATGATAATTCAATCAGTTATAGGAACATGATTCAACAATCAATTTTTTGTAACACATAATATATTTTTTTTAGTTTTAAAGCTAAAATGTCAGTCTCTTCTTCATCACTGCCCATCTTTTTAAAAAACTGTAAGATAAAAAATATTGACCTTGTTCATAAAGGTCTTCGGAACATGGGCTTTAGTCACTTACCTATAATCTCCCAAATTTCTTTAGGTAAGTTTTCCTTTCTAAAGAAATAAGGGTTATGTTTTAAGGCTCAATAAATAATAAACCTACAATCTCTTGAGTGTTGACAATCTAACCCTAATTAATCTTTTCATATGAAAGGTATGATAAAACATACTATGGAAAGATCATTATGATTGTTCTTGAGGCCTGGGTCCACAAGATGGCCGAGTCCATGATCTTTAAGTATTTTATATAATCTTTTAATTTTATCTTCATAAGTTTTGATGTTTGACGCATTCCTATCATATCACACATGTGTCATTCAAATAAATTAATATATTAAATAAAATAGCATATTTTAAATCTCCAAATGAGAAATACTAAACTATTATACCTCTGACATTATCAAGCCATAGTAAGTAGGCCTCGATAGGAGTTGGAGCGAGCATTTAAGATACCTACACAATAAACGCATATAAATTTATAAAATATGTTTAAATCTCCACATGAATAACTATTTATAAATAAATACTTATTGTATCCTCAATTATCAACTTTAACCTTTTAAGTCGATAATATTCTAATTGTTCATGCTCACCCGATCTCATTTTCAAAGATGAAAATGTCAGAGGTCATAAACAAATTGATATACTCACATAACCATACATGCAAAAAAAATTAAAAACATTAAGTATCAAAACTAATATATAGATCTCCTATATATATATATATATATATATATATATATATATATAGGAGATCTAGTTTACATTAAGATCGGTATACTCTATCTTCAAGTTTCAACTTCTTTATTCGAGCACTATTAATTAATTGGAATCTTATGTAAGAATGATTGTCTAGTTGTACTTAGTCAATAAATTTAAATCATTAATATAAGATAATAACATGAGGGTGATATATAATTGGTTTGACAAAATAAAATATAAATAAATATATACAAAATATACTATCGACAAAAGTTAGTAATGTCAACATAGGAAACCGATCCCTAAATAATTTTTCAAACATATATCCAAAGTCAACGCTTCAACGTCTACGAGTTTCTCATAATTAGGAACTCTCAAAATTAGAGTAATATCGTTCAGGCTAAACTTGATTAGGTCACCACCAAATGTAAAAGTGGATCCCTTGTTCCAAGGAACCAAAATACTATAAAAAGTAGAGTGAAACATAGAAATATTAGGAATATTTGCTACATAATAAAAAGGTGTCTTAATAAGAATACAAAGAGACGACACACCCTAAAGAAAATAAAATTCACAAAGAAAACATCCAAAATGATTGATATAATAATGATTATTGACTATACATTATAAAGAGTGTTCATGAGTAGTCGAGGAAGGATGTTCATGAGTATACGAGGAAGAATGAGGTGATGACGGAGGGGGTGACATAGGAGATGAAGGAGGAAAAGGTATTTCATGCTTCTTCAATTTTACAATCTTAAAAAAATAATTAATTACATATGACTTGATAATGATTAATATAAATCTTGAAGTTATGATATATATTAATTATACTAACTGCATTATCTATCTTCTTTTTCCCAAGTTAAAGAGATGGCATCATTTTGTATATACCTACAAAAATAAAGGTTATAAATAGAGGACATTATATCCATTAGGGACAAAAAGAAAGAGAAATTAATACATATACATATTAGAGAGTTTAGTACCCTTACATTCCAATCAAACAATATGTCTAACTAAATGAATTAAAATCTTATTTGGTAAAGATAACTTACAAGCAGGTTATCAATGAAGTGCAATGATATGAGCCTGCTAAAGGACGAGCGAGTTATCAAAACCAAGTAGATTATCATGTATCATCAACCATATAAGATGATAGATGATAATTCATAAAATAATGACACGCCCATACTCTAATGTTCCAAAATTTGGAACTCTATTTTATGAAATCCTACAAAGGCCGAATTGAAATCTGATGCGAGGTTTAGGCCTCATCTATCCTCTTAACATCACAATCAAGAAGACTAACTACACACTCTTATCATAGTATTTACACCATAAAATGAGATCAAACATTTTCTCAAGCTTTTAGATGTTGCACAACCACATATATTCATTATTTATCCTTCGGCACTATCACTACAAGCACATAGCGTCATTTAGTTCATGTTATGCATTATATATGAATAGGTCCTCATAAGACTTCAACTAGTCGATAATCTTGTTGGAATTAGTATGAAACAACAATTTGGATTATGCATGTATAATGACAATACTAATTTTCATAACAATATAATGGCCTCTAAAATCATAACAAGTGAAGGGACAACAAATTGTCAATGCAAAGATCTTCCTTGAATATAGTAAGCACATGAGAAAATTCTAAGTGTTAACAATTACAAATTACTTTCCTACTCATAATAATGTTGTGCAAGCATGACTATGTAAAACATACACTCACCACTTGTTCAGAGTAAGCAACTTCTTCCATTTCTATTAGGTGACTAGATAGGTCGCTAATTGGTAGAAAACAAGATTAGGTTGACATCTAAAATATTCGATTACATAGCTCTTAGATACTCTTGTTATTTGTTATATTACCTAAGAATTCCAAATAATAGCAAGTGTTAATGTGAAACGCACATATAAATCAACATAGCAGCATATACAAATTCTCACGGGAGAGGAGCACAAGAGTTTGCCACTGTCAAAAAAGGAGAGGAGTAGTCAGTCATCATTCATCATCGAAAATGAACACAACCTAATAAAAAAAAGTACTAGTTGTCACTAAAGAGGAGCACAGGAGAGGAGAGGAGTGTCACTCATTACCTATGAGGAGCACAAGAGAGAAGAGGAGCGTTGGTTACCGTCACCTAAATTAGAGTTATACTTATTCGATATAACCCTCATTGAACCTTCTTTTATTTTTTATTAAACTCGACTTGATCCATTTTGAAGGATCTGACTTGAATCAATTCGACCCACATCGAGATCCTAATCAGACTAAGTTAGCATTTGGATTAGTTGGGTTTGAATCAAGTCACTTAATTTAATAAAAATGATCAACCTAACTTCAAAGTATTTTTGATATTTTAAATAAAAGAAATACCTTTGGTAAAAAGCAAACATGGGCCATTCGATGAAACCCCATTATTAAGGATAAATTATCCAAGATTATTTAATAAAATTAGTGACAAAATATATAGAAGCTAAAGAAAATATTTTCATAAAATAAAATCTCTATAGATCACCAACGTGAAATAGTTAGGGATCCAATAAATCAAACATTGATTAATTGGAACACGTTAAGACTAGAACGAATATCTCATATTTAAAAATTTACAATCAATTGGACCAATATATAAGACCACTTCGCATCAACTAATCTTTTAAAAAATAATCCCCTTAGGATAATAAACTAAGTTAACAAAAGTTCATCTTTTATGAGTCTGTTCATTCAATTGGAAAGAAGAGAGGTTAAAGTATAATAAAATGAAATAAAGAGTCATGAACAAAGAGACGTAAGTGGTATCCTACGCGTATTTGTCAGGGTGTTGGTGTTTGTCGACGAAATCGATCATGGAAAGCCTGGAAATAATGAAGACTCACGTTTGCAATTTTGCTGAGTTTATTCGAGGTTGAGGCATAGAAGGTTGTCCATCCATCCACAGACCGGTTTTACCTTTATTTAGAGGAGTTTGTTGCCACCAAAATAGGATAAATACATAGGCCACTTCGTTTGGTTTTCTACGATTGCCTGCAACACAAGTTTTCGTCAGCAAGACAGCAATCTTGCTTTTGATAAACTTGTTGTAGAGATGAGTCCCTTCGGTCACTAAACTGGAGTTCCTTAGCCACCAAGGCGTCCGCCCCTCATGTTCAACATGAATGGCGGTAATGGACCACAGCTCCGCTGTTCTTTCCTTGGCATGATTCTGTTCTGTGTACTCTCTTCCAAACACAACTCTACGAGTCTGGGGTCTGAAGTAGCACTTTTCTGCCTCAATCTGCTCACTCACCTTTGCAGAAAAAGGAGAGGCACTGGAATCTGATCACCCTTCCTTCCGTGAAGGCCCCTCCTGTTTCATGTCTCTGCATCGAAGCAGAAATAAAAAGGTATACTCCCAAAAGAACATCCGTGGCATATAACTACAGGATCATTGGAGGATTTGTGAGGAGATTTGATTAACACACCAAAATTGTGGAAACATCGGTTTAGCATCAAATATGCACACACAATAGTACTCTTTTCCGTGTACGTTCTTCAGATGATGATGTGGTCCGATTATTTATTCGGTCCACACCACACTTGGAGAAAGGTGATGTGATAAAAGGAGCATCTAAAAGATTCAAACGAGGCAGTGAAGAGAAAGAGTGACCATTCCAAGCGCCGAGCAACTCGATTGCGATACCCACTCGAGACTGCAAACTTTAGCTCAATCGATGAGCATCATCTTTGATATCAAATAAGTGAAGATGGAGATTGCTATTCGCAACCTCTTATTTTATATGATTATTTTAAAAATAATATAATATAATTGACTAGATGAAGTTTAGTGAGTACCAATCGTAAGGGCGTATGACATTAAAGAAGAAAGACCAAAATGGAATAAACAGCTACACAACTAAGCAGTACTAATTGTCATCGTTACACAGTAGTAGAACAGTGAGTTCCTTGCACCAAACTCATCGGTCCCGGATCAGCGCCGGGTCTCGGCACTATCACAGCAACGCAGTCTACATCGATTCTGTAACTCCCCGACACCCAACTCCCCACCTTCCATCGGAGCTTCCCGTCGAGCTTGACCTCAAGATACAGCCTCCCGGCGGTCTGGTCGCGGCTGACGTGGTAACCAAACGAGGGAGCAACCGGCATGGCGATCCCATACAGGGAGGAAGACAAGATGTTGATGTCCTGGTGGCCCTGGTAAAACGGCGGGAGCTCGGAGTCGCCGGTGATCTGCTGTCCTTTGTAGGCCGCGTAAGCACGAAGCCGGTCGTAGTAGATGCCGACATGGGAGTTGGGGTTCTTGGAGACGACGGTGGCTTGGATGGTGGAGTTGAGGAGGCGAGGCGAGGCGAGGCTCAGCTCGTAGACTGCGGTGTCCCTAAGGTAGAATTCCGGCTTGGTGGGGTGGAGAACGAGCCAGATGAGGAAGACTACGGAGAGGATGGAGACGAGAAGGGAGAACAAGCTGTAGAGAATCTTCTTGTTCGGCTTGTTCAAGTGGAAACCCTTCTTAGAGCAGTCCTTGGGTGATGTGGTGACGAGAAGAGACATCTGCTATGAAGGTGGGATGATTTGCGGCAAGAGAGGGGTTGAGGATGAGACTGCAGCGAGGAGATGTCTTTAATATGAGAAGGTGGTGCGCAATACATTATCATGCACAAAGCAAAACAATTATTTGTAGAGATCAACGCAGCCTTTTGACTAGTAGATAGGGTTGTCCACTGTTCCATGTACTTTTAAGTGTACACAGTAGATATCAGTGATCCATGGATCCAAGCATGATGATGCATGGAATTTGGGATCAAAGCATAATCTGATCTGATGATTCGAATCAGTGGTTGAGATTCAGACGATACACTTTGTTGTAGCCCGAGTATATGATCCACCTTGTGGAGGAAACAAACTGACAGAAAGCAAGCTATCAAAAGAAAAAGCTAACTCGTTCTTTTGGGGTTTCAAGCAACTATGATTGGGGAGGATCGATTGAGATGGAGAAAGTGCGGTTTGGTGTGCTCATGGTGAGTGGTGGAAGAGATGCAATTTGATTCTCTAACTTTGACATGTCTAGCAGTTTGGTGTTGTTTATGCCACCTCAACATACCTAAAAATGTTCTTTAATTAGAGGGCAGATTAAATTAAATGCAGAAGGTTTCAGCAAAAGAAAAGGCTTGGAATCATGTACTACTGGAATACTTAACTGAAGCAGAAAAAGGTGTGACTTCTCTCTTCTCAGTTCTTCACATGTTAGCTAACATTCTTTAGAATGGCAGGTTGACACATTAATAGGTAACAGATGGATAAGTGAACAATCCTTTATTAAAGCAATTGAGTCTTAAACTCATACTTATATTCATCCCCATTTAATATTTTCTTTATGTGAAACTATTAATTTCATAATCAAATACTTGGCACATCCCATTTAATATGCATCCCCATTTAAAAAGGCAATTAGGCAGCTTACCATATAAACTGTGAAACAAGAAGCAATATATGATCTCTTTAAGATCAATTAAATCAAAATTTTTTTCCATATATAACATATATATTTATTTTTTCTATAAGCAATCCTCTCTAGCTAGGTTGAATTTGATGTTCAGATAACATATTCTATTAAAATTCAGAGGAGAACAAAATTGGATTTCTTCTTTTCTTGTAGAAATAATTATCGATGATAATATTCGATCTTTAATAGATCATTTGTCTTGTATTTATTAAATCGAACTCATAGCCCACGCGTAAATAAATTAGATATACTATAATTTTATGTATCAAATTTTTTGAATGAGGATTCAAAGTCTCAATTGTTAGTAAGGAAGTCAGGCAGATGATTTTTCCTTTTTCGTTTCTGATATTAGTTGCATGGACCATTTGATTTTTCTCAAGTTCATGAATCATCAAATTATAAAATGAGAAGAGGACAAAGTATAGTTGAGGAATCATAGAAAATTGAAAAGGAACCTTTTCCTAGTGTTTTGTGATCATTAGTACCTACGCTTGGAGTTCAGTGGGGTTCCCAAAAGTCACTTGCTGCTTTTTGATAAAGATCAATGTTAGTGCTCTTGGGTGAGGCATTGGAGGCTTCATCAGCCTCGAGTTACTTGCAGTGACCAAATGTTAACTGGGAACATTCTTGAGAATATTATATGGTCCAATCATGAAAGGCCTGAATCCAACTTGTGTGCGTATGTCTGTGTCATCAAAGCTTCTTGGATTTATGAGACCCATTGAGAATTCCTTGGATGTGTTAGTAGTGGTGGACATAAATTTTCATCACCTAACTTATCAGGTTGCTTGTTCACTAATGCAAGAGTCCTTCATTTCCTTACAAAAGGGTCATTGTCTGTGGTTTCAATCAGGTCACCAAAAGATACACCTCTTTTTATCTATCCTTCCTTGTAAGCTAGAGAACTTTGAAACGCTTTCATGGTGCTGATCCCACTCTTTAGAATGCTAACTACAATATTTCTGAATCAGATTTACTACGAGGGTTCTTTTGTTTTCATCCTACAGGAGAGCCATCCAGTTTCTCAAGTTATTCTGCATTTATTCCTGACATGATTAGTAGTACTTACTTAGTCATTAAAACAACAATCTAATGGAAAATAATAATATTCAAATATTAATTAACAAAATGCCTTAATAAAATGGATGAAATATTATCAAATGAGATGCCCATTTATTTTTCACTTCTCTATCCAATTGTCTGTCGATTAGAATTAGGTCTACTAAATCCACTATTGATAAGGTCCATAGGTATTCAAAAAGCAAATAAACCTACAAAACCTGGCATCCAATTACTCTTGTGGACGTTGGACGTCTCTGTTACAGTCAGCAAGCACTTTGTTTCAGGGAAAGGTTACTTTCTTTGACAAATGATTTATATCATTTAGAAAGATGAAGATATCATTGGTTTCACCATCAATTCACCTCAAAAAGGGTGCAAATATCAGAGTCCACATAACTCTATCCAAGGTAGAGAACCTCTCAATCTAGAATTCTACTCTTGCACAGACTGAATACATGTGTAGTGGAATTGTTGTTCAATTTAAAGTTGACTTGAAGCATTTGATAACAATAGTGAACTTAAACTCTCTTAATATGAGGAATGCAAGAGGAATATGATGCATGTGATGCAGTTCCAATAAGAGATGTAGACAGAGCCTGTGGAGTTGGTAACAATTGTTCAAACAAGCCTGGAACAGTACTGCACAAAAATGTTACAATACAATTTTGGGAAGAATGAGCATTTATTTTATACCCATCTGTAAAATTACATGAAATTTACTCCAATAAGGTGGCAAGAATCAACAAGCCTTGTACTTTTTTAATCTACATGTGCAAATTTACTGGTGAAGGGTATTCAAGTCTTAAATATGGTCAATGCATCTTAGGATGATACATCTCCCCTTCTGTTTTCTCTTCTTGTTCATCGTTTCCATGAAACAGAAGGGTATAGTGTTCATCTAAATGGACAGATCAAAACAGTAAAACAAGGTTTACTGCAAAGAAACCTCAAAGATGCTCGGCCAGAACTATGGTTGCAACTCTCCTCAACGAGTCTGAAACTTCCTGCTGAAACAAACAAGCGGATGCCAACAGGAAGGTGGCACTTGTCCAGAACTGACCTTTTTGGGCTCACAATAAAAACAGAATCTTCCTTCAAAACCTGTCATTAACCAAAGTCACAGGCAGCTTTGTGATGAACACAATTTGATATCTACTTACAGATAAAATTGACTAACCCTGTCTGCAAGATTGTTGAGAAGCTCTAAGTCACTCTTGGAGGAACCTGTTGATTTCTTCAGTTTAAGAAAGACAATGGGTGATAATGGATGGCTTGCAATTGTCAATCCCGGCACATCTGACAAGCCTGCACTCTCATAGATTCCAGGAGTTAAGGCGCAAACAATTACGACAAAGATAACAAACATCGACATACACATCACAAAATCATGTTGAGATTATTAGACAAGGCACTATTAGCACTTGGTGCCATATTCACCATCCAACTATGTGAAATAAAGCAAACATTGATAATTCAGTTAGTGCAACATTTGGCATCCCCACTATGTGAAATAAAGCAAGATCATTGACTGCTGTCAGATCCTACTGTTTATGATGCATGGAAGCATATTAAATGAATAATTGGCCATTGTTAGATAACAGGATGTAGCTAGGCCAACATTCCAAATTCCAAATAGGCACATGTTGAGGTTTGATATCTTAGTTGTTGGAATGACTAATGAAGAGTTTGACCCTGTCAAAGTTTGATGATCCCTATATGAGACAAATTCAATATCAGATGATCAATACTGTAAGATGGTGGAATAAGTGAGATTCAATCTATTCTAGGCAATGAATGGTCTCCTGGTTGGTCGATCCAAAATGAATATACTGCTTGGACTGCTTGAAGGCTACCACATGGCTATATATATATATATGTATATGTGTATATATATATATATACATATATATATATATATGTATATATATACATATATATATATATGTATATATATATATATATGTATGTATATATGTATGTGTATATATATATATATATACATATATATATGTATATGTATATGTTTATGTATATATACAGACAATGATCTATGCTCAACATAGATAAAAACGTGTACATGTAAAAAGGCATATGCAACAGGCAACAGGTGAAGATGACACCAAGATTTACTGATTATAGGTTTCTCCCACGTAAAAACACTTGGAAGGGGAGAAGCGGAGGGGAACAACAGGGCAAGGAAGAGAGAACTAATGTAACACATTTTGTTATCATTAGCTATAGTATTAAATAATGACATAGAAAAATGTTCATACAACCAGGAAAAGCATTGTGCAATTCATGGTAGGGGAAAGAACAAACCTTTCCATAATAAAGCAATGTTGCTCCTCAATGATGTAAGAACAGTGGGATTGTCCTCCAAATAATTCACTGCAGAAATAGCAGCACTTGCAAGATAGGGAGGCAACGATGCAGAAAACACATACCCTGAGATACTCAGACGCTGCAAAAACAAAATTCCACCACTCAGTCAAAAGCAGAGCCAACATGATTGTGCCATTCAGATCAGCAATCAATATGTCTCCTTACTTGGTGATCAACAACTCTGACTTTTCCAGTGAAAAAATCCCCATCAGTTGCCAATGCATTCCCCATACCAGCAGTTATTATATCAATTTTATCAATCTGCAATATGAGTTAAATTTAGAAGCCACAGTAGACAAATATGATGTGTGTTGACAAATGAAATATTGTGAACTGACTTACAGAAACTCCATAATATTCAGCAAGACCTCTTCCAGAGTTTCCAAGCACACTAAATGAATGGCTTTCATCCAATATAACCCGAAAGCAGTATTTCTCCTTCAGCCACACAATCTCATCCAATGGGGCTATTTGACCAGAATTCTGATTCCATTCACAACCACAGCAGTCTCTTAGATGTAGGAATTAAAATAGTATTATTTAGATGCTTTATAAATTATAGCTGTAACCCATTTGTAATTTGTAGGCTGAAATAGGAGTTTTGAGATTACCATAAGATCAGAAAATTTTATTGACTGAAATGAATTTTCACAAAATTGGCATCAGAATTTACAAGGAGGTTAAACACTATTGACTAAAATGAAATAAGGCAACTAAGTGAATCCAATCAAGTAGGCCATTCTAAAAGGATTTGATTCACTTTGTCATGCACACCTGGTATACAGCTTCAACAACAATATAACGTCAACTAAGTGAATCAAATCCAGTAGGCCATTCTAAAAGGATTTGATTCACTTTGTCATGCATACCTGGTATACAGCTTCAACAACAATATAACATCGCATCTTCTCTGCTTGCTTATTTCCACGAGTCAATTTATCCAGAGTGCTCTCCAGTGATGTCATATCATTGTGTTTGAAGTAAACAATGGTACTTCTTGAGAGATAAAGCCCATTTTGCACTCCCCAATGAACAGCCTCCATCTCTGTAAAACAAGTACAGCATTAACAATTTTTTTCTGCCAAGGACAAAATTTAAATTGTCATATGTCAAGTAGTACATCATGGTAGAAACAATACAAATAAATTATTTGACAAATACAAACAAGGAACTAAAGTTATAGGATATCAAAACATGTGATTATCCTTGTAAATGTAACTTCTTGGTTCATGAGAACTGCTATGTTCTTTGCGATATAATAATGGAGCAGCCTTATAAAGGAATGTAATCATCATTGCCTCTTTATGTATAAATTAAGCATGAAAAGAAAATGTCAAGATCCATGTACATAAATAAAAAACTTGGAAGTTACAAAATGCAAAGAACAAAACAGAACCACAATGGATTAGTTTAGACATATGCTCACAGTTTACGAAATGCTCACATTTTCGATAATGGACAAATGCACATCTAACGGCAGCATGGTAAGCATTAAAAAATTCACATCTACATAGATTTTATATAGATTTTATGGGGAAAAGGCTAACTTACGCAACAATCATATCTCCTTTTTTACAAAATGCTGGAATGACGCTGAAAATGGTTGAAATTCCATAAGAGTAGATGATTGAATCTGGGGTACCCATGAATTTTGCAATTCTTGTCTCACAATCAAGGTGGGCATCTACAAAGATGCAACGTTTTCATTTTGAGAACAAAAATTTTAGTGACTTTTCACTAGTCTTGTAAAAGAAAAACACAGAATTATTGGCTCACCAGTTGTTCCATAGAAACCACGTGGACCACAAGAACCAACACCATATTTCTGTAACGATCAGACACATGAATCCTGCAAAAGAAAAACTTTGTTATCATAACAATGCTGAGAAGCAATAACAGAAAATTGGCGCAGACGAAAAATACAGAGTTCATCCTCACAATTATCTTCTCATGTCCTATTAATCCAACATAATTTGCTGATGTAAAGTTCACAACTTCTTTTCCATCAGTTATTGTATGGCACCCAGCAGCACTGCATCAAACAGTATTTTGTTAGGAGGAACAAGAATATATGAACAAATGATGTTTCAACTTTCAAATCTCTTAAGCTCAACAAGGAGAACCTAGAAACCAATCCGTAATCAGGAATTAGAAGACATGTGATATGAACTTGATCACTGTGACCTAGTAACTAATCCAAATAAATTGTATTCAAAAGTATAAATATTGAGTTGATAAAAACCTCAAGTGTTGGTAGCAAACTCCTGGATTCAAAATTTGCCTTTACCAGATTACTTATCATTGCAAAAACTTTGATGTGTCAACCAGTTCAGTTAGTAAAAATCTAGATCATTGTTAGCAAGAACCTCGAATCAAACCCTGACTTCGCCACTTACACTTAACCACATTTTGAAGGAGTTATCTAGTAAATTCTTTGATTGTTATCATATTGATAACAAGATCCTAATATCAAATCATGCTATCATCAAATTCTTTGATGGTGCTAGCTCGCTTGGCTAGTGAAGGCTTTGTCATCTCATTGTGTGATTCTAGGATCAAATTTCTGCTTCACTATTAATTTGCACAAATAAAAGAAAGTATGAATCCTATGCACCAATCTTACTCAAATATATACAATTTACACGAGTTTCAAGTTATTATCTGAATCTATTGCTCGAGACCTTTTGCAAGAATAAAGCATCCAAAGGCATAGAAAAGAAAAAGAGATCACAAGAGGGTCATATCAAGGAATATGGATCAAAAGACTCCAAAAGAGAGAAAAAAACTTGTGATGTTTCAAATAGAAAAAACCCAAAAAAGTTCCTAAAAGATTTGTTGGTCAGAAAGCATGTGCATTCTGGAAGAACTTTTACAAAACCTGAAAATCTAGAAGCAAAGTGCTGATACATGCACACTTGGGTTTTACATGGATACCTTCTAGGAGAATCATCAACTTTTACATGGTAGTCAAAAGGAATGTTTCCAAAAGGAAACCATCTATATTCATGTTTTATAGTTATCCAAAGGCATACAAATCCCAAAGGCATCAATAACCTCCAAAATAAGTTGTGATATTATATACTTAATATATAGATGTCGGAATGCAAAGAAAAAGGATTTACATATTAATACTTTCTAATGTTCCAACCCATAAGTTATAGCGAGGTATGGCTAACCTCCCCCACTTTAACTCTATGAATAATGCCTTCATCAATCACCCCTTCCTGCTGTATAATTGATATATGACACACCTGAAGCTTTTTTGTCCTTTTTTTTTTGGGAGTTTCCTGTTTGTAGCAATGGTATAGTGGCACTTCATATACTAAGTTTGAGTTTTATTTAATTCAAAACCATTAGTTTCTGGTATTTTTCTCAAAACATATCAAGCCCAACTGAATCACAATTATTGAGACTATTTGAAACACCCACTAAGATGAATCAATCCAAGCTGGTCAAATCTCCAAAATTCAAAGGACATCACATTATGGTCAGAAGAAATTGACCAGACCATCATTGCTTCAAACTTCAAATGTTAACATCAAATGCTATTTTGGTCCTATTTAAGTATATTATAGTTCCACTGATAACTTTTATCTAATGTACCCATTATTTTATTTCCCTTTTCATTCTCCTTCAAAATCGAATAATGTGTCTAGCTACGAGAATCTTCTGTAAGATAAGCAACTAGTTTTTTCCAAGAATCATTTTCACCAATATGAATTACAACCCCAAATAAAAATAGTGTGGGGAAAGAAATTAAACTAAATTCATATCATATGAAAAAACCATGTGTTAATTTGTGATGATCAAGTAAAATGCCTGAACCTACAAGTCATATGAATTTGCAAGATACTCATTTTTAGCATGTGACTAAACTGCTCAAGAGCTTAATATAACAAACATCACATGCTTCCTAACAAGTTAAGATCAATCTGCCAAGCTTGTAGTTAAAAAAAAAAATCTTTTTTCTACAATTCATGATCAGTAGAAATAAATCCAGAGGTAATTGTTACCTTTCTAGGACTGGGGGCTTAACCTTCATATCCTCCGTAATAGGTGGATGAAGGGGTTCAGGGACCCACTCTTCACAAAGATCATCTATTTCCTGTAGCATGAAACGTTAGAATCTCAGATACCTTTGCCTATGTACTGTTTCAGATTGGCCAAAAAACAAGCCCACTTGATGAACAACTTAATATTTCAACATTGGTGAACAAGAAAAGAAAGAAAATGGAACGATGTCAGCAAAAACTTCTTCTCGTATATGGGTAGTCTAGAAGAAGTGTTCATATATCTCATACATATGTAAATAATTTCATATAAAAAAATACCATATCCCTAATGTCCATCAAACTAACAAAGCAGCAGTCCAAAAATAATACACAAACCTTCTCTTAAGTGGCTTCTTGGGAGGCTTATAGCTTTTCCTGGTGAGCTGGAACAGTATGACTGTGACAAGTAGCACTTCAACAACAAGGTGCCCTTTGAACACAGGAAAAAACAGTACAAGGTCAATTTGCAGCCACTTAACAAACTCGTATTATTTTTATATTCAATCTATAATTTGATGATCAAAAAATTTCTTTCTTAAAAATTTAAAATTAATTATTTTTATAATATATTCCTTAATTCCTTACCTAGAGCAAGACCTCCCTTCTTGGCTATCCGACGACATCAATTCTCCATCGACGCTGCTCACGAGTCTGCAGCTATCAATGCAGCGTTCTCCTCTTTTGATCATATCAACGGATCTGATCAATCTTACCATGATCTGCCACCTCACCAACTATTGTTGTCTGCCCCAAGCGCTCCCCCTTCTTTTCACAAAGCGTTCTCTGTTGGCGAATCACTCCCCTTCTTCCTTTGGCAATTGATATCCGTCGTTGTCGATCTTTCTCACCGACGGATTGTTACTCACTATCGAGTGCTCTCTCATGCCCGTGCATCTTCTCTCGCACCCATGCGTTTGCTAATAAGGATTGGAATCATTCAAAGGGTACCACCGTCGAACACCAATCTCTCTATGTCACTATTGTAAGAAGGGGCCTTTCTCCCTACTTCCAATAAACTTGATTCCTCTCTTGCAGCTAAATCTCCATCTGATCCTTCAATTATTATTCTCATAGAAAACAATAGTTCTTCTCAACATATAAGACTTATATGCTGTAACTTTAATCCCCTTCAAATTGACAAGCATAATTTTATAATTTTTTTTTTTTTGGATATAATCTATTAAACTACATCGATATGTCTCTCAATTGTTCATCAAAAAAAATTTAAATACTAGAAGAACCAAGTCGAATAATAAATACTAATTATAAGTTATGATTACAATAAGATCGTCTTATTGTACAAGTATCACTAATATTTGCATGCACGTTACAGCAAAAACATGATCAAAATTACTAACTATCATCGTCAATCACTCTTACACTCATATACTAAGTCTTTTATCTATTTTGATAAAAATAACACAAGAGAAAAGTACTATTGTTGATTATATATAAAATATAAAAATTATTATAGACGATTTAGCGTTAGTGCTTTTTAAGTTTGTCTTACATAAAATATGTATTAAATTCACTAGAAATCTCTAACATCTATATGTTTGACATGTGTTGCCAATTAATTTTGACTCATTTATACATATCCATATAATTGAGAATCTTGATGATAGACCACTGAACCAACAAGATCCTAAATTTCGAAGTCTTGTAGAATTATTCAACATGCTTGTTAAATTTTATCCAATAGTTTAGATTCCTCTAATCAATTTTTTTATATAAATGATGAAGATAGGATTCAAACCCACAATCTTCAAAATCTTTTACCAAATAAGCTGTTGGATAAGACTTCAAGTCATCAACCTTTAATAAATTAGTTTAGTACACTATCATCAAATTAATATTTCAGGTATTATCATATTATCAAATTTTGACAATCAATAATGATAATACAAACTTAATAAAACAACATACACAAGTGATCTTCCCATAGGTCTAACATAAGAAAATCAAATTATTCATTATGTTATAATAACAAAAAAATAAATAAATAAAATGATTAATTTTGAATTAAACTTAAGCCTAAAATTCTTATACTACTTTTCTAACAAAATCTGAAAAATTCTCCCTCGGTCTCTTTATTTCCATTAGAGAAAAAAAAAAACTCTCTTTACTATCAAATAGTCTTTTGTCCTCGCCACACACCACCTTAAAATTTATAGGGCACGTATGGTGAAATCAATCCTTAATTTCTTCTTCTTCTTTTTTTCTTTTCGATCAAAAGCTTCAACAATTCTTTCATTAATGGAGTCAGGAGTTCCATTAGATTTTTAGTATAGTTTCTGCTCATATTCACTATTTGTCTTTCATAGTCTCTATATTGAATTGATCCTTTCCATTATTGAAAAATGAAAACCTCGAAAGAAACAAATAGTGAGCCCACCAAACTCAGTCCATTTGCTTGAGCCCAATTTGCTCGGCCTAATGGATGGCATCGAGCGATTCTGAGAGAAATATATTTCTAGATTAAAATTATGGATTTATCGTCTATATGCATGGATATAATTTGTTAGGTGCCGAGGAATCTAATGAAAACCACATCAACCCAAATTCACATGATTGACAGATTTGGAGTTCTTGAATCCAACATCCAACCTCACTTCATAATGTCATTATACTTTATATTAACCTAGATAAGAGGATACATATATGCAAGCTTTCGGTTCGAGAATTATTTCCATGTCTAGGTTGAGTTCCATGTGTCGAAAGCAATCCATCTCTTCTCAGGTTTGCATGTCTCCTCACTTCATGTTCGGGACACAGTAGTCTAAGAGGCTACTATTAAAGCTCATTAAAATAGAAATCTAGTTAATTGGAATCGAACATCATAATGCATGATGCTAATTGTGATTATTACTTTTGTTGTCTCCCAACGTCGACACGTTATGGCATCTTCGCCAACCCGTCCCCTGTAGCTGCACTGAACACTTGGGTGGGTCAGCAGACAAACTTGGCCCAGATGGCATTTATCTCAGGACCCATCTCTATGGCATCTTCTTCCCTGAGTAACAAATATGTTGTCAGCAATGCTATGTACAAGAACATGACCTGCTCTCTCTCTCTCTCTCTCTTTCTGGAATAATATATTGATGAGTTTCATATGATTGAGAGGTCATCTTTAGATGCTGGTGGTTGTCAAGTATTGGTAGGGATATGCATGTGACACAATGTGGGAATGTTTCCTATAGCCTATAGCCTAAGAGAAGGATAAGACCTAAAAAGACTAAACTGATGATGAGTTCATGCATTTGGTTGGTGTGGGCACCAAGTCTACAACTCCAACACCGTTCGCAACAAGCCAAGGGTGCATGCATTGCATTGCTTCATGAAGCATAGAAGATATAGAGAGAGCAACAGCAGTTGGGGGATCTTTAACTTGCTTCAACAGTTTGAAGGGGTAGGTAGACATTGAGCTTTATTGATTGGTGCGACACAAAGTTTAGACTAAAAGGAGTGCTTTATTGAGCTTTATCATATTTTCTTAGTCGAAAGAGACGTGCTTCACAAATCACTATTATAGCATCCTGACTAGTAAGTAATACGATTTCAAAGAAGAGATTTAGTCCATCAAACAATATAAAATAATACCTTATTGAAATTACGAGTGAGAAAGGATGAGTCCATTGGTGAGTTTTTTTTTTTTTTTTAAAGAGAAAATTAATTCTATCCAATTAATTATTCATCAGAAAGGAAGTTTGGTACATAGGGCAAGCATTACAAAAATCAACTCCCCAATAATGAGAAAAACTATGGAGACTACCCAAGTTGACTAAACAATATGCCAACTAATTAAGGTTCATGGGTAGGTAACTAAATTAAATCATATCAACTTCATTACTAGTTAATTTAAGGATGTCAAGGACATTTGGTATTAAGGAACAAGGAGTAGGACAGGAGATGTTGAGAAAGCTAATTGATGTAACCTGTGTTATGTTTAATATCTGATAGTTTAGTAGCTTTGGCTTGCATTGAAAGGTTATCCCAACAATGACTTGAAAGTGTGCATATATAGTTTTGTCTCAAAGTACTCGACAGATTTCACAACCAATCAACATTCTCCAGTTAGTGTAATTGCATGAACCTAAAAGAGAACAAATCTGTATGGCAAATGATTATTAAGATAGGTAAGGACCACAGATAAACAAACAAGAGAGATAAAGAGAGAAAAAAGGATGATAGATTGGCCAACCAACCTATAGAGCTCTTATTATTGAAGAAATAGACAATTTTAAGTTTGGACAAATTCCTAGAAAAAATCTTCTTTTTTTTCCTCAAAGAGTATCCTTTTTTTTTATTTCCCAGCCGCAAAGTGTCTCAATATTTTTAATAATATCATAATACCCCTTAAACCTATACATTAAAAAAAAGGATAACACCTATAGCTATTCAGTATGGGAAATTTGAAAAAGGAAGGCATAATGTGGGGAAAAAAGAAAAAGAAAAAGATGGGATTTTCTTTTGGGAGAATTTTTCTTATAATTTTCTTAATTTATGTCCATGAATTGTTGAAATAAAATACTAATTTGCTTAAGCATACTTCCTTATACAATGGTTATTCCGTGAAACTTTAAGAGTTTTCCATTTCCTTAGTACCTTTGATTTTAAATATTTTGGTAAAAAATATAAAATTAAAATATACTTATCACTAAAAAATCAGATTTGATATTTGATTTTGCGCATTTGCTTCTCTCTTTTAAGGAAGGGATTTTTTTCAAAAAACTAATACGGAGGAAGATGAAATTTAAACTCAAAACCTTATGATGAATTATCAAAATATTTACTAGTTAAACTAGAGAAAATACATTGTATATGATAAATGTTAGTGTTTGATTATAAATATTTAATAAAAAAAAAGTCTCTCTTACTTTTTTTTTTCTATCTCTTGAAAAGCACTTTTATATTCTTAGGAATATACAAGTTATAAACTGAGCAAGCAAGATATTTAATTACATGAGAAAAAATATATTTGAATAAATAAAATTATTATAATTGTTTGTAAAATGTAGTAATCTAGTAAAACAATTACATAAGTTAAATATTAATTAATTATCTCCATTTTTTTTATAATAATCTCTCTACTATACATATATATAAGAAAACTATTTCTATTTTCATAGTAGACCTAATTATCAATATATGAATAGAAAACCTCCTATCAAATCCACGAAGATAAATTATTATTTTTTCATAAAAGATTTCTATATTATCTCTCTTCCACTCGCTGCAATTAAGGGAAGAAATGCATTTTAGAAACATAGAATAGATCTCCACCAGAATAATAATTAATATCGAGCAGATTAGAAACACACCTTTTTTTTTGGATCCAAGAGTTTAGAGAAGACACCATAAACTATGTATTATATAGTACATCATCTCCTTTTTCTTTTCTCTAATGTATTGAATTGAAGAATAAGCTCACTAGTCATTTTACAAACTATGTATTATATATGTAACTCTTATCGAGCGTCCAATTAATTCCATCACCACTACCAATCAAATCTTTACAACTTCAATTGCATCTGCAGCTTCTCCCAATGTAACAATGCACTTTGTTTATGTGTCTGTTCATCAATCTCACTGGGTGAAGTTGATCCAATCTAATTTGTTTGTTTTTTAGAATGAAGTCATGTTTGAAAGTTATATATATACCCCTTGAGCATAATTCGAAGGACTATTCTTCCTCATCCTATTTTCTTGAGAACAAACTCCCCTCAGTAAATAACACAAAGAGATCAATTCTAATTTCAGAATTAAGCAATGAGCGTAGTAATCTCACGGGGTATGAACGAGAAATATTCTATTTTGGATATCATGTTGTTTAGGTATGCTAGCTGGTGTCTTATATTAGCTGATCGAGCTTAGTGGTGTAGTCGGACCTCAATTAGGCCATCCATGATTTAGTTAGATTTCATGTATCGGTCAATTCTAGTCTCATCAGCTTCTCACCATGCATTCATATCTTGGCTTTAATTTATCTATCTCTCGAGATATGCGATAATAAACCCCACATATTCAATTGGCTTGGCGGATCTCTTGGCGATAATAAACCCCACATCACTGATGTTAACGTTGTGACAACACTATTCTTTAGTGTAACAGACACTATAGTACTCTTAAAACTTGAGCTCCGTTGAAACTTGCAAGTAGAAACTATTGATCATTCAAAGGTGTTGTACAATAAATGCTTTGAAATAGATGCGTTGAGGTCGGCGTCGTGTCTGTGTCGGCCATGTCGGCCGCCGGTGCTTTTGGTCTGGTCAAACCATGTGTGGCCTCCGCATATGCCGTAGGCTATTCTGTAGGTTCTGAGCTCCTCATGACCTATTTGTTCTGTGGGTTCTTACCCAAGTCAAATTAGCTGTGGGCAAAGTGGATGGGCTACTGATTGTTTCCCTTTTAGTTTGGCTAATCGATTTATAAGGTGTTTCTGTAATCTTAGAAGAAGAGTTTATAAATAGATTGATTTCTTTTCTTGCATTTGTTTTGTATTCTTATAATCTAAGGGAAAAAAGATCTTTGAGGGGTTAAATATGTAAGAAATTACTGAATAGAAACATAATAAAAATTAATGCGAAAATAAAATAACGTACCTTTAGTTAGTGTTATCAAGAATTTTTGTAAAGATTACTTCTTGAATTTTGGCATTTCTCGACTGAAAACCTTTTTGCTTCAAAGAGATGATTGAGTCCAGGGACCAAAATCCTCATATATATATATAGATGTTCTCTCGAACATTTATCATCACCAACTCATAATGTTCAAGAATTAATTCAAATTTATAACGTTTGGATTGAAGAACTTTAATGATATTAAATATTTAATTTAATAATAACGATTTTATGTATAATGAATAAAAAACTAAAATCATTTAAATCATAATAAATGAAGAAATTCATGATAATGAATTATGAATCTTAATGAGAACAATTATATTATTATTAAATTAGATATTTAATAATAACGGTTATAAAATAAACATCCAAAGGCTTTTATTTTAATTTGAGGATTGAATGATATTATCATTAAACATAAAAGTCTTTCTAGTAAATCATAAATTAAAAGTTTAAGATTTTTTAGAATAAATCATAAATCATAGTATATTTGAGAAAATAACTTGAGATCACACCTTAAGAATCGGTTCATGTATCAGATTTTCTTACAAAAGATTACAGACATCTCATTTCATATATTTTATACCTTAAACATTAATCTCGATATATTTTTAAAAGTATCAACTTAATTGGTAAATACTTTAATAATTTATTGTAAGATTTTATATTTAAATCCCGTATTCATCGCTTACCCACTTTCCTTTTGCATAAATAAATAAATAAAAATTATCCATACGATATTTGAACCCATCTTTTACTTAACCTTTATATATACATACATACATACATATATACATATATATATATATATATATAGCGTTTAATGAAGTTACATGATATTTGAATTAATTTGACTATTTTTATCGTTTATTGACTGACTGAATAATTTGTAACTTATAAAACTCTTAAAAGCTAAAAGAGTAATACGAGAAATGACTAATATGAGAAGATCCAAATGTCTTGCTCGAGATAGACTTTTCAAGATGATATTGTTTCCATCATTATCATTCTAGTTTTCAGTTGTAATAAAAAGACAAGGACAATTAATGCAAGACAAGATCAAGTGCTGTTTGCTTTGCCCAATAACCAGCTTGAATTGGTAGATGTACGAGCCTAACACTACAAAGCTGGAAACAGGCAATCGAGTGCCACATGCATTGCCATTCATGTGTCTCTTAATTAGATTCCAGTTGCAGCCAATCATGTTCGGCATCATTAATCTTCCTACCTAAAAGAAGGTCTTCTTCTCACCAGCTTAGCTTAGCTTAGCTTAGCTAGCTCAGAATTGGAGGAGTACTAAACCAAACCCTCCTTTTTGCTTTTATTTTCTTTTAATTTGGATCACTGGAATCCATGACCATGGCATCACGAAGCTACATCAATAGGAATGAGAAGCTATCACTCCGAATATAAATATAATAAAAATCCTATTATCTACAGCCTTGATAACAACACCACCATTGTTCTGATGATTAAAAGTTGAAGTATTATTTTGTTCCATGTTTAGTAACAAAAGTCGAATATATTGTATAATGTTATGCGATAAGAGTAAGAAAAACTTTATAAGCATCAGAATCATCTCCATCTTCCAAAGACTTTTGAATCCTATCTCAAATGAACAAAATCAAGTGAGGTCCACTTTTCTCTTATCCTTTTCCACCCACAGTTGCATATAACTAACTTAATCAGAAACTGTCCTATTCCTTTATTATTTTTTTCTTTTTTCTTCAACATTTAATTATTTTCTAGAATTAGCTTCTGTAAAAGTTATTTTTATTACCAATGAGTGGGGTAATTACCTGCAATTTATATTTTGAGATTTTAACAGTAAGTTATATGGAGCAGTTTATCATAGATAACTTAATGAGTCAACTTAGTTAGGTTAACAGCAACTTGATGGTGTTCTTGGTGAACCCTTAGTTTTAATTCAGTATATATATATATATATATATTTATCCTTGCAGAGAGTGTAAACAACATGATATGTCATTATAAATCATAATGTAGTAGCACATTTATCCATTCCAATATTAAGAAACTCCTCAACATTCATCCACAAAATTCAGATAAATTAATTTTAATTATTAAAAATTTTGGAAAGGATGGATGGTGTGCAACAACAATAAATGATGGATCCTAGATCACAAGATACAATTCAAAATTCCAATAGTTTGTTTGATTTTAAGAAGAAGCATATAAAAAAAAATTACTAATTTTGAAAGGTTAAATAAAAATTCACCGACTTTAGATGAATGTGCAGTCAACTTTCCCTTTTAATTTATTTTATATCTTATTTCGTGTGTATGATATGGTATAATAATAGAGGAACTTCCTTGAGGGTTCACTCTGTACTAAAGGGCTAAAAAAAAAAGAAAGAAAAGAAAAGAGAATAAATTAAGGGAGGTTTCTCGTTGCTCCACCTGACTGCGTGTCTTATTATTATTATTATTATTAGAAGAGTAGAAGACTTATATTTCCGCTCGATCCAAACTGACCACTTATCCATATTCTATTGTGTTACAACTAATAAACAGATCTGCATCTGAGCTGTTGACGCCAAGTTTACAGCACCGTCGTCCTTTTTTTCACTACAATCTACGTGAATCCCATGTACGTCCCACGTTAATATAATCCCATGTACTCTCTCTCTAACACTGTCACTTATTGTAATCCATTAAATCCGTTAAAGTTCGCACACCATTAAAAGATTAACTCTCTCTCTCTCCACAATCACCACCCCCACCCCCCACTTCTCTTTAAAAGCCCATCTCCGTTGCTCTTGTCGTCCAAACTGACTTCTCTCTTGATCGGGTTCCACAGACTTCGCCGTCAAGATGCATCAAGAGGAGGGGTTCAGCTTCTGTCCGCCAGACTCCTACTCGGACCTGGACAGTAGCTTCACCAGCTCGACGACGTCGGCTTCCACTTTAAGTGCCCGCAGCAGTCTCAGCCTACCGTCCTTCTCGACCTCCTCCTCTTCCTCCTCCTCATTTGCTATTAAGCCACTTCCCCGCAACTCCTCCGATCCCCACTGGTCCGCGCTTCGCGCAGTCGGCAACCTGTCCCCTGATGGCCTCCTCCACCTCCACCACTTCCGCCTCATCCGCCCCCTCGGCTCGGGCCACCTTGCCCGCGTCTTCCATTGCCGCCTCAACGGCTTCGATAACGACCGCTCTCCCGTCGAATTCGCCCTGAAGGTCATTGACCTCGATGCTCTCTCCCGCTCAAAGGCCGATTACTCTAAGCCCGATAACGACAACGATGATGAGGATTGCGGCGACGACGGCGGGAAGACGTGGCACGTGTCGGCGGAGGCGCGGGCTCTGGCGGAGATGGACCACCCGTTTCTGCCGACCCTGTACGCGCGGCTCGACGCCTCCCACTATGCTTGCTTCCTCATCGACTACTGCCCCGGAGGCGACCTCCAATCCCTCCTCAGCCGCCGCCGCGGCAACCGACTACCGCCGGCGGCCGCTCGGTTCTACGCCGCCGAGGTGCTTCTCGCCCTCGAGTACCTCCACGCCCTCGGCTTCGTCTACCGCGACCTCAAGCCCGAAAACATCCTCCTCCGTGCTGACGGCCACGTCATGCTCTCCGACTTCGACCTCTCCTTCCGCTCCCACGTCTCCCCCGCCCTCCTCCGCCGTAGCCGCCTCTCGCGCCGCAGGAGCCGCTTTCTCTGCTGCCGCTTCGGCGGCGGCGGGGCCTCCGGAGAGGGCGAGGAGCTCGAGTTCGTGGCCGAGCCGTCGTCAGCCTTCTCGAGGGCGTGCGTCGGGACGCACGAGTACCTGGCCCCGGAGGTGATCAGCGGAAGCGGCCACGGCAGCGCCGTCGACTGGTGGGCGTTCGGAGTGTTCCTGTACGAGCTCTTGTATGGGCGCACGCCCTTCAAGGGCGCCACCAAGGAGGCGACGCTGCGGAACATCCTGACGCGGGAGGTGAGGTTCCCGGAGACCATCAATGGCGGCGACGAGGCCGAAATGGCCAAGGCGAAGGATCTGATCACGCGGCTCCTAGTGCGGGACCCGGCGGCGAGGATGGGGTCAGCCGCTGGGGCCACGGAGATCAAGCGGCATCCCTTCTTCGAGGGCTTGTGGTGGCCGCTGATCCGCTGCGTCCGGCCCCCCGTGGTCCCGGGTCCCGCCGGCGGGCCACCGGTGCAGGCGGCCACCGAGGGCAGTGGGCGATGGTTGAGCGGTTGGAGGAAGAGTAGTAACAATGATAAGATAAGCAACAGGAAGAAGAGGGGAACTAAACCGGGGCTTGGCTTTGGGTTCAGGGTGCGATCTCAGAAGAAGGGGACTAAGGAAAGGAGTGGTGGTGCTTGATGTGTTTGCTCTTACGAGGAGTTTGTACAAAGTAAATGAGTTGCAGTTTCCAGAAACGTGATGGTGATGATGATGATGATGATGATGTATCTTTTTACTGTACAAAAGTTATCAGACTATTTGGTGCAAAATGTTAGGGAGATTTATGATGTCTGTCAAAGATCACATTGTGCAATCTTAGACATGATAGAAATGTTGCATAAGATATTGGAGTCTTATGCAACAAACATAGAGGTCTCAGCCCATAGTGTGGAAGATCAAACCAGCCCAAATTCCTACACCAAAAACAGTTTGCAGCCAATTCGACATCTTATTTTTGAGTAATAACAAAATCATGACACCGCCGCGGTTTAACGACTCCCAAATAAGCCGCACAATGTTGAAGATTATGTTATATTATTTACATGTGTTATAATCTTTGTGCTTCTTGTATATCTTATATTACATGGAATTTCACAGGTTTAATTATGTCCATTGTTGCTTTTTCTTTGTTCTTAATATTATATAATTATATAATTTTCTTAATATTATATATAAGAGTAACATGCTGCAATATAAATTGCAAATCCCCTTGCAACATGTAGATGTATATTTGAGTCATATATTCTATTTGTCATTAACAAAATGTTTGCAAATGTACCACTTGAGATAGGCTTGTAGGCATCTCATTTGCATGCAAAGACCCAACTCCTTTTTAAACATTTGTGAAATTTCACAGAACTTCATACCTATTCGTAAAATTTGTGCAGCTTTATTTGAAAATATATATTAAGGACTCGAGGTCTAACGAGCAACGATAAAAATACTGCCTGGTAATGCTAACTGTTCTACTAATGTTCAAGCGAAAATAAACACAAGATCAGTTCTATCCTAGAAGAGTTACCAGCTTTGCTTTTAGGTATTGAGTGGTGGAAAGTGATGGACAGGGGTGGCACGGTCATGCTACCTGGAAATCTTCGCAGTAAGCTCCCTTACCAGCTTTGCAGCTACCATTGCTGTCATTCCATCAACAGTATCACGCTGTGGGTTGAACTCCACAACATCCGCAGCTACGATGTCAGCTTGCAGATTGTGGAGAATGTTGAGCACATCACGGAAAGAGAGACCTCCTGGCTCAATGTGCGACACTCCGGGAGCGAATGCAGGGTCCAGGCAATCGACATCGACCGAGACGTAAACACCCTTGACACCTTCCCCTAGTTTCTGTCAAAAGATCAAAGTACAAATCACTTGGTAAAACCAGAATGGTATGCAGCAGTAATCCATGTCATGAGATTGATGATTAACATATTAAATTTATTGATGCTCGACAAGTCACATGAAAGAACCCAATTCAGCTAAATGCATTTGCCTTCTTGCAGTTTAATCTTCCAGAGAGGATTATGTTCCTTTTAGTTCCTCTCTTGCAGAAATCATTATTTTAGTGCACACAAGAGAAATTAGGATGAATACCAGAAGTTATTTCAGTTTGATCCATGCTACTGAGTTCATGAACCTTGCAACTCTATTCAGTATAGATTAATTTGGATTGTAACAAGTTCAGAGAGAATAATTGGTCAGTGGAGCGTGAATTAGAGCTTCTAGATAAACCATCATATCAGCATTCATATTAATGAGTAATTCATTGTTTGATAAAACAAGATTCTATACCAGATTTTCCAAAATATGACGGTCTCTTGAAAAGGTGCGCATTTCATATTGCTCAACCCCAAATCTTTTCCCTTGTTCACGTCCTTCACGAGTTATTGATCTAATACCAACCTGAAATTCAGAGATGCATGTGGCAGAGTCATTTACAATCTTACAGGCACGACTCACAGTAAGACATTCTAGAAATAAGAGGATATAAAACTAAGAGTAATCATAAGTGTCAATAAGACTTGCAAATTGTTTAAATCGCATAATTCAGCAAATGCAAATAAGAAGAGTATGGATATTCTAATCTAATAAGAAAAGAAATCCTCTCAGACGTACTATATATGTAACTATTAACGGAACCATTTGTATATACAATTTACTAGCAACAAGATTATGTACATCCAAGTTTTCAACCGACATTATAGAAAAAAAAAATTAACCATACTGCTTTCTATATCGTCACGAACTTAGCTAGTTTTACCTAAGTCGTACGGCATCCTTGCGTGTCTGCCCACAAAGGTCAGCCTTCCCGAAACCTCCTATGATACTTTAGGACCTACAAAAAAGAAAACAGGTTAGAGAAAGCGTTTCACTTGGGATCCACAAGCAACCATTTCAGCAAACACTTTTTAGTCAATGCAAATTACAAACATAAGCTTCACAAGCTCTAAACGGTCGTACAACAAATGGGCCAAAATGGTTCACTATAGACTGAAATCCCCACAAATACCCACATAACACAACCTTCGTTTACAAGCCTAAAATAACCACCAAAGCCAACCAAAATGGGACTGTCAAGCCTACGGCCAACCCTCTACATGTTGTGCAAAGCATGAACAAAACTGAAAGGCACGGACATACATGAGCATTACATCAAACACCTTGTTTACAACTTTGTCCGTGACATTCTCCCCCACTTATTCCTTCGACATCCTCATCGAAGCCTTTGCTGACGCTGCATCTCCTCGCATTTGCTGAGTCTTTAATCTTCCATTCCAACTGCAACGCGCCTCTTGGCTCCCAGCTTCTCTCCACCGTTGTTGTTGAGTAGTCGAACTTTGATTCGCTATGCTGCTTCAACTCGCCAATGACTCTACTCTGGTATAGGGTCAGGTGAGTTGTGCTGATCCTTGTTGGTTCCTACGGATCCTTCAAATGAAGGAAAATACCTTCCTTGTTATGCGTCAATCTCTCAAATGCCTCGTGCCACTTGAACCGGGTGGATGTTTGTTGGAGCTTTAACGAGTATCGCCTCGCAGATTTCGAAGTTTTTGGGTCCTTCCTCCACAAAAATTTGCTCATCGATTCTTCTTCAGCTTAGTTGTCACTTCCAAGTAGGTTCACATCACTTCCACTTTCGATTGACATTTTGTTAAGAAATGAAACGGACAATCTACCCTCAGTAGCATCGATCACCATTGGTGAGGATTTAACAACTATTGTCTTTCATTAGATTTCTTCAAGGGTCTTTGAACTTGTGCAGAGCTCCTCTGCTGGATAAATAAGAGAACTGGGGTACTCGGTTTCGCCCATTCACTTAAGAGTTGAGAAGGCAAAGGTTACTCGACTTTGCCCGCCTCCTCGAGGGTTGTACTCTATGCATCGAGCTGGTTACTAACCTTCACCTGCTCTTTGCTCACACTTCTGAAGCACCCGAAGTGTTTGCACTCTTTATGTTGAGTTAGCTACTATGATTCACCTCAATACCATCGAACTTCTAGAATACAAGAAGTTTTCATCCCAACTTGGAGCATGTCTCTAATAGTTTTGGTCATCTTTGGGATTATACCATCTTCTCCATCATCTCTGTCGCCTACTCCTTTGAGTAGCAAAGGTACAACAACACGTACTGGTTACTTCGTTCCTTGGTTGAGCACTCTTGCATTGACCCGAAGTCCTCCACTTTCAGCCATCTTAATAAGAAGCTCATTGACACCGGTCTTACGAAGTTCCCTAACCTCTACCCTTTAGCCTTGTCTCGGTACTTGGAGTTTGCCTCTGCATTCTCCACATCTTCGGCCCCTTTCACGACCAAGCACTCTCCCTCTATGAAAGTAAGGGATCGATGACTCCACGGAAGTCCCGCCTCTGCGGTACTATGGCGCTGCCATGCCCATGGCCCCACTATCTACCGCCTCGCATCTGCGTCCCTTTCTTTGCGATCGGTAGATCCGCCTCTGCGACACTATGACACTCCTCCGAGTCTACCTCCATTCTAACCGATACTTGGTTTTAGGTAGCTAAGTCGCTCTGGACTCGTCATCGCTTCCTTACCCCTTTCGACCACCTACTTCAACACCTCTGTGTTCTCCGACCAGTTTCCCTTGATCGATAGAATGACAGACTGCAACTCTCATGCATGGCCTCCGCCATCATGTTGTAAGGCTCGCACCGATTCTGTTCTCCTTAGCTTCCTTGGTAGCAACGTTTGCTTACTCGACCTTGTCCTCTGACTTGCTGAGCTCCCTTAAGCGAATAAAAGCTCTGGAGCAGTCCATGAGCGAATAAAAGCTCCGATCATGCCCCTATGATTAAGTTCCCCCTATGAGACTCATTGGTACTTGCATTTGGAATTACCCCTCGGTGGTATAGAGCCCCCATATGCTGATGACCAAGGCTTTCATTTGATGCAAAATTCGATGCACGCATGGAATACCTACCTCTGTGATACCATGGCATTCACTCCTTGAATCTATAGCCCTTCTTGCCGTTGTGTTGTTCACCGAAGTGAAGCTCCCAGTGGCTCCCGATCATACCTCTGTATGACCTAGTTCCTCGCGGGACTTGTCTCGTATGTGTCGCATTGTCTCGAATTGTTCCATCTTGATTCGCTGCACCATATCGCCTCCTGGTAACATCTTCATTGCATTTTGATCATTGTGGGATAAACTCGAACTGCGATCTCTCCCTATGTGGCCTCTACCAATACATCGCATGGCCTTTGCCACCTCTGATTATGTCGCTCCATTGGCAATAGATCTTTGTCCATCACTCTCGGGTCATACCCAAGCGAAGTACAACTCTAGGACAGTCCGTCACCTAGCAACTCCCGAAGTCCACCAACTTCGTTGAAATTAGTGCATCATTGTCTGGATCCTGGGCCTCTGCCCCGACCAACACAATCTTTGCTACGCATCGCTTCCTTCATAATAACTCGAATGGCAGCATTGTGTCATATTCTTCAAGAGTACCCGCCTCTGTATCATTTTGCCCTGTACCAAGGCCTTATAACCCCAACTTCACCTCCGCAAGTTGAGTCGCCTTAGTTCCTCCATTTAAATGCTTCTCCAAGATAAGGTGCATGTGCTTGGAAGTGCCTTTCGTTGTTAGCACCATGCATGATGAGTCTGCTTCATCAAAATGAGGGACCCATGGAATGATATGATCCCGCTCTTGCCTCTACAAGAGTTCATGTCCTTGACCTTTGTCCAAGGAAAGTTTCGTGCCTCCACTCCATATTCCATCTTCTATGTCGACTCCCTTCATGTGGCTTAAGTACTTCACCAAGTTACACCCAATTTGCTTCGCTCCTTGGTTTGCATTGAGTTGATGGTGACTCTTACGCCCACCATTCCACGGGTCAGCCCTTCATTGAGTCTGATCTCCATATTGGTTCCAAGTGTGCCTACATTTGGTGTTGCCTTGGGTCGTTCCCCCACTTGATCTCGCAACGCATCCACCAATACATTACATTGTGCAAGATCATGCGATGACTCCTTGCCGCTCGCTCGGTCCGATAAGCTTTGTGCAGTTGTTGTCTTGAGGTACTCAACATATGTGGTCCGTTGCACATGATTCTCCCTCTGGAGAACCAGGACTTATCCCTCCTAGATATCTGTCTCGTTGGAGCAATGTCTCTCTTTGCATCATTCCCTCTGGAAGTTTTGGAGCCAAATAAATGGTGTATTGATTTGTCCCCGTAAACGCATTTGCTATATTGCAACTCTTTGCCAATACAACTCCCATTACACCCCTCAAGGCCTAGCAACATGCTGAACTTGCTGCACACTTCAGACTCCTACGGACGTATCCTTCTCATGCTGAAGAGAAAGTATCAATGCTCCATAGTGCCGAGTTTCGGTCGCCTTGGGATGGCTACGAGCATTCCATCGCCCACATATAAGATCTTGTATGAGTACCGAATTCTTTGAGTTAGCAATTCCCCTCACCTCTATGAGCTTTGCATAACTCTTTCGGTCGCTGAGCAACCCATCCCACTTTGTACGGTCTCATCCTTTACTAAGCATCCTGCTTGCCTTGAGCACCGTCAAGTTTAGTTGCCAACGTCGAGCCATAACTCGAACTCAGCCATCCCAACCTTTATGCACTAAACATTCTTCCCAACTTGCTTGTCCTCGTGGTGCCTCTCATGCGAAGGGTTGGTCATTCCTCTGAATACCAGTCTCGAATGCTCGCTCCTCTGAATGACTACTTTCCCTACATCTCCATAATCGTTTCCCCCAAATGGTCGAGCATGCTAGCTGCCCTCAACGCAGCCCTGCTAGGTCCCCCACGTTTACATGCCAAGTGTTTCTAAGTGTGCTTGTCCCACTCTGATACCAAATATCACAAACTTAACTAGTTTTGCCTAAGTCGTGCGGTACCCTTGCGTGTCTATCTGCAATTGTCAACCTCCCCGAAGCCTCCTATGGTCCTCTTTTTTTTTTTTTGTAAGTCTCTTATGGTCTCTTAGGACCTACAAAATAGAAAATGAGTTAGAGAAAATGTTTCACTCGGGATCCATAAGCAACCATTTCAGCAAACACTTTATAATCAATGCAAATTACAAACGTAGACTTCACAAGCTCTGAACGATCGCACAACAAAGGATCCAAAATGGTCCACTACAGACTGAAATCCCCACAAGTGCCCACATAACACAACCTTCATTTATAAGCCTAAAACGACCACCAAAGCCAACCAAAATGAGACTGCCAAGCATACAGCCAGCCCTCTACATGCTGTGCAAAGTATGAACAAAACTGAAAGGCACAGACACACATGAGCATTACATCAAACACCACGTTTACAACTTTGTCTATGACAGTATGATATACAGAAAAAAAGGCACATTATGTTGTAACAAAACAACACAACTAATTTATTCATCATTTGATCCAAGCAAAAAGTACCTCAAAAAAGGGTCACAATAGGGTGTAAATAAATAAAGTTACTTACATAACAACTACATGTGGGATGTCATTCTAAAAATGTAATATAATATATGAAGGAAGGTTCATCGTACCAGTCCATACCAGTATACCAATCGACCGATGGTATGGTATGTATTGCTCTATATCGATGTACCATGTGTTAGTATGGCGAGACATACCGACAGCATATAAAAATGATTAAAAATACCTATAAAATTTTCTAAAAAATAAATTAAGATTTTTAAGTTAAAATAAATATAAATTTAGTATAATTTTAGTAAAAATAATCTAAATTAGGAAAGAATAATGGCACATATCTTTTTTGAGCCTTGAGGAGTAGTTTTGTGATACATTTCAAAACGTCCTTTCGTTGATATTGAATTATCTACAAAGAAATAATTTGAATTATTAGATTATTTGTTAAACAACTTAAACTTTAAGATTCAAATGAATCAAGTAATCGATCAATGGATATACTTGGTTCTACCACCAAAAAGAACGATGAGAATCGACGAGCAGTGGATTGAGGTCCTCAATCATATCTATCTATATATCAACTTGATATATTTGTTGGACCCAATCCCAAAATTGATCCTACGATATAGTATATTGATATATCGTATACTATTGGTGCATCAATGTGGTGATGATCATAGTCTGATCGTCGTAAACCACACATGTCTGAGACAACTCCTGAGGTAAGTACAATTGTAGCATGTATTGGTGCAAAACACGGAGAATGTCGAAACTTCTACTTTTTGTCACTGATTTACTGCTCCATATAATAAGATCGATCACCATACTAGTGCTCGGAGAAAAATGCTAATTATCACATCAAGCTCCATGATCTGAATCTTGGATGACATATATAAAATACTACTCATCGGTACATGCACCACCCTCAAACTGTGTAGACCAGACCATCAACTCTTCGACATCGTCGCCATCATCAATTGAGGCATTGTTATCTACATCACTGCCATGTCTTCGAACTGAGTGGGTCATTGAATACGATTAAAAAGTCCACATATCTTTGATTAGAGAGTTCTTCCTCTAACTTAGGTGCTAATCCTCCCTAATTAACCTCCCAAGCTTGATCTGATCCACAAATCGTAGCTTTGTGGAGTTCAAGAGAGTGCAAATGAAAGAATGAGAGAAATATATAAGTGATTGAGAGAGTAGATGAGTTAGTTGATGAGTTGGAAAGAGTAAAAGAAGAGAGAATGAGAGGGTAAAAAGAGTTTAAAAATCCTTAGATCTGGTTCAAACGATCAAATTGACCATTTGAATTCAACAAATCCCAACCATTGATTGGTATCGATCGCAAATCAACCAGTACAGGTCGGTAATAGTCGGATTTCGATCGTTTCGATCGGTACAGACCCCGTATCAGGCGATATGAGGTCCCCTATTATGGATAGCCCAGTATAGGGCGGTCTATGTGTCGGTCCCCTGTTAGACCAGTATATACCGCTCGTACCGTTTAGTACAAGTCAACACGATGAACCATGTGAAGGAGCACCATGGTTCTCCAGTGGCCTAAAGTAATCTTACATGATCAACTCATGAGTAATTATAAGTTCCATCTTGGTACGTCCTAGAGTAATCTTACATGATCAACTCATGAGTAATTATAAGTTTCAACTTGGTTCTATTCGCAGGTACACTATTTGATACATGTACTTCAAAAGAATCCCAAAAGAGTAGGGAACAAGATAGTACTTGCAATCCCAAAGAGTGACAAAAGCCTAAAGCATGTATGGAAGGCATCCAACATAAAGCCCTCAGTTATGAATTGAATATTTTCTCCATTTAACTTAATTAAATTACTACATCTCTAATGGTTTGGATTATACAAAATCTCATAGCTTGAATTGTTTGTTCCTGAATTGAGAACTTTACCTTATTTTCTTTACTGTCATAGCAATTATCCACAAAGACTATAAATTGCATTCTCAAAAAATGCACAAGCTTTTGTTGGTCAACAAGACTATGGAAACTGAAATTTTTCTATATATGTATCTTTATCACTTATCACACAACCTCACCACCAAGTATGTTCAAAGATTAAGATATGGCATGATATACTCCAAGTTGTGACAACACATGCCAACGAACACACCATGACATATCAATGATCTCATTTGTACCAACAAGATACATATTGTTTTTGCCAATCTGTCAAGCCAGCATTCACAGTTTCACACGCATGTCGAGCACGAAGAGATAAACATCTTTCTCTTGTAAAAACTAGCCCAGTACACATGCTGAATGATGGTCAGTATTAAACATGAACTAAAGAATTAATCAGAATAGGAACCATAAATACCAGTTCTACCATGGATACATATTAAAAAGGCTTTCACATAGTGACATAGGGTATTTATTTAATGATGTTCATATGATTTGTCCTTAGCTCTTAGACACCACGACTGCAGAAACCATTATATATGGAGTATAAAAACTATTAGAACATTCATTCAGAACTTGTTATGTTTATCTCATGTAACTAACAGTTACTTATTACAAAGATCTCATGCCTAATTTGGTATGGATGGATCCAAGGTTTTTCTGAATCTATTCCAGCCTCAAGCCACGTGATTTTGGCAACCCTGAAGGAACTAATTCAATCAACAAGGGTGTGGGAATGATAAGTTCCAAAGCTGGCATCCTGCTCAGCATACCGAAGGGAATAAAAGTGACATTTATTCTCAGTCATCAGATTGCTATCATCAATTCATCAAGTCAGCCATCGTAGGGCTGGCACCAAATCTGCCTAGGTTATCTTTGAGCATGGGATTTTTGAACCATAATGAAACCAAGCCGTGCTGGGCCACCATGTGGACAGACAAAGAGACCAAAGAGGTAATGCTACCAGCATCAAGAAGGCTTAATTATCTAAGGTGGACTGGTGAGGTCAGCAACAAGAAATTGGGGGCCCAAATAAGTTTCTCATTTCAGCTTGAGGTCGAGTTTCTCCAACTTCCAGTAGGATCATAGCTTGGCGCAACCATCTTGGATGGTTGTAGGTACTAGGTGGCCTAATTGATTGGAATAGGAATAAGGGAGCACCCTCCTCGGACAGAATCGCCACTGACTCAAGAGAGGGAGAGGAAGTCGTGCCCACCACCCTCCCAATTCTGGGCCACAAAGTAGATGTGATCTAACCTCCACCACTCAAGAAGGGTCTCTCATGCATGGTTCATGGCTCAATCCATATTGATGCCATTTATCGTCAATACAATTTTGTCTAATCGTTTGGCCATATACTTAAAAATTAAAGGGGAACAACTAGAATCAATCAACTAGATTAAGCCAAATTTTGGCCTTATCAGCCTATTTAATATCCTTAAAAGAAGAAAGAGAAGAGGAAAGGAGTGGGAGCCAGAGAAGCAGAGGAAAACTGAGATGAACAACACAAAATCTGTGATTATTGATTTTGAAACAGAGAAAACACTTATTGTTTTCTTTACGTTGCAACCATCGTATTTATCGTCTATCACCATCATGTGAGAAGGAGAAGGGGTAGGCAGAGATAAGGGATCTCATCTTTTCATTATTTATTGCTTTATTACCCTATACTTTTCTGGCATAGCGATTAGAGAACCATAAATGTCATAGTGGCATCTATCGCTATTTTGAAATTGCAGGTGAATAAGGTTTAGATCATTTGCATCACATATAGTATTTTTATTAAGTATAGTAGTATCTTTATGTAATATAACTGTTACTTATATTTTAATAAAAGTCACTTTTATAAATTTATTCTCACTAATATGTCCATTTCACATTTTTTAAGGGATAGATACACCTTATAAAATATGAAGATAAAACAATATTTTACTTAAAATATTATTCCTTTACATTATATTATAGGCTTTTTCCTATTTTAATAGTATAAATCCCACTAAAATCTATCTATTCAATCCTAATGACTGCAATTGTGCCATTCCTAGCCAATTCCAATAAGTATAATTGTGATCTTGCTATCCTATAATGCCTCCAAAGCTTAACAGGAAAGTGAGGGTTTGCAACATACCTCCCAAGACAGTGATTCCACCTCATTGCCTCGCTTAGATAAGCAAGGTTTGCAACCAATCTAAGGGTACGTTCGCCATGTTAGTAAGAATTGGCACTTAATAAATAGGTGTAATCATTTCTAATGTCTTTACATCAACAACCTTTAGGCATAAATCCAAGATACTAAAGTTCTCTCTGAAGTTCCTCTTGCATCTCTCTTCTCCTGTTCTATCCTAACCTCTCTCTTTTCTATTTCTCCTCTTTAATCTCTCGTATAGAAGAAAAAAAACATACAATAGGAGGCAACCATCGGTATCATTGAACAAAAAGGCTTGCGTCTTGGGAGAAAGGAAATATACTATGTCAAAGCCCTGATGTACAATTTGAGGCACTGTTGTGTTAATAAATTGCATCCTTAAAGACAGAAGTACACCATGCCAAAAACAGATGCAGGATCTTTGAGCTAGTGCTGCTATATTGATGAATGATTTGGAGGCCAAAATGCATGGGATGGGGAAGAAGCAAAAAAGTTCAGATAGATCACGAATTTGATAAGATGATATACAAAGCACCACCTCTGAGCACAGATTAAAATCATGATTAGGCATCAATATTAATCAGTAGCAAGACTAGTACAGCACTGGTACAAAACACCACCGCCGAGCATGGATTAAAATCTTGATTGGGCATAAATATTAATCAGTGCAAGACTAGTACAGTACTGGTATCGTACCACTACTGTACAGTGTGCTAAGTGTTGGTACCTATAGGTACCAACCAAATCACTACAAGTAAAGAGAAAGAGTTATGTGGCAAATAGAGCAATGACAGAAGCATTGCAAATAGAGGTAATCCTCAGGGACTCACCACCAATGTGAGCATTGTTCAAGGTCAGGAGCCTAGCTGATCAAGGCAGAGGAAGGTGGTGCTTTTAGGTGAACAACCCTCCCATGTGGCGACATGGGGGCATTAAAAGGAAAGGGTGGGATGGTTTGTTTCTCACTTAAAAAAAGGAGTGGAGAAAAAGATCAAGTTAGATTAGATTTAAAACAAACAAGGGTCTGGGTAGATACCAGTAGCAAGCACTAAGTTTACGGCCGAGTATAGCTCAACATCAATAGACTTACCACCCAGTTTGCCAGGTATGGGAAGCATACCAGGTAATAAACTCGGTATTGGACTCTATCGGATGAAATCAACTGGTTCATGTACCAACCAATCATTGGACTAGTAAATAATGGTCGATATTATCAATCATACTAGTTAATACAGGCTGATACTTACCTATCTGACAACCAGTTGTGCACGAACTAGCTTAAATTTGATCCTCTACAAGACAAACCACCTGATACGCATATCAAACCATGTGAATCAGTTGGTAACTAATGGGTTCATATTACATGGTAAGCCTACCGCTCAGTCACCCAATTCGCTCTTGTCTTTTTCGTCTCATCTGGAAACAGTCATCCACTCATTCAATCACTCTTGATCTCTCAGTCTCTCCGTGAAACCTCCAAATTGTAGCACATCAAGGTTGAAACAAAAGAAATCATCATTGTATTTCACCAATCTATGGTAAATCCAAAGTCAAAACAAAAAAGTTAATTGTTAATCTTTGTTGATTTAAGCTTTATTCTTCCATTTTTCTATCTCGAGATCATGATTCAATGCTTGTCATGAATGCCTCCATTCTAGATTCTAGTTCAAGCTGTTTCCCTTTCCTACTTTTTTGTTAAAATGAAGTTGTCCTAATTATATGTCAGACCCACTCGGATACAACTGAGATCCATTTCCATGTAAATTTAAGCTAAGATCCACATGGATCTGACATACATTGTGAGATGACCAAATTCCTTGTACATGTACCATGATGCACTTTCCACTGAACAATGGTATCCACCATTTAAAAACATGGTTCTGATATACAAGCTTCTAATTCATTTGGCAGTGTCGAGGGATATTTTAATGGGAAGCGGGAAGAAATCCAACAAAGAATCAAGTCACTTAAGAACCAATAGGATCTACATGGTGACATGGTCTGACTCTTATCTGTGATCGATGGTCCAGGCCTACCAGGATGAGTATCAAGTTCTTGATATATTGTAACAGAAAGATTGCCTTCCATAAATCAGTTGATGCATCAAATCATATTCATAATACCTACTACATATAGAGAAGTGAAGCATGGACTGAAGAACTATATATATCATTTATCCCACCCAAAATCATGGCACATGCAGATCCACCTGACTGTTTATGGCTAAAAGGGTAAAGGCAAAGTAAGGCAATTATGACACAAGGAGATGAAATGTCAGACATGAGTTCCTCATGACCACAGCCTTCCTACTCAGGAAAAAGCATATACACACACATAGAGACACCCAAAACCCCCATCAAAACAACTAACCAGCACAGGTGTAAAGGCAGAGCTTTCCCATATGAAACCTCTTTGTTTGCACATAAAGAGTTCCAGAAAAAAAAGAGTGCCTTACCAATAAAAGTTAATTAAACTTAAATCACACTATCTTGTATTTTCAATAATTCAGGCCATAAAAATTCATATCTATATTTGTATGTTGTAAGTGGAGAAACTTTCTCCTAACAGAAAGTCAGGGAACTTCCAATCTTCTGCAACTGAGAACTAAGAGGTTTTTCTGCAGCTGTCAAGCAAGCCAAGGATATTTAACTTTTTGAACTTTGTTTTAGGCACGCATACCATTTTTAAATCCCAAAACTGGGTTCAATTGATTATAATCATTAATTAAAATTCACATGTCAGTAAATTTTTAAATAACAAAGTTTTAATTTAAGTTTTAATTTCATGTCATGTAACTATAATTCATGCTACACAAAAAATACAAGAATCACCAAAAGAAAAACTTAAGAGAATATAGGCCAAAGCAGAAATCACATGGTAAACCTTTCTTATGGAACCCGACAACAGAAAATGAAAGTTCTATGGTTTAATTCTTTCTGACAAAAGGTGACATCAAAAACAGTCTTGTAGTTTATTTTTTATATTCTTAACATGCTGACATGCTCTTTATAATCAGTTGAGGGACATATATTACCTGAAGAAGGCGCCTGGCATAACCTCCCTCCATTATTCGTGCAAAAGAAGAAGCATGTGAATATTTGTTTCCTTCAAAAGCATCATATATATCAGGATGGGCATCTAGATGAAGAATATCCACAGGTCCACCCAGCTTTTCCGATACAGCTCTAACAACTGGAAATGATATGGAGTGGTCACCACCCAAAACCAAGGGTCGTAATGGATCCTATAAATGAAACTTTGTCAGGTCAACAATAACATAATGCAATAGAAGTAAAAACTGTTGGATGCTACAGCATACTTCTTGGAGAAATCATCTCACTGATAGTCTACATAACTACTTGAAATTCAAATAATTCTGGTATTCTGGTAATACTGTTGCCAAGCCTCTTGATAGTTATGACATAATAAATATTTTAGTATTAATTTATATCATTTTCATAGATAACCAGATTGTTTTAAATTGTTTAACCTATATAAGTATATATTTTTCAAATCTAATACATGTTTAAGGGACAAATAATTTCTACATAACCAATGGTTGCCAATCACTTTTTAATTATCTATATAATTCACATATATTCTTTGAAACCTGTGGAGTCAAGGTTTGTCTTAGAAACTAGTAACTCTCAACTCTCAAGTCTCAACAAGGCAAACCTTTATTTCACATCATAGCACTGCCCTATTTTCTTTGCTAGGAGTTTTGTTGTTCCAAACAAGCATCACACTTTTGAGCATCAGATCAGTGCAGGTCATTGGCTGGATTGGTACAGATCCGGTGTGAACCAGAATTTGCACACACGATATTTCGGTACATACACCGGTACTAGAAGGAAGGATGAAGGAAAGAAAGGAGGAGAAGAAGACTAGAACGAGGAGAAGGAGAAGATGCTAAGGAGGATAAGAGGAGGCAGAGCAGGCGGAGGACAAGAGGAGGATGAGGAGACAGGAGACGAGGAGGATATGAAGGCGACGGCAGAGGAGAGGAGCACCATCAGTGGGCTGGGGGCTCTTTTTCTTCTTTTTTTTTAATGACACTCAAAATTTGTTGTTGTAGATCATCCAAGAGATCATTTTAATTCAATCTGTGTAGCTCAAGTTTCACTGAGCTGAGTTAAAATGCACTTTAAAATTAAAAGATTGAAATTTCTATCATACAAATGTCAAAACCTACGGCATTCAGACTAGTGAAGTGATACACCCACAAAATAATGGATGAACAGTATCCACAAATGTCAAAGGAAGATTAGGTTTCCCCAATCTTTCTTCTCTATTGTCTCTATTCTTCCTCTTCTATGCGACCAACATTCTGATGTCAGCATAATGGCAAATGCAGTTATCTCTTCACTGCCAGTTATTATAGGAGTATGCCACAACTCGCAAGGATACTAACCTCAGTCATAGAACATCCATATCATATTGATTTTTCTTCTCTTATCATATTTATAGCCTAGCACCATAGGATTAGACCATCGATTTAGAAAAATATAAACACACTTAAGGACGAAATTAGATTGATAAATAATTTAATGATAACTAATAATAATTTGTTTACAGGAAACCAAAACAGGTGAGGGAAATCTAGAATTGATAATAATAGATAAAAAGAAAGCAACAGGGGAAGTTAAACGTAGGAATGTTGACCAAAAAATGTAGACATTATTAGAATAGTGTAACAGAGGAGTTGCTAGAAAATTAGTGTTAAAAGTTATACTAGGAGAAGAGATCATAAATGTCATGCATTTTAGAAAAAAATAGATGAAAATTGGAACAATATAAAAAAATTACCAACAAGTGAAAAACTTGTTACTGGAAGGCAGTTAAATAGTTATACAGGAAAAAATAACATAAAGAAATTGGAGTGCTGCATAGGATTTATTTGTACAGGAAACGGAACAAAAACGGAGATATGATTTTGGATACCAGCACAACTGTGATCCCAAATGTAAATACTCACTTCAAGAAAAGAAATGAGTAATTAATCATAACCAGAAAGGAAGATAGAGTTGCATGAAAGGATTGTGAACTTATGCCTGGAGAAAGTTTGATTTATCAAAATAGATTGATAGGAGATGTATACTACAGAAAGGAAGAGTTGGATGAAAGGATTGTGAACATATACCTGGAGAAAGTTTGATTTATCCAAATAGATTGATAGTACAGAAAGCAGTTTTACTCAGTTTCACTCAGTTTACCTTTCTACCTTTTTTATAATATTATATTTGATAATACTAAAAGTGCATAACTTGTGGCTACCACTGCATGCACAAAGAGGTTGACACACAGGTCTGGATATGTTGCAAACCAAGACAAGATTGCATCTGGATATGTTGGATGGCACACAGGTCTTTGCCAAACCAGTGTAGAAGAGGAAGAAGAAGAAACCCCTCTGGTAATAGTGAAAGGATTTTAATTCATCTAAGCAAACATCATCTTGAACTCCTGTCTTTATACAATTTTCAACTCAAATACATATAAACTTATGACAATTAGGCCTCAACATGCAGAGAATCTTTTGCAAGATTGATTAGGTAGATCTAGAAGGTAGCCAGGCAGATAATAAACTCACAGTTAGCTAAGCAAAAAATTCCAAATTAGCATAGTGAAATGCATCAAATAGTTAAGAGAAGAATCTTATAAAAAGGGAAATAAATAAACAGTTGTCTTACCTCCTCCATCACTAGCTTAACGGAATCGCTTATGATATTCATTAGTCTGTCATCATCAATCCCACAATCACGTATCTCTTGGATAGGAACATCACCAACATCAGTAAGCACACGAGGATCATTTAATTCTTTACCTGTATAACCACCAAGTTGTACATGAATCAGGTCTAGACATCCAATTAGCTGAAAGAAACTGGACACAAAAGAATACAAGTGATTGACTCCAAAAAATGTCATAAAAAAAGGAGTCATCCACTTAATACTCATACTGAGTATTTCTCATATATGCCTCTTGATTTATGCTGATATGAACGGGACAATATAAAGCGAGTACTTCCTAACAATAGAACATAAAGTAATCAGATATATTTTACATAAAGCGTATACTCTTTTCTATCGTTCACCAATCCTACCTCAAAATTTTATTCATCAGCCAAATCATAAACATTACCTCAAACCAAGAAACTTCCACCATAATAAATTTTAGCTAAAAATCAATAAATTTTGACTAAGACAAATTAAACTCAATTCAGTTTCAAATTTCAACAAGCTTTAGTTTTTCTGGTTTGTTTTTGTTTAGACCAGTGTATTTCAGTCAATTTGGGGAAATGTCTTCAAAACAAACCAGAACCTGCACAGGAAAGGGTTTTTAGGTCTGCCAAACAAACTAGATCTTAAATGATCCAATTGTTAATGGGCACAGTCACATCTATGATTATACAACCTGACTTACTAACACCATCCTGATTTACTACACCATCAAACTACCTGACAAACAGGTCAGAGGAAATTTGACCACATGTCCATTTAGCAACAGATTCAGTTGGATATTGTTTTTAACTTCTTATTACTTTGTCCATTGTAAAGACATATTTGGAGTCACATTGACAAATTTTAGTTCAGGTCTTGAATCGATCAACTTGACAAATAATTCCATGGTCACCATCTTATTGATTAATGGAGTTTTAGCAGTTCTATTAACTTTGGTGCTAACCAGATGAGATCCTATTTCAATCCAAGGTGTTTAGAAGCCTAATTTCTTTTGGATATCTTTAGAAACATGAAATATTAATTTAAAATAAACCTGCCAAATCTCAAGAAACATTCGCCACAGTTCAAGATACACAAGAATGAGATATATTAAGAACTACAACCTTTTCTTTTTTCTGTGACACTAAGACTTCAAAATGTGCAGTAAAAAAGGAAGAAACCAAATTACTACAACTAAAACAAAGAAGGTACCATAAAAATTGGAACCATGTTCTAGCTTTATAGAGAAAAACAGCTCAACTCATTGCACAACATCTCTACAAAAAAACATCCACTCATCCAAGCCTTTACCAGCTTCTATGGGGTCTGTGTGAAGAAAATTGGCTATGGAAGTATTTGCACATCTTTTTTATATCTTTTGACTTTCTCAAATTTTCTCCAAGACTCCATCTATCAAGTCCAAAGCTAGATGAATCTTAATTCATCTTGATACAGAATTATCAACTAAGAAGCCCCAGTGCAGATGAAAAGTTGCATTGTATGAGGATAGTTATCACTTTTCAACACCCTTAAAGCATCATAAAGTGAGTTTTCATGGTTGGTAACAATATCCATGTTAAAACATATTTGTCTCATGCTTCCACAAGATTATTTTTTTCTATCACCAAGAATTATCATTTTCTCATATTCTTCAATCTAATCTATTCAGTTTAAAGTCTCAATTCCACCGAGAATTTGAGACATCAGACTTGACAAAAGGATGTTATCTATGAGCAACATACATAGGGGGAAAAAACACACACAATAACATCCATAGGAAGCAAAAAAGAAGATAAGAAAAGATATACTCATTCATTCACAGTCAATGGTGATAGAGGGTGAGGTTGTCCCTCCATAGTTAATAACCTACGTGATATAAGTTCAAACACTACAATAACAAAAAAAGAGGTCATGGTTATGGTCATGACAGAGCACATACAACCACAAACATGAAGAACTTAGTTACAGCATGTACTACACATGCTTCAATAAAGAGGTCACTTTTACCAAATTAATCGTACAGCATGAAATAAAATTTTGTTAGTACCCTCTTCGGTAGTAGAATTGGTGCTACCACACCAGATAGCTTCCCTAATACGAGGAGGAGCAAAAGCAGGTCCCTGCAGGAAAGAGGAATTGTGTCCTAGTGGAACTCCCAGAAGTGATGTTGAAGCTTTAACACCACCCAAGGACCGTAGTAACTCTCCCTGGAAAAGAATGGGGATTCATAGAGTTAAGGGAGTTGCAGAAATAAAACAACAGGAACAGAGCATCTCAAAAGCAATCAACTTAACAAAAACATGCTTATAGTTGTCTCACCATTTTAAATAAGCATCACAAAGTAACCAACATAACAAAGTTATCCCATGGCTGGCTGTCATCATTCTTTTTCTTTTAGAGTCCAAATTCCCACAAGCAACACAATAAGCACTATTCGATAGTTATCAAGAAAAATGATAATAATACCATACAACGTCATATATTTTGTTTCGCAGATGTGTTGTAATACAACTAGCAGCTTAATCCCCGTGCACCATATTCAGTCAACAAACATAAATATCATCTCAACTAATTTGCAATTGGAAACTCTTCTGGTATCAATTCACATGCCTGGCTTGAGGGTGAAACATTTTAGTTTGATTACATTAAACTACTTGATTCGAGCAGAAGTACAAAAGCATGACGAGGTAGACAGCAAATACTTATCTTAATGCCTCATATACTTCTCTGGACAGGTATTTGCTGATGCAAATCCAGACTCGAATATGGTTCGTATGGCGACACTCAACATACTTTAAAAAACACTTAAAGGAGGTTAAATTTGACTGCCGTCGTTTCTAATTAATATCTTGATTCTTTAATATTCCACTTATAACTTAATCACCGGCAACAAATTTGATAATACCAAAAATTAAATATAATAGCCGGTGAAAGCTGAACAAAACAAACATCAAGCAACAGAGTAATTTATTCGATCGAGATCACCAAATAATAAGTTTAGCGAACATAACACTCGCAGGAGGAATCATTCAGCTGCTACTACCTTGAGTTTGGCCCTTTCCCGGATGAGAGTGAGGGAAGCGTCGATGACCCGGTTCTGGCCCTTCTCTATCAGGGCGGCGGGCACGTTCGCAGCGCTCAGTTGCTTCCAGTAGTGCATCCACTTCGTCCCCTGGCCCATCTTTCTGCAGCGCATTAACAAGCTACACGCACTTAGGGATGCACAAACAAATGAGAAAATATCACCCTAGTATCCAAATTTTAAGACAATCAATTCACCGATGTGTCGTTGATGAATGAGGAGACGTACTCTGATTTCTATCCCTTTTTTTCTCTCTCTCTCTCTCTCTCTCTCTCTCTCTCTCTCTCTGCTACGAGAGGGAGGCTTTACGGGTGGAGCGAGCGAATGAATCTGCCTTAGGGCGCTCCAACTTTGGACGTTCGTATTGAAGAATAGAAAGAACAGGAAGGAAATCACTTTGTCCGTCCATTTGGATGTGTGCGTGAGTGAGAGAGAGAGAGAGAGACTGGGACTTGGGCGCCGACGCGGGTGTAGGATAAGGACGTGGTGAACGTGGCGCGCTGGGTGCGGATAATAAAGCGTTAAAATGACAGACGTCAAATCACGGTAGCTGATATATGATGCTCCGCAAGTACATTTGCTCCTGCTGACGGTGGAGTGACGAAGTGCAGTTTAACATAGTGGGGATTCGAGGAATTTAGGAATGTCTTGCTCTTTTATGGGCGATTAACCAGCAAAATTCCAAAGTCGTTCTTCCTTTTTATTGCGGAGCTTCTCTATTTTGTTTTTGTTTTTTTTCTGTTGATTCATGTTAATGTAAAATATTACATTAATCTCATCTATAGAACTTGTGTTAGGATATTTTCAACAATATTCTTTTAATGCTCGGTAGGTCAAAAAAATTAAAAATATATATTTTTATGTATAAAATTTACCCCTAATCACCATATGCTCGACAAATATCACCCAACTCGAATATACTTGAGAGAATCGGGATAGTGAAATTATGGATCCAATAACATGGATAATAATGCTAATGCTACTCGAGCATTGAATTGGGTGCTGATATGATTGATTATGCACGTATCATTTTGGGTATATTTATTTACCTCTCGATGCATGATGAGAAATGCAAATTGATATAGTTGTGTCAAACGATAATATGCTTTCCGATTCAACATGATTGAGGTAGATGATGCTTCATTTCATGACCTAACATGATTGTGTTGGGAGGTAGATGACATGTTATGGTATAACATGATGGTGTCATAGGTAGATGATGACATAATCACATCATAGATAAATGATATTTTTTTACTTGACAAGGTTACACTGTAGGTCAAAAGCGCTTCGCAACTTTGACCTGGTTGCATTAAAAGACTATTGTTTGCCAAGTGCCCAAATGTACAGTATTTGATTTGATTTAGTTATAGTAATATGCCAATCAAGATCTCTAACATATCAATTTCCTGAAAGGTATGATATTAGCGAATCAGGGGTTGTCATGTATTCTATTATTTAGGTGAGTAATGAAGGCCAAAAGTCATGCACCACCCATAAATCTATCGCTGAGCCCTTGCTTTTTGGAGAATATGAGAACTTTATATTTCTAAGTTGGAAAGTATACCCAAAACCTTCCAATCCAGAATATGAGTATTTTTCTTTCTTTTTTTTTTCTTTGGTGTGAGAGTTTGAGACTAGGGTGTCACTAGTTTAGACATCTAGTCTCCTAGTATATCCTCTTCTTTTATTTAAAATGTTTTGATCAAGTTCATTCCCTTCCAAGGATATCGAGGTACTTATGTTAAAGGTGTCTCTCGTTAGGTGTCATAGTTTTAGGAAACAAAAAGCTTGAGTGGAGGATACTATTTTGACCTCAACTCAAGAGTTCGAGTTTGAAGCTCTAGATCATCTTATGGTTTAGTTTAACTTTTCAAATTGTTTCATAAACACGTATGTGTACCTTAAAGAAAATATATAAAACCTCTTCCATCTAGTCCTTATGGAGTGAAGAAAGATTTCTTTTATCTCGTTGACACGTAATTTATGAATATCTCACAACATTAGTGTCGCCTTGACCTTTAATGCTTTTTTTGCTCTTCTTACTAGGTATATTTAAGGGCCAACTCTTTGTTCCTTGTAACCTTAAAGTGGCTACAAAGTTTATTAGACTTTATGCTCTAATAAGGGTTTAAAGGTATAATTTTTCTTTTATCATGATCAAATATCGGTGGGATTTCACCTTGGAATTGATCGTATATATATTGTTAAAGCATGTAAGTTGATTAAGGTGAAAAGAGTATAGTTCTCCTATCTTCTCGAGTCTTATCCAATTTCATAATTATTATTCTTAGATTGGTGTTGAGCCAATAGGGTACCCAAGTGCCTCCAACTCTCCCTATCCAAGAGGATGGTTGATAATAGTTCCTTAAGACAAGTCATAAGAAGTCAATATCCTTAAAGCCTATAAAGAGCAAACCCCACTTGGTATTATTAGTGCCGACATCCGAGATAGTATTAAAGAGACAAAGGATGAATTATATAATGTCCATCAATCAGAGTTATATGTGCGCTCGAGGAATGCAATGGCCCAAACGATTAGAGGGCTGACTATAATTGTATTATGATCTATTGATTAACTCATTCCTTCACTGATATTTTATCGTTGAAATTCTTGTCAAAATACACAAGAATGTGATGGTAAGACGTATAGTTAGCTTACTCAATTTTATCAAATAAACATATATTAATATCATTTAATTTTAATATTTATCATTTACTTTATTGTTAAAAATAACTTTCATTTACTTTGAATCAGTCTAAATCTTGGGTTAAGTTAAATTGTTGTAAAACGAATGAGTTGATTTAATTTAAAGGAATATAGTTGATTTAATAAGTTAATTTTGGTTTATTTTGAATATTAAATTTTAGTTTAGTGACACTCATAATGAATACATAGATGGGGATATCAATTTATATAATAATGGTCTTGTATCGTTATGATGCTCCATCATCTTTGGAGATTGACATGACGTCCAAATCGATGTGTTATATCATATTCAGATTGATCGAACTCCAAGTGTTGAGTCTTAACTGTGATCATATTAGTGATTTGTAAAAAAAAATATGATCATATTAGTAATATAGTGACTTAATTATGTTCATACATGCATTAAAATATCGTACAAAAGAGATATAAAAATTATAATTTAATTAAATTTTTTGTTCAACTAAGACGTACATTGTATTACTCATTTGTAAATGAATTAGTAAGGAAAGTTAACAATCGATAAAAGATATAACAAATTATATTATTTTTTAATAATGGTATAATTAAAAAAGTTAACATTTACATAATCCTAGGAAATTAACTTAAGGTTTAATGAGTCATAACTATTTGATTTAATTACGATATTTTTAAGTTTAAAATAATATAATTTTTATTTTAAAAAATAAATTTAAAATTTGTTTCACCATATATATATATATATATATATATATATATATTTACAACTTGTGTATTTATGATTTTATAAAAATGATAGGAATTTATAGAGATTTACACAATTACACTATTTTTAAAAAAGAATCTGAACCTTTCGTATATTCACTAAGTATTATAAAAAACATAAGAGTTGTATTTTAGTTTCATTGCAAAGTCTCAATTAATTATCTTTTTTCACATATTTTATTAGATAATTTGTAAAGATTTGAAACATAACAACTCCTAGTTTAATGTAATTGATTAAAAAATGATGTCTTTTGAATTATTATTTATATATAGTATTAAAAATATTAAATTATTTTAATAAATATTAAAAACTATTTCGTATTTTTTATATTTAATTCGTCTCATTTTCTTTTTTAATTGTTTTATGTTATCTCTTATTATTAAAAAAGGAGAAAGAGAAGGAGAAAAAAAATTGATTTTATGTAAGAATGAAAAAAATTATTAGAATTAAATTATAAAATTAAAAAATAAATATGTTTATTTATAGGATTTTAAATAATAAAAAAAAGTTTACGAATAGTAATATCCTCTGATCGGACGGATCCAAGAAAAACCCTAAATTCAATCAAAATTCCACTTCACTGCATGAGTACCCTCTCCGGACACCTATTTGCTTCCTCTTCCTCGTCAAGGTCGGCGGGAGAAGTGCTCTTTCGTGACTTCTTCACCGGCGTTTGTTTTCTCAAAAACGCCTTTTCGAGTTGGAAATCCGCCGCCAAATCGGTGACGCGCCACCGTCATCGCTGCCGCTTCGGCTGCTGTCGACCGTCAGACAGAGCGCATGTGATCAACGACAAATAAGGCCGCCGGTCAACGTGCCACCGTCATTTCTTGGGTTTCCTACAGGGAGTAGAGATTTATCTTTCAATTGAAAAATCAAGGTTCTTTCTAATTTCTTGTGCTTATCTTTCTAGAGTTTTGTTAAGGGAACAAAACCATTTATTCTTAAACAACGTGAATTTTGATCTATGTCTTATTAAGGTTTGAGAAAGACGGGTAAATTTAAAGAAATGCTGATGTGGTAAATCATTTCAAATATGAAGTACCGCATCACTAGAACAGAAGTTTTAAGTTTTGTTTATCCTCCTTGATGGTTATTTTTGCATAATTTATCATCTTCAAGCGTTCTGGTTTTTTCCTCATAAGAATCTTTATCTAAAGTCCATTGAAAGTGAAAATGTTTTCCACATTTCCATATAATTGTTGTATCTAATCGGGATTTTGGTCATAGTTCGGGGAAAAAAATCAATGGGATTCGATCAATTTTTAGTTGTCAAAGATTCAGATCGGATCTGGATTATATGATCTTGGTCTGTTCGTAAATTCTCTCTTCCTGCAAGCGGCATTCTCTATCGTGTTGCAGAAATCAAGTAAAATATTGGGACTTGTATTGTTTACTTTTTTCTGCCAAATATGGACCCATCTGATTTTCTTATTACTAGCTTCTTTGCTTTTGAATAAACATTGTTTGTTGTTTATTACGTGTGGATGTCCACCGTAGGTGCCAAATGTTTTGAGGTTCATGGCGTTCTTCAAAACAGTGATTGCAAAATTGGTATGCATCTATATTCACTTTGTTGTTGCCTAGTTTCTTCTTATGGAACTTCTACAACTGCATTGAACTTTGTTGCATCATGGGATATATCACATGCTTTAAGCTTTTTGTCCATGCAGTTAGTTGTTTCTTTTTTTTTTTAGTATACGTTGGTACTACTTTTTAGCAAATGTAACTGGACTATGTCTACTGTTTAATATGTTTGGTGTTACTTTTCTTATTAGTGATAGCGATGCTATCAGCAATTTGTTTACACTTTTGTGAATTTTATTTCTCATCCGTTCCTTTTATCTCTTGTAGGCGACAGAGGCTTCATCTAACAGATGCAATCCTTTTATAGCTTTTGTTTTGGGTAAGACATTAAATTTGAACTTTGATAAACACAAATAATATTATTTTAGATAACTTATTATTTGTTTAAATTGGGCTTCTCTATAGCTTTTCTTTTCTTTTTAATCTACAGACAAGCTAATTGGAAGCTTTTTTTATGAATATATTTGCAATGCATTTATTATCACTCTTGTTTGCACTGTGCTTTACTTTGGTTTAGTTTATGTACTTGACCATGTATGCCAAATAAGAAATGTATTTCCATAATTTGGGTATTTTTGTATCAAATAATGCACAATAAATCTTAAACATTCACTCTGAGTGATGAAGAATATCTAGAAGATTTTGCTTTTCATACTTTTCACATGCATGTTACCTTGGTTAATGTGTTGATTAAATGTTTTAGGCAGCTCAATGCAAACATGCACATGTTGAAAGAAATAGATTCAATGCTTCTAAGTCATTGAAACAGCCCAGTATGTCTCACTCCTGAGAAGTGTCTTAGTCTCCTTGAATAAATTGCAAGAGAGTTTTTCTGCCTTTTTTTACCTTATTTGGCAGTAAACTTAGTTTTAATGTTGATGAGACACAAGTTAATACTTTTTAAGACATTCTGTCAGTGCTGAAATTTTGCCTTACTACTAGATAGAGTATTAGTCTACTTAAATTATCAGATTACTGCAAGAGCAAGTTTTATCTGTGACTTTTACCTCATCTGAATTTAGGTTTTATTACTCATGGAAATTCTAGCCAGACTTCATAGCTTGCTGAAGTTATTTCGCGTGTTCCAGGTGGTCCTGGCAGTGGGAAAGGAACCCAATGTGTGAAAATTGCTGAAACCTTCAGATTTGCACATCTGAGTGCTGGTGATCTGTTGAGAGAGGAAATGTCCTCCAATAGTGAAAATGGGTATGTAGTCAGAGTCATTATTCTTTTTAACATGTTATTTTATGATGTCAATAAGAAAACTTTGCCTTAACAAATTTTGCTCCGTAGAACAATGATCCATGACATAATCAAGGACGGGAAGATTGTTCCTTCAGAAATAACTGTCAACTTGCTAAGGAAAGCAATTCATTCAAGTGGGAACCATAAGTTTCTAATTGATGGTTTTCCTCGAAATGAAGAAAATCGTATTTCTTTCGAGAGGATTGTGAGTTTTTTTCATTTTTATTTACTATTGGGTTGTTAAGTCACTCATCTTTTCATATATATAATTGTATGTTCTCATCTAGTTATTTTCGCTATTTTACGTGTTTGCATATTGTGCCATGATCTCCAAGTAATCTAATACATAGAAATGATAATTGACTAACTAAGGTTATTATTGTTTCTGTTATTAAGAATCTGTTTTTATCATCTTCATAAAGTATTGTACATGATATAATTGGTAATTACACGAGATGAAAGTCACATATTAATTAGGATCAGATCAAAGGAAGGTCTCTAATTATGATAAACTGTGGCTACAAGCCACATGCTACGTGTAGATTGGACTTGCAAATCCTGCTTTGCCATATTTTGTTACTTTCTTTTTGTTAGAATGAGATCAATATTGTCCTTCGTCACTATCTTTATTAGTCTCTTTCAGTTGAAATCAGTTTCATACCTTCAATGTCAATGGCTTACCCACAACAAATAGACCTTATTGGTTGATATGCAATTGCAGTTTTGGATAAATACTGAATCTATGAAAACTTAAGACCTTTAAATTGAATCCATATCTATTGCTGACTGTTGCGTCCAGACTTTATAGTCTCTAGTATCTATATTGGCAACTTATATTAATAACTTTATTATTGTATAAAACAACAGCAATTGAGGTTCATCACTTCTATTTCCTAGTGATCATTTATTACCATCAGTTATAATATTTTTTAAGGAAAATATTTTTTCTCATATCTAAATATTAAGATATTATTTATTAGGGATATCTTTCAGTTGCTATGCTAATTTTTTTCAGGTATATAATTCTAGAAAAATAGTGTCATGGTATATGTCTTGTGGTATAATTATAATACAATCACTATATATGGATTATTGTTGGTGGGAGAACATTTTCGCCATATTGATGATGCTTTCATGTGGTCTTTTCTCTTGTTATTTATAGTAATGTGGTTCTAATCATAAGTTCAACATGATGAGTGCTAATGATGTGTTGAAATAATTATAAATGTGTTTCCACGAATTAAGATATGCTTACATATTATTGCATATTATTTAAGGGGACTATTTGCAGGACTATGTTGATAATAGATAGGAACTTAGGTCTTATTCAGAAGAGTGTAAGAAAATCTATTGTGCATGTACATGAGCCTAACTTCCCTAGTGGTTGCTCATGGAATCCAATGTTGTCAAAGATGTTAGGTGCTAAAAGGTGCATGGTTCTAAAATGCTGGAGGTGCTAGGTGCTTGCCTAGGTTCTCGTCTAAATAAAGTGAGATGCCCACCGATGTACAAAATTATAAAAATATAATTATGGATAAAGCAATCATTATAGTAAAATACATGAGTTTCATATCATTTCATATTAAAAAAATACTATCAAAACATCAAATTATATATGTTCAACTCAAGGATTGCAATTTCGTACCGTACCGAAGTTTTGATCTCAGCTTGGTACGGTACGAGCATAGATGTTAAAAAATAAAAAAAAGAGGCGGCGTTGCCTCGTTTCTTCTCCCCGCGCAGATGAGGAGAAGTCGTTGACTACGCCGAGGCCTCGTCACCTCAGACGAGGAGGAGGTGACATTTCATTTGTGGCATCCGACGAGGGAGGGCAGTGACAGATCGGGATTGTCGAGGGAGAGCGGCATCGGATCTCCAGGTTCTCCCTTTTCTTCTCCCTCTTTTTCCTTCTCCCTCGGCTAATACCGCCCGCTACGGTAATGGGGCGAAAACAACCCCAATCTATGATATCGCCCAGTAGCGGGCGGTCCATGTATCGGTCTATTGGCGGATCGATATCATTCGAAATTAAAATCCTTAGTTCAACTATCTATAAAGCATTTAAGTATTAAGTTATTTAATTCTAATAATAAACACAATAAAACAAAAGAAGATTTATAGTAAAATTCCAACAATTTCATTAATAAAGTCAATGATTATAAACGTCCACGGAAATCATCAACATCATTAGGGGGAAGGGGTCCATGCACGAGAGGAAAGGGGATGTTGCCACACTTGATAGAGACACCTCCAGGGGTCATGTTTGTTAGAGAGGAAGCATTTGACATTGGAGGAAATAGCCATGACAAATGTGCACTCGGAATTGTGGCCATTGGAGAGGAAGGATCAATGGAGGAAGCACCCATCATGGCTGTACACACAAGGTCACTACCACTAGAGAGGAAGCAAATGGAAGTGGAGGGAGGAAAATTGGTTTCAAATATAGCAAGATCGATAGGGTTTATGACGTGCGAGGGGGGAGTAGGGGGGTACAAACTGTGACTTATTCCTTATTTGGTCTGGACTGAACCACTTCGTTCAGTTTCAAATTGAGCTGGTCAAACCACTTGACATTTCTAGTGTAACTTGGGTTTGGTTGCTTGGGTTGGACCAAGCGAGTACTCGAGCTGCACATTGCTAGGCACTTGCCTAGGTGGTGCTCGAGTGAAGTTGCTATAGTTGAGGTGCTCGGGGCTCACCTCGCGTCGCCCGAACTCCTAGGTGAGTGGTCGGTGACAACACTGGTGGAATCTATAGCTGGTTGTCTTAAATTCTTAATAAGTTTATGAGGAAATAGAGATGATTTTTCAATTTCCCATTATTGTATTTGACATGACCATTTAATTTGGTCTGCTGTTGTATTTTTATTAGGAATTGCTAGCTCACAAGGATCTTTGCTCTAGAAATAAACATACCATGAAGCTGATCAATAGGATTTGCATTACATATTTTAACCAAGGAAATAATATCTATACATTAGTATGCATAGATATGTGTAACACATTGCCCTTCTAGTGCTAATGTACTGTGAGGGGATGCTTAATTGTACTTGTAAACAAGGGCTTTTTTCTGTGACTCACTTTACTCGGTGCAGGTTGGGGTTGAACCAGATATTGTGCTCTTTTTTGACTGCCCTGAGGAGGAGATGGTTAAACGAGTACTAAACCGTAATCAGGTTGTTGTTGCTTTAATGACTTTGATTCTCAATATTTCCAAAATTTATAATTCTTTGGATTTGAGTTGATTATTACTGCAAGTGATCAATTTGTCCAGGGAAGAGTTGATGATAATATTGATACAATGAAGAAACGTCTCGAAGTGTTCAAGAAACTGAATCTTCCTGTAATAGATTATTACTCTGCAAAAGGAAAAGTTTGCAAGGTAATTTGAAAATAATAGGCCATGAATTTGTTTTTGTTAGGACTGGTATTTATAACACTTCCCCTTTCACTTTCTTCAGTTTTTAGATCCTGTTCTACATATTCCTGTACCAGAATGACATATACTATATGCCTCATCTTGATATACTGAGTCACTCGAATGTCTATATATTTTTATATATTTTAATGGATGCCATTCTTTTGTGTTCCCTTTAGGTGTTGTGGTTGTTTGGTGTTTTGGTGTTTTTGTGGAAATTCATTTTGTCTAGAAACATTATCTTATCACAACACTAAAGCAGTTCATCACTTTATTGGATATTTATGTTCAATATTTCCACTTGATACATGAAGTTTTTTACTTAGGTTATTAGAGTTCCAATCTTTTCCTGCATTAAACATGTGAATGGTGAAAGATTAAGAGCACCTATGCTGGATGCTATGGTAATTGATATTTTGAATGAGCTTTCTTTTAAATTTGTACCAAAACTTTCCAGCATTTTTTCAAGCTACAATTTCTTTAAATGCCTGATTGCTGAGCCTTAAATTATTTGGAAAACTTATAAAATGCTTATATCGTAGGAGAGTCCACTACTAGTTTAGTTTTGGATGGCAGACATGCCAGTGTTGTCCTGTTGGAGTTTTAACGGCAAGATGAGGTTCTGACATCTCCTTGGTTTGTTATATTTCTGTTATAATGATGTCATTACCCTGATATTTAGCAGTCACATTAGGAAATTTGGTTAAATGGAGTCAGTTCGAGTCACTGTCATGCTAAATTAGTGAAATAGAGTGAGAAGAGCAACTAACAAATGGCAGAAAGAGGAAAGAGAAAGATATGAGGTTCTGTGTCAACTGCCAAAAACGAAAACTTGTTTACCTTTAACTTATACTTTGTGATGGTTCACTCTCATCTATCTAGGGCGTGAACCCTAAGCAAACCTATTCTGATCTAAATTATTGATATAATGGAAAATGATTGTCAACATGAGTCCAAAGCTCCAAATAGCTAAATACTAACAAAAATAACTAACTGTTCTTCCTCAAATTCATCTTTAGGCCCTGATGAGTTAGCAAATCAAGCCCATATTATGCATGCACAAATTAATGTGTTTTTCATTGAAGCACCCAAACATTATATATAACTCGGTTTAAATGAATTTTAGAATCTCAAGTTCCAGTCCGAGAAAGTTACTACTGTTATTATACCTGCAAATAGCAGAAATAGTTTTAATCATTTAATAGTAAAGTATAAAAAAATGTAAATCTGATTCAATTTGCATTGTTTTTTGTTCTTGAAATGGAGATTTCATCTCAGTTTATTTAATTTTAATCTTTTACTAATTAGTGTCTCCAAGTGTCATATATTAAACTAGAAGATGTATGATCATTTATTCATCCATCCAGTGAATCAAAGTTCTTAATTAAATAACTTGTGGTAGCAGTTATAAAAAATTTTATGGTAAAGTGCTGTTAGAGTTTTGCTTTCCTACCCAGTAGAATTTGATTTATCATTTTTTTGAGCATATTCTCTGTGTTAACACTTAACAGTAATATCACTGTGTGCAGATTAATGCAGTAGGAACTGTGAATGAGGTTTTTGAAAAAGTTCAACCAGTCCTTGCTGCCTTGAGGTACTGGTTCCATGATGCCAGCATAATTAGTATCATTGACACAATACTTTTAGTTGCCATACATTGTTATCAATTAATGTTGCAAATAAATTATTTTTTTACTAAGAGACTACCTTTTCCATGGTAATCAAACATTAGATATGGTTAAGTGGAAGAGAAAGTTCTTTTTTTTCTCTTTGCACATTCTTGAAAGTTAACAGCGATTTACAAAGCACTAGGTGCCAAGGTCCTAAGGTACTCGAGGGCGCTAGTCACTAGCTCAAGCGAAGTGAGGCACTATAAAATATTAAAATATAAAAAAATATATAATACAATTGATAAATATGATTATGTAAATAAAAATACGATATTAAATTAAAAAGATCTAAAGTATCAACTACCAAGTCATATTATCCATCTTCTAATAACAAAAATGTCAAAAGACTTAAAACAATAAAGTTTTACATCAAATTCAATTATCATCATAATTAACATTGTCATTTTCAAACATATCATCAATTTTCTTTTCCTCATTCATTTTTATCAAAATATGTTTCGTCTTCGACAATGACAAGAGATGAATTTGAGGCCTTTGTACTTATTTTTGCCTTTATTATATGTCTTGTATATATCTGTAATTCTCTAAACACCTAAGGCTCTTGCCACATCTTCCCATATCAAGCTGTCATATTTAAATATAAGCTCATATTCAGCATCTTACAAGTTCGCTCTATTCCCCATCGATCACTTATTTGAATCATCAATGTCTATAATGAGATCGGATCAATGGTATTTCGCAAATTATGACGAGCCTTTAATGCTTGATTATACTTTATATAAACCAGACATGTAATCATTGATGCTCTAACCGATTTCTTTTTTGTATGAATCTATCATGCCATGTAATTTAAAAAAGAATATATTAATTAAAATAAAAATATTCTGTGATCCTTACATGCTCAAAAACACTCTAATTTCGCTCACAACCTGCAGCACTACAAGTCAAATTAAGAATTTTGATAGTTAATTACTATAAATTCGGAGTGAAATTTCCAAATAGATTTCACAATCTAACTGCAAAATTTACTTTATTAACAATAATATATTATACATGAAATTAATTATATAAATTTATAAATACCTGGGGATGTAGTTGTCCTAGATTGAACTACCATTGAAATTCCAAAAAGACTATCGACATTCTTATGTAAAGATAATTCATGTATGATCTTATCTTGCACCTCAAGGCTTAGAACTAATTTTGCACCCATTTACAACTTCTGCATCAAACTTAATGTAGGTGTTCTTATAAAAAAATTTTGGGTTCAAATAATATCTTGTTGCATGTAATGAACAATGAAGTTGACAATTCCATCTTTCATCAATGATTGCAAATATTTTCTTATACTTTTCTTCATTTCCATCAGAAGACTTTTTAATCGTCTTCTTTGTTCTATCCATAGCCTCATAAATAATTGACTTTTATGACTGAAAAAAAAGTGCAAAGGAATGAATCTTATGAAATTTTATTTGAGGATAATGTTGAATATATTAGAGATGATGAAGAAGAAGATTATTTTGAAAGTATCAATCCAAGTCGGAAAAGAGTATATGACAGAAAAGAAAAAGAAGCCATGGTTGTTAGGAAGGATAAACAAGGACCGATGGACTTGTATATGTATCAAGGGCCACAAATGCAACAAGGGCAATCAGGAGCAAAATTAAGACAAACAAATATAAGTGATACTTGTGATAAGGAAATAAGGGGAAGAACAATTTAGCACATTGCTTATTTGTTCGATCAGGCTGGTCTTCCCTTTAGTAATTGTTGTTTAGACAATTTTAAAGAGATGATTGAAGCTATTGGAAGATATGGTGGGAGATTAAAACCTCTATGCTATTTTATAAGTATAGTAGTAGTCTGTAGCTTGGTTTAATCAAACCAACTAGCCACTGTTTAACCGAATCGGATTTAATAGTCTGGTTCGGCTACTTCGTTTGAACCAGGTGCTTACCCGAGGCGCTTGATGCCTGGGTTCAGGTGAGTGCCTAGGCGGCACTTCATTGAAGCGCACCACCTCGTTAAGGCCTGAGGATGTTGGGCCTTGCCTCGCCGCACCTGAGTGCTTAGTCGAACAGTTGGGTGCCAATTTAAACCCTTGAAAGTTAATAGGTTAAGGTAAAAAGGGTGACAATTGTAGAAGGCTTTGACAGATATAGGGTTTAAGAAGGGGTAATTTATGCAGTCTTACCATTTCAAGTGGTAGGCTTTTCTATTATATTAAATTTTTGAGGAACATAACAATAATGATTTCTAATGATTAATAATTTCTTGATAGTAAGGTTTTAAATATTGACAGGACGGGAATTTTGGTATGTTGTAGGCATAATATAACTTGGCATAAAATGGTTGGTACACCCCTTATGCTAGTCAAAACAAGCCAAACAGTGGCCTCGCCTTTGTATATAATATTCCATTGGCACCAGTGATTGCAAAAGGCGCTCGGGCGCTCGGGCGAGGCGAGGCGAGGCCCGAGCGCCTCGCTAATGTCCCAGGCGGCGCGCTTCAAACAGGCGCCGCCTGGGCGCTCGCCCGAGCCCAGGCGCTGGGCGCTTCGGGCGAGCGCCTGGGTAAACCAAGGCGACCGAACCAGAATTTTAGGTCTGGTTCGGTCCTGGTTCGGTTATTAGTTGGTTCAATCGAACCAACTAAACCGATATAACCCCAACCCTAACCCGAACCCTAACCCAACACTAACCTGCTGCCGCTCTCGATCCCGATCCCGATCGCGATCTCGTCGCTCGCTGCCGCTGCTCTCGCTGCCGCTGCTCGCCGGTGTCGCTGCTCGCGCCTCCCGCGAGCCCTCTCGCTGCTCGCGCCTCCTGCGAGCCCTTCCGCTGCTCGCGCCTCCTGCGAGCCCTCTCGCCTCCTGTGAGCCCTCCCGCGAGCCTTCCCGCTGCTCGCGCCTCCCTCGAGGCCTCCCGCTGCTCGCACCTTCCTCTCCCTTTCCCTTTCCCGCTGTCGCTGCCGCCGCTCGCCGCTGCTGCTGCTGTTGCCGCTCGCCGCTGCTGCTGCCGCCGCTCGCCGCTACTGTTGCCGCCGCCGCTCGCCGCTACTGCCGCCGCCGCTGCTGCCGCTCGCCAATGCTTCCTCGTTTCTCCATCAGGCTCAGTATACTCTTAATATTAAGTTTATTTGATTTTTAAAATGATTAATTTTCTGTTAATAGATTAATAATATATTATTTTGATTGTAATGTTATTAATTTTTATTTATTTGAAATTATTGTTAGGTTTCAACATAAATGGCAAGTGCAGAAAGCAACTCAATAGAGTCTCCAATGGTATCAAAAAAAGATCCTGCATGGAAGTATAATTATTTGAAGGATCCGAAAGATCCTAATGCAGTGACTTGCATATTCTGCGATAAGACTACCAGAGGTTGTATTTTTCGTGCAAAACAACATCTAGTAGGAAATTTCAAGAATGCAGCAGCTTGCAAAAAATGTCTACCTGAGGTAAAAGAAGAGTTGCTGAATTATATGAATGAAAAGAAGACACAAAAGAATGAATCTTATGGGAATTTACCAGAAGACAATGTTGAACATATCAGAGATGAAGAAGAAGATTATTCTACGAGTATTAACCCAAGTGAAAAAAGAGTATACGACAAAAAGGGAAAAGAAGTTATGAGTACTAAAAAAAGGTAGAAAAGGACCGATGGATCTATATATGCTTCAAGGATCCCAGAAACAACAAGGGCAAGCAGGAGGCTCAAAATTGAGACAAACAAATATAAGTGATGCTTGTGATAAAGAAATAAGAGGAAGAACAATTCAGCACATTGCTCGCTTCTTCTATCAGGCTGGTCTTCCCCTTAGTACAACTCGTTTAGACAGTTTTAAGGATATGATTGAAGCTATTGGAAGATATGGTGCAGGATTAAAACCTCCAAGTTATTATGAGATGCGAGTTCCATTGCTGCAAAAAGAGTTGAATTATACAAATGACTTACTAAAGGGTCATAAAGAATCATGGGCAACACATGGTTGCTCTATTATGTCAGATGTTTGGACTGACAGGAGGCGCAGGAGTATAATTAATTTTATGGTTAATTGTTCTTTAGGGACTATGTTTGTGAAGTCAATAGATGCTTCATCTTTTGTAAAATCTGGAGATAAGATATATGATTTACTTGACAACTTCGTGGAAGAAATTGGAGAACAAAATATCGTTCAAATCATAACCGACAATGGAAGCAACTATGTTTTAGCTGGTAATATTCATCTTTTGATTTTGTTAATTATTTTATCTTCAATTAAGTGTGTTAAACTCTTAAGTCTTATCATTTTTGTTATCCTTTGTCTCAGGTAAATTGCTTGAATCAAAAAGACAACACTTGTATTGGACTCCATGTGCAGCACATTGTATTGATTTAATGTTGGAAGATATTGGAAAGATCTTAGAAATCAAGAAAACCTTAGAAAGGGCAATTTTTGTTGTTGGATTTCTTTATAATCACATTGGGGCTTTGAATATGATGAGAGAATTTACAGGGAATAAAGAATTAGTGAGACATGGTGTTACCCGATTTGCTACTTCATTCTTGACATTACAGAGCGTGCATCGTCAAAAACATACTTTGAGAAATATGTTTACCTCTGAGAAATGGGTGACAAGCATGGGCAAAAGAAGCAAAAGGCAAGAGGGCTGCTGATATCATCTTAATGCCATCCTTTTGGAATCATGTAGTTTATATATTAAAGGTAATGAGCCCTTTTGTTCGAGTCCTTCGATTGGTGGATAATGAAAATAAGCCTGCAATGGGATATATTTATGAGGTTATGGATAGAGCAAAGGAGACGATTAAAAGATCTTTTAATGAAAATGAAGAAAAATATGAGAAAATTTTTACAATCATTGACGAAAGATGGAATTGTCAACTTCATCGTCCCTTACATGCAGCAGGATATTATTTGAACCCTGAATTCTTTTATAAGATTAAATCTGTTGGATTTGATGCAGAAGTTTTGAGTGGGTTATATCAGTGTGTTGCAAGATTAGTTCCCAGTATTGAGGTTCAAGATAAGATTATTCATGAATTATCTTTATATAAAAATGCTGAAGGTCTTTTTGGAATTTCAATTGCCGTTCGATCCAGGACAACTACCTCTCCAGGTATTAATAATTTGATATAATTAATTTCATATATATTATGTTACTATGTTATTGCTAATAATAACATAAATTTTGCAGCTGAATGGTGGAGTCTATTTGGAAATTCCACCCCGAACTTACAGAAATTTGCTGTCAAAGTACTTAGTTTGACATGTAGTGCTTCGGGTTGTGAACGAAACTGGAGTGTCTTTGAGCATGTAAGTATTACTAAATATTTTTATTTTAATTAATTTATTTATTTAGATATATGTATTAATATATTTTTAAATTATATGACATGACAGATTCACTCGAAGAGAAGAAATCGGTTAGAACATCAACGATTGCACGATCTTGTTTACATAAAGTATAATCAAGCTTTGAAGACTCGTCATGATTTGAAAAATAGATTTGATTCAATCTCATTACAAGATATTGATGATTCAAATGAGTGGTTAATAGGAGAAATGGGTGCTAACTTGCAAGATGCTGAAGACGAGCTTGTATTTGAAGATGATAGATTGACGTGGGGAGATGTGGCAAGAGCTTCAGGTGCTGGAGAATTACAAACATATACAAGACAGATGTCAAAGAGAAAAATGAGTGCAAAAGCATCAAGTTCGGCTCTTGCTATTGTTGAAGACATAGAGAATGAAACATATCTTGATGAAGAGGAAGGAATCGAAGAACAAAAGGAAGAAGACGAATTCAATGAAGATGATTTGTGTGAAAATGACGATAATATTGATTATGATGAATGACTTTGATGTAAAATGTTAATGTTTTGAATTTTGAAACTTTTTGTTAATGTGACATTATGATTTTGTATCTTAGATTTTCTTAATTTAATAGCATATTTTTATTTAAAATTTTAAATAATTATATTTATTAATTATATTATATATTTTTATATTTTAGCGCCTCGCTTCGCTCGGGCGAGCGCCTGGGCGAGCGCCTAGCGCCTCGGGCGTTTTTGGACCTTGGCGCCTTTTGGCGCCTAGCGCTTTTTAAATCACTGATTGGCACAACACTAGCATAACTGTGACTTAGCTGATTTTGTCTAAATAATGCGACACCCTTCTTATGTTCGTTTGCAAAGGATATTTTATAGCAAGGATTTTAATTTCGAATAATACTGCTCGTACCGGGCGGTACTGTCGATCGGGGTTGCTTCTATCTCGTTACCACCCTAAATCGGTTTGTGACAGTCGATTTCGATCGTCACTGCCCGTTACCGGGTGGTATTAGCCGAGGGAGAGCTGAGGGAGAAGAAAGAAGAGGGAGAAGAGAAGGGAGAACCTGGAGATCCGATGCCGCTCTCCTTCGATGATCCTGAGCCGTCGTTGCCCTCCTTCGCTGGTTGCCACAGATGAGATGCTGCCTCCTCATCTGAGGCGACGAGGCCTCGGTGTCGTCGGCGACTTCTCCTCATCTGTGTGGGGAGACGAAGCCTTGGTGATGTCGTAGGGAGAAGAAACGGAGCGTCGTCGAGGCGACGTTTCTTCTCCCCACGCGAGCAAAAGAAACGAGGCGACAAGGTGGCGACATCGCCTCGTCACCCTTTTTTGTGCGGGGAAAAGGAAACCTCGGTTTCTTCTCCCCACACGAGCAGAAAAAGGAGGACATCGCCGCCTTTTTTTTAAAAACATATATATATATATATATATTTATTTATTTATCAGTACTTTATATCGTATCGTACCGAGCTACGCTCGAAACTCTAGTACAGTACGAAATTATGATCCTTGCTTTATAGATGTTACAAAATAAAAATATGGACTTCGCAAGCTCTGAATGATCACACAACAAAGGACTCAAGGCAATCCACCATATACAAGTCATTGTGCACAAGTGCGAATGCGACATCGACAATAAGACCAAGCAATGATCCATCCTTAGACATATAATCGAAGCTCCATACAATCTGGTGCTACCCAAGGGTTCTAGGATGCTGAGAAATTGACATTTCACATCTCCAGGCCATCGACTGATGGCACCACTTCATATCCCTTGCAACTTGCCTATTGGAAAATTCTCAAAAACACCGAAAGCATGTCTAGAGCGGATTTATCATTTTTTTCATCATTTTTTCTTATATGTCAGATTAAACCCAAATGATCTGTGTATAATATCAACAATGCTCTATGCTTTAATGTTATTTATCCATATACCACTTCCATGATTCTCGTGGTAGTGATTTTACTTTGTCGGCCTTTTGCAACATGTATTTATCAAAAGTTTTTTGCTAGACCAATCTGAGCATGCTACATGTACTTTGGATACGGATCTGTTCTTTATTTTGCTAATGTTCCAAAAGAAGTAAAAAAAAAAAGATGAAATGTTCCTCAGCTAATTAAAGATGAGCTTAACTGGTTTATTGATGAGAAGTTGATGTTTAGCAATCACATTATTACTCATGGAAAATTAAATCCTTCTTTCCTTCTTGGTCTTCATTCTTTGTTAATCTATTCTGAAGTTGTAGGTATCATGTATAAGTTTCAAGGGTACAGATTTAGGGAATATTCTATTATGTTAGAAACATCAAAAAACTGATCCTGCTGACAATTCCATGTGGTGGGCATATCTTATGTGCTGCATCATTGTACCTATCTATTACAAAAGCCACTATGTTATTCTATATCTATTAGTTCAAAGGTAATGTGATTGGTTGTCCTAACAAAGAATCTAGTTCGCATCATGTAGTCTGTAGTTCGGAACACCAGTCAGTCTTTTCGTGAACAAGTCAAAGTATGCAACAATATATTCTAGTCACACACCCAAATACTACTAGATTCTATCATAAATGTTCGTTACAATTTTGCATCTGCTTTCTAAAACCTTGCTCAATTTCTTCCTAAGAAAGTTCAAATTTATTGTAGGAAAATTTTTTCATTAGTACGTCCATCTTTGTATCCTTTTACTTTCATCTAATTTTTCTTATGTCATACATAAGGTTCTCTTCTTATCTTTAAATCTTAGACATGCCTTTACCATCTTGAGCAGTTTTCTGTCAGTGTTCATAGTTGATTCAATGCTACAAGCCTACAACTATTATGTGATACATTCATGCTTCTTCCTTGCCCTATTTTTCTAGTTTACTGAACATTATTATTCAATGTTATATATAACAACAAACCATCAATACATAATTATTTGTAGTTGGCTGCATGGATCTTATTCTGCATATATCTTACCTATAAATTATCTATAGAGGCAACAATGTAGCTTACTACAAATTGATTCTATCTCACTATCATAAATTGATGTTTGATTTCCTTGGTTTAATCATGTGATCACTTTGGTGAAGTTTTGAGGCATTTTCATTACTAACAAACCGAAAAGTGAGGGCAGAATACATGAGATATTCATGTAGGACAACCCAAAGAAGATGTAAGGGTTTCAGGATTGGTTAGGTGGTTGGCGGAAAGAGAAAAACAAGGACAAAACAGAAAGGGGAACGTTTGAATGATTGTTGAAAGTTGAAACACACTCAATTCACAAAAAAAACTCATTTTTAACAGTGAAAGTACAAATAGCACAAGTTCAAACACACACTGAGCTCTATGGGAGAGAAAAACAACGATGTTCTGCTTCTTAATTTGCTTTACTTATCATGAGATTTGTCCACTAACTTCCAGTAGTGGCAACTACAATCTTACTTATCAAGGTAGATTGTAGTTTAACCACTCACATAAGTAGTACAGAAAGTTCATCCATTTCATTGGTTGATGTTCTAATTGCAATTCTATTCCCTTTTTATAGGCACCTAAGTACAAGAAAGAAAAGAAACACTGCAACAATAAGGAAAAACACAATTAATAAAATTACAACATAATGACTTTTTATTATTTTCTACTAAGGAGAAATTTTCAAAATAATTAAAAAAATCATCTTCTCCTTTTGATGATATTCCTGTATGCTTGCATTTTTTGAAAAATGATAAAATTTATTGTAAAGATGAAATCTCTAATCAAGATTTGTAATCTTCAATGGTACCAAATTTGTTTGTCTCATTTAATTTTTATTGACATCTTTTTTTTTCCCTCTTTGAGCAATCTAGGGAAAACTAAATTAGGAATATAGGAGATGTTGCCATGTGCGAATTTTTGCAAAAATAGTCTTTAAGGCACAAAAATTATTCTTAAAAAAGAAAAAAAATCCAAAAAATGTAACTATATTACTTTAAGAGTCTTCTACAAAATGCCTGATGCTCCTCTGAGCATAAAATGCATCATCATTGCGGAAGCCAATCTTGCCTACAGATAACAGAAACTCTAGAAACCATAGAAGATAGCTAACCAATAATTATCCTTACGATATATATGAGAAAATTTATATTCATTAGACCTATCAACCAGGCTTAGAATATTTCTAAAGCTGTTCAAAAGTTCAAAAGGCTCTAGGGTGGTGTCTTCTCGTTGTTCAGAGGTTTAATCTGAAGCTCAGCATCAGATTCAACTTCTAATTTTCAAACACAGTTTTATAGCATGTTCTATTCCAGTTTTGCATCCAGCAAGCAAGAAATTCCTGCTATAAAGTCAACTCCTCCTTCGTTCTCCTGTACACGACAATCCGTCAGCCAAATATTGGTCTTTTCAAATTGACCAGTATATGACATGTCCCAAGCCCAACTTTCAAACCCCTGGAATACTTTATAGCTATCCAAATAAGCAGAAGCCTTGTAAATTATGGAAGAGAATGAGGCCCTTGCACCCTTTAGAGGGCTCTAAGACAAAAGACACTGTTTTTCTTTTGGTCTGCTCCCTCCACTTGAAAAAGAAAAAGATGTTGGAAACATATTCAATTGAACCTGAATTCAGGCTCGTTATCAATCCAAATGGACTTGATTTAGCCTTTCTTTTTTTTCACCTAGTGTGGATTTGTAAAGTGCCTTAATTTTCATCAGTTATCTTCTCTGTGGGTGATGCCTACTGGATTTTTTTTACCCAACACTCTGTTCCATAATTTGTTGATACATTTGTTTTGGGAAAATTTCTAGTAAACACTACAAAAACTCATGAATGCAAAAAGTGTTTTGCAATCTTATTGACTCAACAATTCTTTTTACGTATTTTCACCTTTTCAGAATTTTATTATGCAAAGAATTAGGCATAGGAATATCTACCATGTAACAATATCAATGATATTACTCCTATTGGTTGGTCCTAGAAATATGTACCAAAATTTCGTAAGTGGTCAGAAAATGGTCTGTCATTGTTTCTGATCTGGTTGTAATTTGCAAACCATAGTAAGACATCCACTGAATCTAAGAAGTTGACCAAATTGGTACTGTGATCTGCAAATTCAGCTGGTGTCAGTACTTCCTAACATTAGTAAAGGCCTTATAATAAATTGTTTTAGTGAGAAATATCATTAATAATCCTTATAAAAAAGCTATATTGTTCATGTCAAACTAGTATATTGAATATGGCTATTTTGCACTTGATTATTTTGTATTACTATCACATAGAGTGACAGTTGTGCATAAGAATGTTGTGCTCTTGGTTTACATTAAGAAGCATGAAAGGAAAAATAGTTTGCAATTGTTCTGGTGGAAAGCGTTAACTTGTTTTTTATTGTTGTATAACAGGATATGAAACGCAATGAAATGCTTTAAGTTTTTAAGACGTGAAGGGACAGTCCTGGATTTTGTCAGTTATAGCCATTGTGGTGTTCATCTGTTTCCTCAGATTTTTACGAGGATTTGCAAGTGATCCCATTCCCATGTTCTTTTCCTTTCTTTTTGAAAGTAAAAAATTCTGCTCGTGTCCTTAAAGAAAAATTATTGGATACTAAACTTCAAGGTGTTTGGACACCCAAAAGAAAGGGGACCAAAAAGAAAAAAAAAAGAGAATCAGGTACCACTTAGCAAGCAGATGGACATCAAATTTCAGATTCAGTTTAACTTCGTTTCCTATTCAACATGTTTTGCTAGCTGAGATATCAGCTGGGTGATAGGCTTGGGTTTGAAGAGAGGGTGCTTGCTTTATAATGGCAATGTTGAGGAACTGTATAACCTTTTTGTCTCGGGCTTGACATGAGAATTTAGTGTGACCTTTTCCGTGAGAATTTTAATGGCAAATTTGTTTTCCGTTATTTTTGTGGCTTTTAATTGTTTATTTTACCGATGTATTAGACATTGTTTATTTTATGATACGGTTCGGTATATGTATCATATCATGATTTAGCCTTCTCTAATACTTCATGCACCTTAAATAGCTGTAAGTTTTGAAAGCATTAGGGGTTATTAAAAGGCATGACAAAATAACTATCGAGAAAGTTGTAAGTTTTGAAAGCATTAGGGGTTATTAAAAGGTATGGCAAAATAACTAGTGAGATATCAACGCTCAGTTGTATTATCTCAAAAAAAAAAAAGGATACTCTTTTGAGTGATGATTGCCCTCGTCTTTTAAGGTTAATTATTGCCAATGGTCTGTGGCTGATTTGGAATTCTAAAACTAGTTATTTTTGTCATTATTGTTCATATTTATGGACTAGTGATGAATCATGAGTCGAGACACCATAATTAAATCATATTATGATTCAATAGGCTAGGATGGTTTAAGCTTGATTCTGATAGAAAATTTTATATTGACTCTTGGAGTGGTGGAGCTAGTTTTCTTATCCTCTTGACTAATGATTATTGTATTATGGCAGAATGTAGAACAAGGAATTGTTAGGATACCAAGATTACTATGCGTAAGAAATAGTGGATGATCGTCTTGGCAAATGTCTTGAACAAAATTAACAAGCCTCCTTGACAAAATATAAATGACATATAATCTATTTTTCACTTAATTGAGAATTTTGACAATAGTATGAATCTATTACTTTCTGACCTAATCATACATCACTTTATTCCAGTCCATATTTATTGATTAAGGAGACTCCAATATAATCTAATTATTTGAAGGATGACAAAATTGTAGAGGTAACAATAACAAAAGTTATAAATTTTCATCAAACTATAAAAAAAAAAAACTACAATCAATAGCCTTGCCACATCAGTAAATTTTGAAAAAAAAATTAAAAAATATTTTTATTATGTAAAATAAAGTAAAATAGAGTATAATAATTAAGGCTACAATATTATCACATTGAAAATTAATTTATTTATCGAAGAGAATATATCGAAAGTTTCCTCCCGACATCGTGCTTTGTATAGAACGGAGTACCTCGAGATTAATTCATTTTTGGAGTTTGAGATTAATTCATATTTTGTTCAAAATCGAATCAAGTCTAGTTGGTCAACATCAAATCAACCACCAACTCGAACCCAAAATCTAGATAAAATTTTCAATTATGCATGGATCAAATGTTAAGTGGATAGTTTGGAACTGAACAAAGCATTATAACCACATGGAATACTAGCAAACTAATATGACCAAACGACTATATGATATGTGATTTGAGTCATAAAGAAAAATCTATGGAGATTTTAAAATCAATAATTAAGATCTGTGAAGATTTAAAGGATTGTGTATAATCATATTTTTATTTATTAGTAAAATATGCAAGTCAATTTTTTTTAAAAAAATATGCCTGTGTAATATCTCATCATTATTTATCATTTTTCTACAATAAATGAACACACATATAAAAAATCCTAAAGTAATTTACAAATAATAAATTTTTGGAATATCAACACCTTAATTTTTATTAGAAAACGCTGAGGCTAAATTTAAGGATAAGTAGAAAAAAGGGATTTTGTCATTCCTTATTTTGAAATTTACCACTCTAATTTTCATTCAAATAAATAAAAAAACTCTCAAATAAATAAATTATCTCCCGAAGGCATATGATAAAGTTAATAATTAAAATTTATAGTGATTTAAACTAACTTGGCTACAGTCACAATGTATTTGTCCCTAGTTACTAAATTAGAAAACTATAACCCTATTAATTAATTGCTTTAATGAACTAAAATATGATGATTTCATTCGAAAATATTGGATCATGATTAAATTATTATTATCATTATTATTATTTGATTGGATGATATTACGGGTATTTGAAAAAGATAGAACAATATAAAAATAGGGGGTTGTCAGTAAAAAGTCCAAAATATAGGGCTGTTATTTGGAAAATCACCCATATTTTTACCCATCAATTGATAGAGAAGAAAATAGATTTATGTAAATTCAATCGTTTTTATTTCATTAAATTCTCAACTGTCTTTAAGGCAGCACACGTGAGAGAACCCAATTAATCCTGGAACTCACGTGCTTCGACCACCCTGCACCGGACCAACCGAACCTTCCACCCCCTTCCAATCTAGACCTCGATTCCTTCCGCTCGTCCGCTTACTTTCATCAAATAAAGCGGCCTACAGAGCAATCGAAGGAGAGCGACATGTCCTTCGCCCTCGCCCTCCCCGGTACTACCACCCGCATCCCCCTCTCCTTTTCCGCCTTCACAGCAGCGAGAAGCAGAAGAAGAAGAAGGGATCTCTTCTTCTCTTCTTCCACCACAACCTTCGCCATGTCCTCCAATCCCATCACTCCCTCGCCCCCCCAACTCCAGCACCAACACCAACACCAACAGGAGTCATCGTCATCGTCATCGTCGTCGTCGTCTGCTGCTGCTGCTGCTGCTGCTGCTGTAGATGCGGCGACGCGTTACCACAACAGGACGAAGCACTCGCTGACGGGGGGCTACGCCCGGGGCCCGCGTGGCCTGGACTGGGCCAATCAGCCAAACCCCTTCCTCCGCTTCCTCTCCTCCCCTCTCCTCCCCCTCCTCCACTCTCCCCCTGAACCTCACGACGACTCCCCTCTCTACCACTCCGTCTTCTCCTCCTCCCTTCCTCCGCCGCAGCCCTTTTCCCACGCCTCCATCTCCCGCCTCCTCTACGACTCCCTCTCTCTCTCCGCCTGGAAGTCCACCGGCCGCTCCACCTGGTCCCTCCGCGTCAACCCGTCCAGCGGCAACCTTCACCCCACCGAGTCCCACCTCCTTTCCCCACCTCTTCCCCTCTCGCAACAACAACCCTCCTCTCCTCCTCCTTTCTCTTCCTCTTCTTTCTTGGCCCATTACTCACCCAAGGACCACTCCCTCGAGCTCCGCGCCTCGATATCCCCGCCGGACCTCCCCCTCCACCGATCTCTGCTCCTCGCCTTCTCCTCCATCCTCTGGCGGGAGGCCTGGAAGTACGGCGAGCGTGCCTTTCGATACTGCAACCATGACGTCGGCCACGCCCTCGCCGCCACCGCCGTCTCTGCCGCTACTCTCGGCTGGGACGTCTGCCTCCTCGATGGCCTTGGCCACGACGACCTCCATCGCCTCCTCGGCCTCGACCGCTCCAATCCCCCGTCCCCCGACAGGCTCCCCGACCACCCTGTCCGTGGCCGCCTCCCATGGGTCGAGTCTCAGCACCCCGACTGCGCCCTCTTGATCTTCCCCTTCGGCGAGACTCCACCCTCGGTCGATTATGCCGAGCTTGCCTTGGCGTTATCCCGCTTACCGGCGATGGAGTGGCTCGGCAAGCCCAATTCCCTCAGCAAGGACCATGTCTGTTGGGACGTGATCTACAAGACGGCCGAGGCCGTCAAGAAACCGCCGACGTACGGTGAGGGGTTCTCTGTGAATCCATTCCATAGGAGTCCGCTTATATCACCTGATCTCTACAAGGATATGACGGTCCGGCAGGTGGTCAGGAAGCGGCGTAGTGCTGTCGACATGGATGGCGTGCATGTACTGGAGAAGGATACCTTCTACCAGATCTTGCTTCATTGCCTTCCTTCCGGTGAATTGGGGCTCGGAGAGAAGCAGGGGAAGCAATTCACGTTGCCGTTCAGAGTCCTGACATGGGACGCAGAGGTGCATGCAGCACTGTTTGTTCATAGGGTCCGGGACTTGCCAAAGGGGTTGTACTTCTTGGTGAGGAACGAGGAGCATCTTGACCGTCTAAAGAGTGCAATGAGGTCAGAGTTCGAGTGGGAGAGGCCGGAAGGTTGCCCTTCTGGGCTTCCTCTCTATAGGCTTGCACGAGGAGACTGTCGGGAGCTTGCCAAACAACTTTCGTGCCATCAGGTATGGTGAAACTAATTATTCTTTGTTTAATTGCCATAATTTTCTCCACCTCCATCCTGTTAGCTTAGGTATGGAAGAATATCGTTCTTGAATCGTCTTGTCCCATGCTTGATGTTCAGGAAATGAAATGGACCCACTTTTCAAAACATTGTGATTAAGGAATTAATGGAACTTTTCGGAGCTCGTTGTACCTTTAACCTTTGTTTAAAGTGTAGGACATTGCCTCAGATGGGTGTTTTAGCCTAGGCATGGTTGCTCGTTTTGAGCCAGTTCTGCATGAAAAGGGTGCATGGATGTATCCTCGTCTGTTCTGGGAGACTGGAGTTCTTGGTCAAGTACTATACCTGGAAGCACATGCAGTTGGGATATCGGCTACTGGAATTGGTTGCTACTTTGATGATGATGGTATGTGCTTGTTACATTTATATGATACAGTTCTTGTTCAGTATTTGACTATTGTGGATTCTCTGATGTTAAACCTTGTGTTGCAATTATTTGTGGTTAGCCCAAGGCACATATTTTATTTTATGGATTCTAGCAGACAAATTAAGGTGACAGAAGAAGATATTTTTGGGAGCAGAAACAAAAATGAGATGTTGGAAAAGACTATATCTAGTTTAGTCATGGTATACCTTTGACCAAGATTCCCTGGGGCTTTTGTTTCTAAAATTTTATGTGGAAGTTATCTATCTATGACTACTCAGTATTAGTCATTTAGAGTTCTAGAACCATTAATCTATAGGTAAAATCTAGTTACACAATGTCCCGTGTCATATGTAACACTTTTTTTTTCGTGTCATGCATATGATTATGGAGTTCATGCACCAAACTTAAGGGACGGTCCTATGGATGATATTGTTAGGAAAATGACAGAGAGAACTTAAGATGATAAAATTTGAGAAGAAATTCAAAATAAAAACTCTTATAGAGATCATGAAGCAAAAATGTAATTTTGATTAAGCAAACTTATGCTATCTTTCTCATATTTTTGACATTATGAGTTCTTTTTATTCTGGCGAGAAGATTTACATTATGACCAGAGAAAGCATTACCTTCTTTATTCCCATTCTGGTATCATTTTGCAATGCAGCTGCACTAATGGGCTAGTACCCCATGTTGCAGGCTGGACTAACCCCACCTGCATCTAAAGTCCGGGCGGGTCAACAGTCCTTTGTTAGGATTTGAGTAGAGAAATGGTTCGAAAAACCCATCCTGGCAAGAAATTTGAGTCCCAACTCAATTTGAAGGAGAAAGTCTTAAAGAAATAATGATGAATGAAGAAGAAGCAAGCTCTAGTAGACCAAAGGCAAGGAGAAGAAATGGAATACAGGTACATTTGTAGAGAAAAGAATGCCTTATTATAAATTTAGACAAAATACCCATACAACAATGGGAGGAAGAGTTAGAAGATTGGGGACAAATGTTAACCTTATCATTCTTACAATTAGAAGATGATTCGTTATTAAGAGACTTTATTTATAGCTCTTTAAGAGGATCATTAAAAGACATATTTCAAGCATATAATGGAAATAAGCATATATCTTACTTAGAAGTTGGATATAATTCAGAACAATCATAGCAATAGGAGAATAGGTAGTAGGAGATATTGACAAAACAATGGCAAAGTATATAAGATACTTAGAAAAAAAAAGATGTTGCAATCCAAGTGCTCTAGGAGAATATTCAAAAGCTTACCGAAGTTATTTAAGTCAATCAGGAGAAACATCCAATCCATACTACATAGGAAAATATATAACTGGAATTGAAGGCAGCTTAGGAGGAGGATTACAAAGAGAATAGGCTGAACCAGTGAAGTCACCGGGTGCTCGCTTGGTGCCCAGGCAAGGTCAGGTGAGGCTTGAGCCCTCGATAAGTGAGCCGGGCGGGTGACCTCAACCAAGCACCTTAGCCTAGGCGTTGGGCGGGCTAGGCACCCACCTTATTAAAATCAGGTTGGGTCGAGCTTGAGTCAAATAAATTTGAATCTTTGGTTCGGTTAAACTAGATGAGAATAGTCTTATCCCTACCACTCCCCACGTATTTGTGCCGTAATCGTGATGACGGCGAAATAGTCTCTTTCTCTAGCGACTGCTCCTCGGCAAGCAACGATTGTCTTCCTCTCTATCGGTGAATGACAGTAGCAGCGACAATGTCTTTCTTTGGCGAGCTTTTGTCGCTGCGACTTTTTCCTCGATTTGAGCGATGGCTGTTGCACCTTCCTCTCCATCAACGAATGATGGCAGCGACAACGACATCTTCTGCTCCCGGTATATACCTCTCTTTCTCCTCTTCCTCCACCGTCACACACAACCTTCTCCTCCCTCCTTCGTCTTCCCCCCTTTCATTGCAAACCCCTTGGCACTATCCTCCCCCTCCCTTCTCCTCCCAGCACCCCTAATCCCTCGTCTCTCTTCTCTCCTTCGTCGCAGCTTCCCTTATTTTATCTTAGAATGATTTCTTATATGAATGTTGCTGATCTACACCTACCTCTACTCTCTCTAATTACTCCTAGTTCAAATAATTCCTTGATTTGTATATTAAATTCTTTCATGTCTAAAGGATTTATATTTAAGGTTATTATGGTAATGTTTGGATTTATTATATCTATTTTAGCCTTTATATTATTTTTCTCCTAATTAATTGCAAGATTAATTCCTATTGTCCTATCTCTTCTATCCTTTTTTATTATTTCTAATATCGTGTCTTATCTTTCTTCTATTTTGCCACTATATTTGTTGTTATTGGGAATAAAGTTACTATTCATTTGCTTATGTGTTATTGATTATATAACATTTATTCCTAATATTAATAATACTGCTTTAGGTATTTCTACAACTAATGTTCTTGGAAAATAGAATATTGTATTTTATATTTGTATTAATATACTAGTTATAAAAATATTCATAATCATATTGTGTATTGTCACATGTTACCATTTTACTTGTGTTATCTAATTTTATGAGATATTCTTTAGGTACTAGATGTTTTTGTATCATGCATAATCTGATTCCTCAGTCTAAAATATAATAGTGGTTATGAATATACAATTTTTTGTGCGTACATTATTAATTGCCTTTACGCTATTTCTATATAATTTCTTGGATTTATTAATTCTAAAAGGTTTATTTCGTCTAGATCTTCTGATGTAGGATGAGTAGCAACGAATTTCTTTTTGATGATAGAGAGATAAAAAGAGAAAAAAAAATAGTAACTGAAAGATAATAGAAAAAAACATGGATAGTTATTAGGCTCGCTTTAGCTCAAGGAGCGAACTCCGAGGATGAAGGCCCTGCACCTTCGAACATCTCACAATCGGATAATAGAATCATTCCATTGGAAAACAAATATGGTCTCACGCCACTCACACGTAATGTGGGAAAGAACTGAATTTATTGATTTATCTCTAATTGATGCATTACAATGTTCTAGCCCCTTTTTATAGGTTCAAGTATAAAGATCAAAAGAAAATTATAGAAATAAGAAATTATAATTATATCAAATCAAATATATGATCTGTTTCTTCCTTCGAAGAGGATAATATTCTTGACTTGATTTGAGCGATAATCTTTCTTTTTTTATGATATTATTGATTGACAAACTTTCATCTTTGTAAATATGAATATTTAAGAACTCCAATCAAGATATGTAATCTTCAATCAATATTGAATTTGATTTCTTCCACTCTTTCTATATTTGTTTTCTTTATTTTGCCTTGAGTAGATGTTACCATGTGGCAACTTATGACAAATGCGAAATATCTCAAGACTAATAAAATTTATTTAAATAACATATAAACTAAATTGTTCCTACATCAGACACTTCCGTTGTGTAGGAACTCGACTTGAGTTCATATAATCGAGATTTAGATCAGCCTTGATGATAGAACATATTGGCTAAACCAAAAGCTTTGATGCCATTATGATATAGGACAAGTGGCAATGGATTTCTTTATGATGATAGAGAGAAAAAAAAGGAGAAAAAAAATATAATAACTGAAAGATAATAGAGAAAACTTGGATAACTATCAGACTCGCTCTAGCTGAAGGAGCGAACTCCCAGGACGAGGGCCTTACACCTCCATACGTCTCACATGTGGACAATGGAACCATTCCATTAGAAAACAAATGTGGCTTCGCACCACTCATGCACAAGGTGGGAAAGAGCTCAATTCATTGATTTATCTCTAATTGATGCATTATAATGTTCTAGCCCCTTTTTCTAGCTCAATTACAAAGATCTAAAGCAAATTACAGAATTAAGGAAAATTACAATCATATCAAGTCAAATATGTGATCTGTTCTTTCCTTTGAAGAAGATAATATATTTGACTTGATTTGAGCGATAGCCTTTTTTTTTATGATATTATTGATCGATAGGCTTTCATCTTTGTAGAGATGAATATTTAAGATCTCCAATCAAGATTTGCAATCTTCAATCAATAATGAATTTGATTTCTTCCACTTTTTCTATATTTGTTTTCTTTTTCTTCGTCTTGAGTAGATATCTCAAAACTAAGAAAAATTATTCAAATAACATATAAACTAATTTGTTCCTGCATCATCTTCTATTTCTTCTACTTTATATATGTTAGAATTATCTGAATCAGCATCTATTTCTTGCCTTAACTGCTGAAGTTCTACATATTTTAGAGGGATTTTTAGTTTTGGGCAATTTGGTTTTATATGGCCTTCTTCTCCACATAAGTAGCATTTACTTTTCTTTTCATATTTTCTTCTATACAGATGTCACTTAGGTTACGATGTTTGTTGCTTGATCTTCTATAATATTTCTTCTTAAGTAACCTTTTTCCTACTAGTTTTACTCAATCTATAATTCTTGTATTCTGTATATGGTCTTCTCCTTTGCATTGGTTTTTCGCACCTGAATTCTTATGGTTCATGGTATGCAAACTTTTTACATATTCCTAATCCTAATCCTCTATTTCTGAATAAAGTTCGTCCCTCCTTCAATAATCTTACTTCCTCGCATACTTGTGCTAATTGAAAAATTTTATTGCTTGTCCTATGCTAAATACTTCTGAAATTTTTGTGTGTTTAGCCCAGTTTCTTTGTAATCTTCTTCGCCTACTTGTGCATAAGTTAATTAGCAAATTTTATAGCTTGTCCTATGCTAAATAGTCAGGGTTTTTAATTTTGTACCGTACCACCTGATACGGGCGGTACATATCAGTCCGCCAGCAAACCAGCACGCAGATTGCCCGCTACCAGGTGGTATCAGGTTTTTGGTCTCGTATTGGGCGATAACAATCGAAGTTTTGATCATTGCCGACTTGTACCGGGCGGTAACATAGATTTCAGCTTTTGATGTTGATTGTTAGAATTTCTTGTTAAACCAAGAATTTTTGGTAGCAATTGACGTAGAACAAGTGTTGATGGAGTCTCGAAGAGGATTACTGCAACTCATTGAATTGAAATGAAAGCATAAAGCTGCTGAAATTCTAGATACAGTACTTAAAATTGTCTTAACAATGATTTCAGGAAGATAATATGATGCAAGTCATTGTCTGATACTTCAGATTTATAAATTTAAATATCATTTTCAGCTAAAACATGCAGGAATTATTGCAAGATAATTTTTAAAAAAAATCAGTTTATGATAGGATGAACCATAGATTTCAGCTTTTGATGTTGAGTCATTAGTTAACTCTTTTCTAATGACTCCATTTTTTATAAATTTAAATATCATTTTCAGCTAAAACATGCAACACTTTTTTTTTTTCTATTTTTCAAGTATTTTTGGAAGGATATATCTCTATTTTATGCGTATCGCTCGGTATGTCGGTACCATACCGTATCGAGCAATTCTCGGTACATCGGTATGGTACGAGATTAAAAACTTTACTAAATACTCCTGAAACTTTTGCGTGTTTAGCCCAGTCTCTTTGTAATCTTCCTCCTAGATTGGATGCATCACATGACTTGGATAACTTAGGTAAGCTTTTGAATATTCTTCCAGAGTACTTAGATTGCAACATCTTATTTTTTATAGATATCCTACATACTTTTCCCTTGTTTTTTTGATATCTCCTGTTACCCATTCTCCTATTGCTATGGCTTTTGCGAATTGTATCCGTAGTTGTATATTCCTTTTTTCAACAACTTTTAGATAGGATATATGCTTACTTGCATTATATTCTTGAAATATGTCTCTTAATGATCCTCTTAAAGTGCTATAATGAATCGTCTAGTTCTAGTGATGAGGTTGACCTTTGCCCCCAATCTTCTAAATATTCCTCCCATTGTTGTATGGCTATTTTGTCTAAATTTATACCAGGGGCATTCTTTTCTCATCAAATGTACCTATATTCTATTTTTTCTCCTTGCCCTGGTTCTTGCGTTACTCTACTAGAGCTTGCTTCTCCTTCATTCATCATTATTTCTTTAAGACTTCCTCTAGTCCCAAATTCAAGTTGACGACGTCCTTTTTCTCAGACTCCTATATTCTTTGTGTTTCTTTTTCTAAACTTAAGCTTTGAAAGTCTTCTTCTATATTTTCTTTGTCTAAAATGTCTAAACAAACTTTTACTAGTAAGGTTTCTTCTAGGAAAGTATCAAAATCTATTTTAGGTACATTAACTTCAAAATCTCTTTCATTTTCTTCTATAATTGTATTGATTTTTGTTGTCCTAAATACATTTTTGTATGGTCACTTGTTTAGTTGCCTTTTTTGTAGATTATGAATTTTTTACAGTATTCTAATTACTCTATCTATATCTGCCCCTTTGATTTGTTCGATTATTTATTTTAATTCTTCTTTACCATTTTCATTTTTATAGATTACATCATATAGCGGTATGTATACTAGACTATTTCCTTTATGTTTCTTAGGTCTCTTTTTATATATGTACAAATTTTCCAGTTGGTTTATACCAAATTTTATCTGGTTACTATGCTAAATACTCTTGAAGTTTTTGTGTAACACTTTGATTAGTCCCACATTGAAACTGGGCAATTCTAAGATTAACTTATAAGGGTCTGATGAGAGTATTACTATTAACTTCAGTTTAAGCATTTTGGTTAGTGGTTTGGGCCAAACAAAGTTGATAGGTCAATTAGCTTAATAGACTTGGGTCGTGATATTTGGTATCAAAGCTGACCTAGTTATTAGGGTATATGATAAGGGGCTTGAGTAGAAAAGGACTATCCGTGGATAGAGTCAGAGGATTCGTCACAGCGTGGAACCACCACTGGGCTGCGCCTCACATGCACCATGCTAAGGTTTGATTTGGGCTATGCTGAGCCTTGACGAGGACGTCAAGCCTTTCAATTAGTCCTATATCGAAAGTGGGCAAGACTAATATTGACTTATAAAGGTCTAATGAGTATACTACTATCAATATAAGCCTTAATATATGGAAAGATGTTTGCAAACATGTTTGACATTATGATGTCTACCAATGGGCAAGTATGAGTGGCTGACTTCATTTAAGGTCTCCTGAAGGTTTCAGGCAAGTTGGTGATTGCAGTTGTAGTAAAGGTTTGACGAAATATGCTGACTCTATTCCTCATTTGCATCCTTACAGTGCAAGACAAGTCATAAAGTTTTTTCATTGGCATATAACAACGCTACATGGCATGCCATTGTGTGCAATCACCACATGGTATTTATTTCTATCCTCTGAAGATAATTCTGTTTTTATAAGGAACTAAGTTTGTGGGCACAAACATGACACCCTTAGCTTGATTGGTAGTTTGAGGTTCTAAATTGTGAATTGGAGACCAACTTGCACTTTTAAGTGGGAGAGAAGCCTGACACATGGTTGGGATTCTTACTTAGGGTGAAGTGGTTTTACAACACATTATCATTCTAAGGGGCAAATGCAAACTTCTTTACTTGTTTATGCTCTTAGTACAATGACAATAAACATGCTAGATGTAAAATTGCTATGTATGATAAGTGGCTAAACACATTTAAGTGGCAATCGATAGCAACAAAAAATGATGAAGTAAATTAATGACTGAAACACCACGAAGACCGGCAGTTAGCAGTTACAGACATGATTTTGGCCACTGTAGTATCAATGAGATCTATGAGCTATGACATGGCTTGTCATTTTATGGACCCATTTGACCATTTGGATGTGGGAATGTTTTGGGCCTCTTGCACACTGTCTAATTCTTCCCCTCAATGCACATATTTATGACATAATTCATGTATCACAGTTCAAGTCATATTAGGATGAGCTTGAGATGCTGATGCTTCCTTCTTTGCTTTGGGCTATGTGTAGGTATAGTTTTTCAAATTGTGATTACTGATCATTCAAGGGATATGAAAGATGAACAAAATGTTTTATGATAATTCTAATCTCAGTGCATTTTTTACCATAAAAAGTGAAGAAATTGTAAATAACATGTGATTCTTTCATATGAATAAAAAGTTAAAACATAAATATTAGTTCCCTGTTTGGCGGAAAGCGTTCGAATTGATCATCTAGATATATTTAGCAAGCCTCTAGGCCTTTAGTAACCGACTTATTTAGAGATTGACACAACATGGTCATTTGTCTGGTTGTTATTCTTATTCATAGAGTTCTATTTATGTCCGGTATTGGTCAGTTTACCTTCTTCAGCATAAGGGCAGGAACAAATTAGTATCACAAGCTATTTAGAGTACCCTTTCTGTTCATTCTTTGGGACTACGTCATATGTTTTGCATCAGGATAAGCATAGTTCTGCACCTGCACCAATTACTTTGCTAGTAGTGAGCGACAAAAGAAGCTTGTGTGTATAAAATATGTAATCATCACATGTTGTGAAAATCTTATATAAACATCTGTACTTCCTCGAGCTAAGAGATAGTCACCATTCCCACATGAAAACATGATCCCGCACCCTTTCCTCGTTTAGCTATCCTGACCTTCGTCTTATAAGCTCTACTTCAGTAGCTTCTTGCCAGAGAGCCAATTGTAGCTGAGCTTGTAGGCAGTCATCAACATATTTCAGCAACATAGTAGGGATTCTGAATAGTTAACAGAGTAGTTCTCTCCTCTACGTTGATGACTACTCATGCATTATGAGAATATATAATTGATAAATATATTCCATTAGAGAGCAATTGCTTCTTGTTTGTGTTGAAAGAATAGATGCATGTCCAAAGTTTATAAAATCGCAAGTTGGAATAACTGCCATTAAATTTTGATATATTATTTTGCAGTTCATGAGGTTCTTGGTCTGCAAGGGTTGGAGTTCCAGAGCCTTTACCACTTCACCATTGGAAGCCCTGTGCTGGATAAACGAATTTTGAGTCTGCCAGCGTATCCAGGCCCTGGAATTGATGCATAGTCTACTTCAATGATACATAAGGATCAGCAATTCACGGAGGAGTACTGGGAAAATTAAGTCTTGCTTCCATATATCCTCCTGTTCAGCAATAAGTAGCACTTGATGGGTCACAGACATCTGTTGTTGTTTCCATTCTCTATGCAAAGGGTTTTATAAAATATGAAAAGAGGATTCCTGTTTGTGGTAACCAGACAGTGGCATTTTGATTTAGAAGTTTTAAGCACACACACCTGTAAATTGTGAACCTGTCGATAGATTTTGCTGCCGTGTAAATAAACAAGTGCAGTGGCAGCACATTCTTCCAGATGTGTGAGGAACTGATAAGAGAGTAGTGATTGAGATGTGGCACAAATGGTTATAGTTATACAAAGATGTTAAATTATCTGGCAAACAAACAAGTGCACTGGAAATCCCTGAGCTTCTTTATATGTATATGCCATACCAGTGTTGCTGCTGTGCTCCAAAGAAATGAGTCATTGATGAGAAGGCCGAATTTGCAGTTGTATGCGCATGCAATACAACTATGATTGAGATGTTTGATGTTGAAGAACCTCTTGTTATTTCCATCTCATATCTCAACAACATCTTCCTCTAACAAACGTTAAGTTAGAAGTCCTAAACTTTGGTCATGTTATTTATGTTCAAACTACCACTAGATAGATAGATAGATAGATGGAGGTTCTTGTAGGCATTCAAGTTAGAGGAATTTCCGAATGTCATTGGTAATATGATGAATTATTGTCTAAAATCCAATAGCAACTACTAATAGAGCTGACTATTGGAGATGTATTTTAAAACTCAAATTTTAATAAAAAAATATTTTTGATAGTTATAGTAACTATCCTCTCAAAGTAAACAACCTCAATTAAAATCATTGTAGATGAACAAAATATTCCTCCTCTTTCATTTTCTTCATCAGTTATATTTTTATTTCTTGATTTACACTTGTTAAGAGGGATAATACCAATTGAATCTCTCAATTAATTCCAAACGATCAATCCCAAATGCAAGGATGATACTTTATCTTGGGACAATGATTATGCTCTTGTGGATTCTTCTTAAGTTTTATCCTTTAAATTATTATTTAAAATATTTATTAGCCTTTTAATCAAAATTCAAATACTCTAAATTCAAAAAATAGATTCAAGTTGTTAAGAAGAAGAGAGGCGAGGATGATTTTTTTTTTTTTGTGGATAGTTTTCTTGGTTAAAGACTTCTTTCTTTCTCTATCGTTTCTTTTATTTCTTTGTTTTTTCCTTCTAAAGTCCCTGTTGTATCGTTATGTCATATGGTTTTTTTTTCTAGGCTTACCACAATAGTCAGAAGCTACACTCCGTCATCTCCATGGTGACCTCCCCATTATTGATTATATCGTTTATGTGTTCTATGATCCTTGGTTATATTTGATACTTTTAAACTCTTGCCAACTTTTGTAGACACTTGTGATGAGACTTGGATAACTTGTATTCCTGCTTTGGGAAGGAGTTGGTTGTGAGAATCTATTAGGTGAATTTATCTCTTCAACCATGTGATGATTGGTAGCTTTGGAAGCCAGATTACTAATGGAAACATCTCTCCCAAATCTCTCTATAATTTTCTCACCCCTTCTTGTAGCAGCTCTACTATTTATAGGGACTAGTTGTGTCGCTTGTGGAGTTTGCCAGTAGTTCCTAGGATTAAAGTGTTCTCCCCCTGGTGGTAGATAGACTTGCTCAAATGAGTGTGTGAACCTTCTTTTATCACCTTTATTTCTCCTAACAGAATTCTCATTATATTTAGGGTGTGGTACAAAGTTAAGTTGGAGATTAATCTTGTTTATAGTGATGACTAGAGACTGGTTCTTGGATTCTGGAAGGAACTCAATCATATTTCCTTGTTTGTGTTTGTTGTTTTCCACTCGATAGTTACATCAGTGTGGGCTTTTGACGAGGCCATATTGTCTGATGCTTGTTTGTGTTTTCCACTCGATAGTTACATTCCAGTTATTTGACTCTCATAATTCAAATTATTAGGCCAACATCATGCTAATGAATGCTATAAGATCGTATTGCATTGACAATAGAGATGGTATGTTGCTTTCAGTTGCTTCATGGACTAATAGCACAGGCCTAGTGTTATCAAACAGTGGGTCTTTTAATGCTACATATCTTCACAATGGCGATCCAAACTTGTGACATGGGTTCCCAAGAGCAACATCTTCCAAGTGTTTGCTATCTATCTTTATCGAAGGGTGCATGCATTTGGGCATTTACACACACAGACAGTAATCATTGTCGTATGATTTGAACTCGAAGAAGAGAAGCTCATATGGCTTCGTACAAAAGGCAAACAAAAAGGCAACAATGATACACCTCCCCTGATTCACCCATTGCACAGATATCTCTCATGGCATAGCCCACATCTCACATGATATTCCAAGCGTCAGTTTGGGCAATGAGCGGTGTCCATTTTGCGTAGTGGTAATGGTGGATTCTCAATCGTTCACAGTATCCTTCCCCCATGTCCACATACAGCACCCCAGTCCGCCAAATCGTTGCCATTTCTTCCCAAACATTGATGGGGTCTTTCTGATTTGTATATATGCTTGTTTTATGCAAATTCCTTGTCCACATTGTTAAAGCAATACGACCGACCCGACTCTTCCATCTCCTCCACTCTCAGTTGAGAAAGTTATGGAAGGAGACAAGCAGGAAGCAATAGAGAAGGAAGTGGCAAAGGTGACTGATGTGAGCCTCAAAGAGCTATCCAGGAAGCTTGAGGAGTTTGCCCTGGAAAGGGACTGGATGCAGTTCCACAGCCCTAGAAATCTGCTGCTTGCCGTGGTATTATTTTCTTGTTCCTCTTTGCTCATTGTCATTCATATATGCGTGTCTGTGTTTGTTTGCATACCTTCTGAGATTTTTATTTTATTTTATTTTAATCAAGGTTAATATTAAACTTGGTGGATGTTTAAAATGAAAGTTGGAAGATGTGATTTCCAGAAAGTAAAATTCCAAGAACATTTGTATGCACATAAGCCAATGCAATTCTTTCATAGCAGATTGGTGAGTGTGCGTTTATTGGAAATATTGAAGAAGGCAGTTTCATTTTCTTTCCCCTTTTCGGTTTTTTTTGGAAGAATTTACTCTGTAACAGCAGATTGGTGATTCATCTAAAGAACGTGATGATATCGAATTAGAAAAAGTGAATGGAGTGCTTAACCAGGAAACAGTGAGAAACAGAAATTTAATGAAGTATTGCATGTTCTTCCCATCTCAATCTCCTATGGATATTCAATAAGAAAAAAATTATTGATTAATCTAGTTTTGTAAATCTTGAAATTCTAATTCCAACAGAAACTTTTGCAATAACCTCTGATTAATTGTCAACACAATTTTCCTTCAAAAATATTCCCAATCACAATGCTTTCAGAATATGCAATTTTCATATTCTCAAATTGATCAGCAGTGAACCTTGGATTGTCAACCTCATCATTTCTTACAGTAAAATCTTAATATCTAAAAGGCATGCTAGAGTCTATAGGAGAAATTCTTGGTTAAATTGAATCCATTGCTTTTCTCATGGGCCCATAGAACAAGAGAAGAACAGTGTGGGATTTTAGAAGTGCAGTGGAACATGTACATGAACAAATGCTTTTATTATTTCTCATGGCCCATGGAATACATGGAATAAAAGATCCAATCTACCCAGTTTTGACCTAATTCTGGAGAAAAAGCAAAGTTAATGACCCTATTCCTCATGTCCAGTTTTGATTGTGACCACAGATTTGTGTAAATATTAGATTTAGAGTTCAAAGAAGGCTTCTTCTTCCTTGTAATGTTCCTATTTATACCCTGTGAAGAACAGTCCATATCACAACATAAAGTGTTGTACTTATCTTGTGTCAATCCATCATGAATGAGAGGCAGTCAAAACCTACCTGAGTCTAGACTCTATGCCCCTTTATTGGTTTCCTTAACTGAGCAAGAGAAGGCCATGCAAACATTGGTCAAAGTGTACTGATTCTGATGCCACTAAATGAATTTTCATGACAGTGCAGTGCTTCTAACAATGTTTTGATCTGGCATCAGGTTCTTATCATGATGGTGACTTGGGTGGCTCTGTCAAGAGCTTTCTAGCAGCAATAGCAAGAAAGCATCCTGAAAAAGATAAAATAGTAATCTAGTGGAACTTCAGCATCCATTATAGACCTGCACCTTTCTTTTATGGTAGTGAACAATAACACCATATTTATTTAATTTAGCAATTCAGTTCAAAAGAACTTATTCTATTTGACATTAGCATGACTGTGCTTATAGGATCATGAGTTTTTGGCCAACAAGATTAAAAGGAGAAAAGGAACACATCCATAGGAAGAAGAACAACTATCCGAAAAATTATTCTTGTCTTTGCCAGAATAAGTCCTCCAGGTAAAGTTAATGTCTTTTTTGAAGAACATCATCAAAAAGCAGAATCTAGCAGATCTTTTAGGGGCAGGTTTCTCCTTCACATCTTTTACTACAACCCAGTTCAGAAGAGTCAATTGCTGAATATGCCATTCTTTAGTCATGTGATTAAGTTGGTGGATGGAAACCATGCTGTTATCTTCTACTTATCTTTCAGTTGTGTTGCACATAAAAGCACAGGAAACTTTGATCATCAGAAACCAAACTCATATCTCTCTCTCTCTCTCTCTTGAATAGGTTGGTGAGGTGGGGGAGCTAGCAGAAATATTCATGTGGAGGGGAGAAGTGGCAAAGGGGCTACCTAATTGGGAGGAGTCTGACAAGGAGCATCTTGGGGAGGAGCTTTCAGATGTGCTGTTGTACCTAATAAGACTATCCGACATCTGTGGCGTCGACCTCGGAGAAGCAGCCCTCAAGAAGATTGTCAAGAACGCTATAAAGTATCCTGCAAAGGCTACATGAGCAATATAAATCGCTTACATCCTGTGCTTGGCTACAGTTTCTGTTTGCTAGCAGTTCTAAATACATTCTCAGACTCTAATCATCTCTATGCACGCCATGGCATCAATGCGTGATAAAAAATTTTGGTATGTGGTGGTTGTTTGCTGAATCTACCAACTTTTCTTGCTCAATCAGTTGTCAATACAACATGAAAGACTAAATATTCCACACCATTTTTTTGTCTCAAAATATCCTTAAAAAAAAGAACTTCTGTAAATTGGCAGTTGATTCGAAAACTATAATTTTCGCATTATGTTATATCATAATGTGAAAATAATTTTTATGCTAGGATTGAAATCAAATGCATAGATCTAATTATCACGATGCATAACTTTCGATGCCATCTATTCAGAGATCCCGTTTGATCTGCTAAGCACCGTCTTTAATCTTAGAAGTTTCTATTATCATTTGCATCATTGTTCAAATAACACCCTTCAAGTGAAAAGAGAACAATAAAAAATCTTGGCTATGTAAATATAGAATGACTCATCTTAGAAGAATCGATTTTAAATTTTAAATGTATGGTAAATCTTGTCAAATATTAAAAAAAAACATGATTTTTTTTTTAGTGTTTTAACAAGCTTTACAAGTCCTCTTATTGTTGCTATTATGATGATGGCATGTTAAGATCATCCTCCATAAGTGCCAAATTAATTTTTTTTAATATATATATATATATATATATATATATATATATATATATATATATATATATATATATATATATATATATATATATATATATATATATATATATATATATATATAAGATGAAGAGAGATATACTAAGAGGATAATTATATATCATTTTTAAGGATTAAAAGTATCATATTACAAATACTAAGTTTCGTGCATAACTTAGAAAAATTTTATCTATTAAATTAGTGTTTAGATTGAATTAGTGTTTTACCTATTAACTCTAACTCTGATAGTAAGTATTAGAGTAAGTGAAGAAAAATTTGATCTAATTAGGTCAAAAAAATAAAATAAAATATTGAGCTGATCAAGCGACGATTTTACTGAATGAAAATGAGTCACGTAATAATAATTAGACATAAATGAGTGAACTGCCTTATAGGATTGGAAAAGATATAGACTCTAAGGAATAGATATAGTCCATATCATTAAGGATTGAAAAGGTTAAGTTACATATGCTGAAAATTTAAAATTTTTAATTAAATTTATGTTTAATTTGATATATGTTAACCTAACACTCAAACTCATCAATATTCGTTTTTTTTTTTGTGACAAAAATTATGATAGTATGGCGACCCCACTAATATGGCCACATGCTCATATAACTTGTCAGTATGTTTCTTATAATAATACATTTATGGCATGTTTGTCTAATGTCATCAAATAATTGGAAGCATGATTAGATTCATTGTTGCAATAATACTTGGACATTGCAGCCAATTGTGGCATCAATCAGCGAAGATTATTTAATACATCGAAGATTAAAATCATGTAACATTAAAATCATCGAAGAGGATGGTATTTAATAGATCGAATTTTAGATCAATTAAGATTTGACCCACCAGAAGATTATTTGCTATTACAAGAATATTATTAATACACATTGTCCACTCAATTTAGAACCACCAGAAGATTATTTGCTATTTAGACCCAAAAATCATGTTAATTTTAGATCAATTAACATTAATACACATTGTCCACTCAATTTAGACCCACCAGAAGATTATTTGCTATTACAAGAATAGTCACCTCACTATCCTATAAATTGGAGTTCCTAAGCTATAGTTGGAGATCCAAAATTTTATTTTCGATTCATATTGAGGGAGTCATCTTGAAGCAACTGTCTCATCGAAGTTGCAATTCTTAACACAAAATAACTTTAGGAAGTCAGCTTAGTCTTAATTATGTGATGCAAATTAATGATCAATTCTAACATTAAGAGTTACTCATTAGATAGCAAAAGTTAGATTATGTGATTCCATTTAACAGTGATTAATATATATTAAAATTTTAATTAAATTTTATTTAAGATTATCGATCGAAATAAATATCACTTATATTAGGATTCCTTATATGAGAATATTGATAGAATGAACTATCCAATTTTTTTTTTCTAGAAGTATATATATTGACGGGACCTCCTATTATATGAATAGACCTAGAGATCTATTCTCTTATATTCTAATAATTATACTATTGTTGTTTTCTACAAATCAGACAAAGGTATTTTATCATGACATCATGTACGTAAGTTTAATCTATGATCAATGATATTTGATTTTAATATTAATATTATGTTATTTTACATGATAATATTTTTACATTTACAATTAATATTAGAATGATATTTTTAAATCAAAATAACTTATATCATAAAAATATTAGATATTTTTTTTATATGAGATATGTTTACATTATCACGCGTTATATATGATCACAACTATAAAATTTTGATTGAATACTAGATATATTAACATTCATTATAATTTTAGAAACTCAAATCATTTATATTGTATTATTTTTTATTATAGTGGTACTGCAATTTCTTTTTAATGTTTCTGGTCAAGCAAATTTGAATGATCAAAATCAATTCTGACTAAATCTTGCCCCAAATCTGATTTTGAGATGACTTTAATTTTGACCTCGATCAAATTTATAGTTTGACCCAAATTACATTCTTGAGCACTAATTTTAATCAAACCTTGATTTTGACTTCAGTCAATCCTATTTTTGATCACATCCTACTATGGTTTAGACTAAACTTTGACCTCAATCAACTCTCATTTTAATTTTAATTTTTATTGTTTCATCAATTGGACAGTCACGAAGTCCTGCTAATCTAAGAAGAAACTCTTTAATGCAAGCACAATGACAGAATTTGATATGACAATAAAATACAAGTTTGGAAAGGTAAATGTAGTGGCTGATGCATTGAGTCAGAAAGTAGAGCGTGTGAATGACATACAATTGGAGGGCAGAGGCCAAGTAAGTCAGTTGCACTCCAACTTTTTTCCAGGATCAGGGATAGACTGTATAGTGATCCCAGGTAATTATCCTGATGCAGCTCATCAAAGAAGAGAAGACACGACGATTTTGGGTCCAAGAGGGACTCGTTTACACAAAAGGGAATAGTGTTTATGTCCCTCGAGTGGACAATTTAAGACGTGAGCTCTTAAGAGATTGTCACAATTCCCTTTGGGCTGGACATTCGGGCATTCATAGAACCTTGACTCTCATGAAGAGGACCTTCTACTGGCCGAAGATGGGGACTGATGTAGAGGAATATGTTCCAACGTGCCTCACTTGCCAACAAGACAAGGTGGAGTAGTGGAAGCCGGTGGGACTTTTGGAGCTATTGCCCGTACTAGAAAGGCCATAGGAGAGCATTTCCTTTGATTTCATATCAAGCTTACCGACAGTAGGGGGACTCAGATCGATACTCGTGGTGGTCGATCGATTTTCAAAGTATACAACTTTTATTACTGCACCCCTACACTGTTCAGCAGAGGCGACGGACAAGCTAATGATGAAGAATGTGATAAAATATTGGAGAGTACGTACAATATCATCAGTGATCGAGATGCTTAGTTCTTGGGATGATTCTGGATTAAGCTATTCAAATTGTTGGAGTCTAAGTTATACTTCTCTACAAGCCTCCACCCATAAACGGTGGCCAAATCGAAAGGATAAACTCGCTCCTGGAACAATATCTTTAACACTACATGAGTGCCAACCAACGAGATTAGGTAAAGATGTTGGACATATCCCAATTCGTCTGCAACTTGTAGAGCGGAGCTCTGCATCCAACAAGAGCCTCTTCGACATCATTACATGACAACAACCGTCAACTCCTCACACCATGACAATCGGGTATACTAGAAGTAGTCTGTCAGCCTACCACTTCGCAAAGGGGTAGCACCGAAATGCAGATATTGTGTGGGCTTACTTGGAGAAGGCGACCAAAAGGATGAAGAAGTGGGCAAACTTGGGAAGGCAAAAGCAAGAGTTCAAGGTCGGCAATTTGGTGTTGGTAAAACTCTAACTAGCATCACTCAAATTCTTTAGGAATAAAGTACACAAAAGATTGGTACGCAAGTATGAAGGGCCCTTCCCAATTGTCAGCAGGGTAGGCAACGTCTCTTACAAGTTATAGCTGCTGGCATGGCTCAAAATTCACAATATTTTTCATGCCAGCAATTTGAAAGCCTACCACTCGGATCGACAAGATGCTTCTCGAAGTGTTCTAACTCAGCTAAACCCCACTAGAGCCTCCTACGAGAAGCAAGTTGAAACCATTTTAGCGGATCGCAAGGTAAAGTTATCTATTGGAGCTGAGTAGATTAAGTAGTTAGTGAAGTGGCGAAAGCTTCCCCGAACTGAAGCCAGTTAGGAGTCCGAAGATACCCTACGACATGAAGAGACAATCATCAACAACTACTAACAAGCATCGATGAGGGCGTCGACAGTTTAAGTGGGGGAGAATGTCACGAACGGTCGTTGCGCACCCGCAACAACTCCATTCAATAAAGTGTTCGTCGCTTATGTTTACATATACAACTGCTTGGCAGCATGCTTTGGCTTGGTTTTATATTCTTTTGCTTGTAAAAATGTAAGTTCGAATAAGTTACAGCGTTACAGTGTGACCGCTCATTGAATCGAGCAAAACAGCCCAAAACGACTCTGTTTTCGCATGCCATGGGCTGTTTTCTATAGCCCGCTACTACATGTGAAACATCAGCCATCTCAGGACCCTATAACCACCTGGGTGGCACCATGGGGGATGGGGCTTCGGTATAGTGTCGGGCATTGAACAATCTTTCGCAAGTTCGCATGTTACCTTGACGGAAACTTGTTGTCACGCTCGACACCCAATGAGTAGTTATTTGTGGACTTGTAGCTGTTCGTTCAACCTTCTAAAGTCTTTGTTTTCCTCCTCTCCCTCTTTTCTCTTATGCACGCAAGGTGCTCGCTGAATTGCTTGTAAAGCTTCCTCTTTTCACAAGACCTCGGGACTTATCCATCGCTCATTCTTCGAACTAATCAACTTTCTCTTTTATAGATCCTTTGGGACCTCCGAGAGGTTGCAAGTGGGCTGATCTTTGCGGACGCATATCGGAAGGGTGAGGCGCGACTTAGGCAACACAAGCTAAGTTCGTGTCTTTGTCGCAAGGGTACCTCACGACTTAGGCAATTCTAGCTAAGTATGTGACAAATCGGTCCACGTTTTCAAATCCACATATTATCAATTTTTTTAAAAAATTAAATTACACATGTCATTATATTAATGATTTATTGTGAGTCAACATACCAGGTAAATAAACTCTAACATTTGTTAACTTGGACTTGATGAAAATAGCCTATATGCTATGTTTTTTAAAATACATGAATTATTTTAGATACGAGTAAATTATAAAGACTTAAGATCTATGGACAAAATCATAGCGACCACTTTAATCCTTTATAAAATTATACTCATAGAACCTATCTTAAAATTGTATAAAAATAAAAAAAAATACTATCATTGATTTTACACTGAAATTTTAGTGGCAATGTGCAAGTTGGTGGAAGATTGATCCTATCAAACTCAAAAATAAATTAAAATATTCTCCTTTATAGAATATATCCAACAATACTAAAATTTCATAATTAATTATCCTATAATCGTCTAAAGATAGAAAAAAAAAGACCTACCTTCATTTGATGTTGCATTGGTGTATAAGTAGAGTTGTGAAAGTTTGAGATGGTTTAGTGGAAAAGAACTTTGTTACACTCAAAGATGAACAAAAATACACTAATTTATAAAAATCTATCTAAAAACTACCACAACTCCTCATTTACTTAACCTGAAATTATCTAAAAAATTAAAAAAAATACTATCACTGATGTTATATTTCTTGATTTTAGTCCATTTTGAGCTTTCATAGTAATCAGCTAGACTCATCTATTAGGGTTCGTACATGATTCCGTTTAGGGTGTCCCCACTTGTAACACCTGTTGTACTGGATTGGCGCTACCTAGGCACTAGTCTATCTCCGCTAATGGTTGCTACTGTTAGTTTGGCCAGCCTTACTAATCAGTAATAGATCACCATGATTGAAGCCTCCATTTCATATTAAGTTCATATATTGTTTTAGTCTGACTATTAAATGAAGTATCACTTAAGCAACCGAAGAAAGGTAACGCCACTAGTGTCCCCTCATGGGACATTGATAATCTAACATGTCTTGGGAGCTGCGAAAAACATCACTCCTGTTTTGAATATGAAGCGTAAAATGTGTTAAAAGTTTCTAAAATCTTCTCTACTCCTTTGATCTTTTTCATTTATCAAGAGAAGCTGAAACTATCCTTACTAGATCACGAGCGACTGCTGACGACCTCAAGATATTGTCACATGCAATGAAAGCGAGGCACTGGGGCAAGATCTCTTTCTGATTCTTTATGATGAAGATAATAGAAGATAAGAATAATTAGTGAAGTTCCCTCAAAAGAATAAAGGATTTTCCTCAACAAAATAGAGAGATTTCCTTATATAGTTAGGGAAATCTTATCTTCTATCACTTTCTACTTCCTTCTCCTCTATGTTTATATATGCTTATCATGATAGACCAATTCCTACTTCCTTCTCCTCTATGTTTATATGTGCTTATCATGGTAGAACTTGGTCTTTCACAAAAGCGTAAAGCATCACTCGCATCATGACGAGAACATGGTTTTTGGCTTAACATCTTGAGAATGGATACATGTCTGAGTTTTAGAAGTTTGTTCCTTCGTTTTTCTTCTGGCAGCAAGTCTCAGAATTTCTGAGCAATATATTAAAGCATTTGGTTGCATAGCAAAGGAGGTAAGAAATCATCGTGTAATTGTTAAATAGTCTCATATGTGCAAGATCTTTTTTTCTTATATTTATTTTTATTTTTCTCCTCTCTTTTTATTTTTCTACTCTCCTACTTCCTAGCGCTGTTGGAAACCCTTCTATGATATCTCAGGCTCTAGCAATATACAAAAAACTTAGTGTAGACAATACAAGTGCTCCTTTAGCGGAGAACCCCCATCGAGAAACCTCAGAAGAGAGCAAGAGCAATGGTGATTCTAGAATCGATGCCGTAGGAACTTCTTCAGATATGGCATCTGTTTCTGATCCAAGTGAAAGAGTATTCTCTCTCCAAAGTCCACCGAAGGGATTGAGCTAGTCTTTGCTTTGCTTCACAAGTTGTCAAAGGGAATTATTTTTGCAAGCTAGGCATGGAACTGTCATTCTGTTCATTCTTGAGAAAATTGTGAAGAAAATTTGACATTTTGAAGTGCTTTGTAGATGAAAGGGTCAAGACATTGAATCATCTCATCGTGTTACACAAATCCACAAACGAAAAGGGAAAGGAACAAAAAATAATGTCATTGGATCTTTTTATTATCTTGTCATGTACTCGTGCTGTATCCTGTCATGATTCGTTTTTGGGAAGCTTAAACATTACTTGAAAACGTTTGAGCCATTTTAGGTGCTTGTTATCCATAGTTATATCCAGATTGAGTATGACAGTCTATCATGGATGATTAGTATGCATCCGTAACACCTTCGTTAATAGATCATTCGTCGTTTGTTTTTGTTCGTATAGATCTATGTTTTTACTTGAAATCCATAAGAAAAATAATTTACGAAGCTACATAATAATCGATCATCATCAAACTATGCACAACATTCTTAAAATTCTTCGGCACGAGGGTAAGGGTAATTATGAGCATTTGTGAGATGTTGGGATTTATTATTTATTTATTTTCATGAATTAATTGACTTTCTCTTTTATAAATTATTTTTATGTATTAATTAACTTTCTCTTTTATAGATCTTTCGTTTTTACATAAAGTTCATTTTGCAAGATGTTAGGATTTATTCCTTCATTCGTTTTTATATACTAATTCTTGAAGACCTATATAAGGTTGTCTCTAGATTAACTCTTTACGAATAGATAAATAGTGTAAGAGTGTCGTATGACTTAATAATTTTAACTAAATTGGTGACATAATCAAAAAAATAAATAATTGATTCAATTCAATGCACTTATTGGATAAAAGAATATTATTTTTTCCTTTTCTTCTTCGAAATATAGTGCTCCAATGGGAAAATAAAATAAAAAATATTAAAAGTTATGTCAAAATTTATGAGGTTAAGTATGTTATTTATAAAAAAAAACCTTGAAAGGATTAATATATTAAGAAGAAACTCTGTTATTTATTTATTTATCCCAACAAACAAACAAACACAGAAACCAACCAAAGTTCAAATGACAAAAGGAACTCCCAAACCAAAGGAGACGACATCAGCGACCGGAGGCTTCAGCCTCATTTCTTGACGACCCTGCACGACTTCCGGATCTGGCCTTGCGTCCCAGTGAGCACCTGGATGCCGCCCATCCTCACCATGGCACCCCCGAACAGCGCCGGGAAGCTCGAGCTGCCGCCGGCCAGCACCCTCACCGTGGCGTTGGTCGCCGCGTCCGACGCTATGTTCTGATCCACTTTGAGCACGCCCCTTCTCGCCAGGAGCTGCTTGTAGTAGCTGTTGTCCACGGTGGTGGGAGTGCCGTGGTCGAGGAGGACAGTGTTGTCAACCGTCGACGTCTGCGGGCACCTCGACTTCAGCATGGCCACAAACGCGGGATCCATGGCCGGGTCTGGTTTCCCCGACCCATTGTAGTTGTAGAGCCGATTAAGGATGAAGGAGCAGTGCGTGAGCCCAACGGTATGTCCTCCTGCAGATCAACAACGGAGACGCTTAAGCATAAAATATCCATCTCTTGATTGCCACAGAAGCTGACCAACACTCATCTTGATTCATCATGACATTGTGGAAGACGAAGTTACCTAGAAGTAACACCATGTCCGAAGCGCTGAGCCCTTTCGCCCGGAACGCCGTAATCGCTTGGGAGGCCGAGAAGGAATCCCCAGGCAGATTTCTGGTGGCATCAGACGCAAGCGAGATGTTGCCATCCCTCCTCCCTGTCGGAACCGCATACGTATACTGCGTCCCACCTCCCTGAAACATCGATCTCCGGTGAGAACAGACGACGACGGACGAGGCATACAGTAAGTAAACCCCACGCATGCATGCACCGCACGTACCAGCACGACAGCATCCCTCGTTGCGACGACGATGATATCAGCGCAGGAAACAACGCCGGCGCATTTGCTTTCCAGTGCTGCCTTGGCCTGGTCGATGAGGTCGTACCCTCTCACGCTTAGGTTGGGGCGTGCCGTCTTCTCGGTTCCACTCCCATCCAACAGTATCGATGCGTCGCATCCCTTTATACACACACACACACACACACACGAACACACCCCAGTAAATGTCTCTGATGCTGTACACATGCATCGGTTCATTCAGCGCGTACCCTGACGAAGCAGTCATGGAACTGCAGGCGGAGGAGGGCGGGGACGATGGAGCGGTCCCGAGCGAAACGGGCGGCGACGATGCTTTTGATGGTGGCCTCGACGTCGGTGCCGTTGCACTTTCCACTGTAGAAGCCGACCTGCAGCGCGGCGTGGCTGGGGACGACGGTGAGGCACAGTAGCGCGACGGTGGCGACAGCGAGCGCTGCGGCCATCTTTTTTGATCGAGCTGGGGCACGTCGCTGCCTGTTATATAGGAGAAAGCTGCTTGTATGATGATGCATGGCGTCGTTTAAATAGTAAGAGAGACGTGCAATGGCTCTCTCGTGGACGTGCCATCAAATTAGATGGCAAGTGCCATCCCACAAATGCTTGCAACTCCACTAGGTTTGGCAAAAAGTACATTATTTTCTTCTTCTCATTTGAGTTTAAGCAATTATTTTATGTCAATTAATCTTCCTACATCCTGAAAGTACAAAGTCAAATCATTAAAATCAAATGCTCAACTGGTCGGATTAGGGCTTAGTTTCAGTTTCCTTGTTTGTCTGTTGAACAATAAAAACAAGAGGAAAAGAAGAAGAACATTAAACTATATATAGCATGATCGATTGACCAAAAAAGTCTTCCCATTATTTATTTAGTTACCAACCCGGATGGAATTTAGCCAAAGATATTAGCAGAAACATGTCAAAAAATTCATTTCATCAACTATGCAATATCTTTTTTAACTATTGGAATTGTCCATAAATTGCAATAAGAATGAAAATACATACTTGGCTGCATGTCTCAATAGCAGGGGACTTGCAATCACCAAGAAACCTATTGCCACCACAAATGACTGTCTTAGACCCTTAGACCCTTTGTCATTTGAATGTTTAGAACTTGTTGTATTTGCTATTAAGTATTCATTAAAACTTTTAGATAAAAATATATAAAAATGAAAGTTACTCCAATTGGATAGGTATCGAAAAGGATAAGTCTGGATTATCTAGTGGGATATTCATATATAATAGATCATACATGTTGAGGGATGTATTTGAAGATGAAAGCTCCATAAAACTCAAAGGATAGAGTAAGTGGCAAAGAGTCATTGTAAGATCTTACATGAAATGATGTGTTAAGGGACACATTATAAGATTAAGTAGGGAAGGGACCAAAGTTGTTGGGTCGGATTGAGATAATGGGTCGGATTAATTCGATTATATATTGGCAGCAACCACATTGACAGCTAATGGGCAAGAAAGATATCGGGTAATAATTGTAAGAAATTACTGTAGCTAGTCCTTTGTTTTATATACTAATATACATGTGTATATATATATATATATATATGGTGTTCAATTGAAGTAATTGCAGTATTCTGTCAAGATGCAAGCAGTTTCTAAAGAAGACTACTAATTAAATATATGTGCACACTGAATTATTACACGCTTACGTTTGTTTGAGGGTACCGACGCAAATAATAAGCGCCAACAGTTCTGTAAGCCTGCAAGGGCTTTGGATTTCCAATTTAATTCTCCGCTGCTGTCTTCTGGTAACTCATGATTGATTCAGCAGCACAATAATCTCGACTGCTGGGCAAAAAGACAATTTTACCTTCGAAATTTTAAAATTTTTAGTTTTTATCTTTTGTCCAAATTATGAAAATGCCCCTAGGAATTCAGATATTCTCTACATGTCCCTAATTTTAGAAAATATTAATTAATTAAAAAGATTAGTTGATTATTATTTTTATTATTATCTAGTAATCTTACGTGATAATGATTTATACATGTGATGTTTGATGTGTTGACAGATGATCATAGACGTGTGATGTGTATACTTATAGTTATTATTATTGGGGTCTAGGAGCCTCTATTATATTTCTCATTTATTGTCGAGCATGTATGCCTATGATTAAATTGTAATTACGTGAGGAGGCACAGTGGGAGCGTGGATGCGATGACGGGACCCACGAGATGTACGATCGCGATGCATAGAGATGCATCGAGATATCAATGGAACCGACGAGAAAGAGATTAATGATCATAGGGTATGGAGATGCACCGTTGTATACATAGATCTTAATGTGAGTGATTAGGCCTATTGGCTCGAGCCTGATCACATTAGGTTGTGGTCCATGATCATCTGATGTAATTGCTTATACACCTACTATATATATATATATATATATATATATATATATATATATATATATATATATATATATATATATATATATATATATATATATATATATATATATTTATATATATACATACGATGTAGATATATATTAAATATGTATATGTGTGACATGTCATATTAGGAGATCAAATCATAGAAACATTTCTCTCAATAATATTAAGTCAGTAAACGTGAGACAATTAGATTGATCCACGTGGCCTTCCATCATTATACGTAGGAATCGATTTTCGGTGTAGGTTAAGTTGGTCGAGTCCCTCGAGGCTTACCTATATCACGATTTGTTATCTTACTTACGACATAGAGATGTTACTAGTAACATGAGGGCATGGTATACTTGGTCGAATCCCTCGAAGATATATCATCGAATCAGACTCATCTTGTAACAATGGTGTTGACTTAACCGAGCGTCATGGTTGGTCGAGTCCCTCGAGACCATGGTGATTCAGAGGCCAAATGGGACGGGAATCACAAGGAGTTATGATCGACAAGAGTTGCCTACCTTTTGGGCTCAATGTGATTGGTCGAGTCCCTCGAGGTTATACTAAGACGCTGATTGGATCCTGATCACCACTAGAAGTCTGTCGGAGACTTTCGTTTCACGTGCTAAGGGTGTCGCGTGACTCGCTAGTAAAATAGTGGGAGCATATTAAGATAGAAGTCCATATCTTGATTGTTTATTTCTTACAAAATATGCATGTTATTCATTTCTACTGCATCTTTATTTTCAGAAAATATCAGTTTCAAATCCCTTGCGTAGCATACTTGATGTCAACCGCCTCACTGGTCCAAATTATACATATTGGCTCCATAACTTGAGAATTGTTCTCATGGCGGAGAAAATCGCATACGTCCTTGAGATAGTGATGCCTATGCCCGAGGAAGGGGCGTGCGAGGATGATATTGCTCGCTACGTGAAGTACATTGATGACTCCACTCTTGCTCAATGCTACATGTTGGGCTCTATGTCTCCTGAATTACAGAGATAACATGAAAAGATGGATGCCAGATCCATTCTCCTACATGTCCACAAATTGTTTGAGGAACAGGAAGGACTCAACGATATGAGATATCCAAGAGCCTCTTTCGTGCTAGGATGACTGAGGGGATACTAGTTCAGAACCATGTCCTAAAGATTATTGAGTGGATAGAGAAACTCACAGGTCTAAGAATGGTCCTAGAGGATAACTTGTATGTAGACATTGTACTTCAGTTCCTACCATATTCCTTTTCATAGTTCATAATGAATTTTAATATGAACAAGCTTGAGGTGACTCTCCCAGAGCTCCTCAATATGTTGAGGGAGGCAGAGAGTACTATTAAGAAAGAGAAGCCAGTTCTCTACACTGGTGAGACCAAAAAGAAAAGGAAAGCAGAAAAGTCTCTTAAAAAAGGCAAGAGCAAACCAGGTAAAGCAAAGGTCGCTAAGAAAGACCAAGTAAAGTACAAAGGCCAGTGCTTCCACTATGGCAAAGATGGGCACTAGAAGAGGAACTACAAAGAGTACCTTGCAGAGAGGGTGAAATAGAAGCTTGGAGAAGCTTCAGGTACGTTCATGATTAATATTCAATTGTTAGATTTTTGTGATAGTACATTAGTATTGGTTACTGGTATTGCTTATCACATCTACAATTTGTTGTAAATTCTAGCAAAATCGAGGAGATTGGCAAGAGGAATATTGCATAAAGGTTTGTTTATGCTAGACATTACTCTACATATCATGAATGTAGATGTATCCAAGAGGAAATAAGATGAGGTGAACAGTGCGTACTTGTGGCATTATAGGCTAGGTCACGTCCATGAGGGAAGGATTCAAAAGTTGCTAAATGATGGATATCTAGATCCATTCGACTATGAGTCATATGTAACTTGCAAGCCTTACCTTCATGGAAAACTGACTAACTCTCCATTTAGTGGAATTGGAGAAATAGTCACTGAGCTGCTGAAACTCATACATAGTGATGTATGTGGACCCATGTCAACTCATGCCATTGGTGGTTACTCCTACTTCATTACCTTTACTAATGATTTCTTAAGGTATGAATATACGTACTTAATGAAGTACAAGTCCAAGGCCTTTAAGAAATTCAGAGAGTATAAGAATAAAGTGGAGAACCAGAATAGAAAGAGTATCAAGACTCTTCGATCAGATTGAGGAGATGAGTACTTAAGTACAGAGTTTACTCAGTTCCTCAAAGACCATGGGATATTATCCCAATGGACACTTCCTTATGCACCTTAGCTCAATAGTGTCTCTGAAAGGAGAAATCGTATGCTATTAGTTATAGTATGGTCAACGATGAGTTTCGCTGACCTACCAATCTCATTCTAGGGATATGCCCTAGAGACCGCAGCTTACATTCTGAATAGAGTTCCAACTAAGTTGGTAGTGTCTACACCATATAGATATGGAAAGGGAAGAAGTTCGATCTTAAGGTTATTAAGATTTGGAGCTGCTCTGCCCACGTTAAAAGACACAACCTCGATAAGTTGGAATCGAGGACAGAGCAGTGCAAGTTCGTGGGATACCCCAAAGAAACTTATGAGTATTATTTCTATCATCTCGAGGGCCAAAAGGTCTTTGTAGCCAAGAAAGCAGTGTTCCTTGAGAAGGAACATATTCTTGGTGGAGATAGTGGGAGCATGATAGAGTTGAGTGAGGTTGGAGAGCCAAGCTCAAGCACCACTCTATAGCCCGAGTTTGTTCAGGTACCTAACACACAAGTTTCAATTTTACGTAGATCTGGTAGAGTATCTCATCCTCCTAAAAGATATGTGGGACATATTAGAGGAGATGATGTTGAGGACATTGATCCTCAGACCTACAAGGAGGCTATTATGAGTATAGACTTTGGGAAGTGGCAAGAAGCCATGAATTCTGAGATGGATTCTATGTACTCCAACAATGTTTGAAACCTAGTTGATGCACCCGAAGGTATTGTACCCATCGATTGCAAGTGGATCTTGAAAAAAAAGATCGGAGTAGATAGAAAGGTAGAGACCTATAAAGCAAGGCTAGTGGCTAAGGGGTATCGTCAAAGGCAAGGTGTTAGCTATGACAAAACCTTCTCACTTGTAGCAATGCTAAAATCCATCCGAATTCTATTGGCTATTGTAGCACATTATGATTATGAGATCTAGCACATGGATGTGAAAATTGTATTCCTCAATGGGAACATTGAGGAGGAGGTGTATATGATACAATCTGAGGGATTCGTGTCCAAGAATTGCCCAGATAAGGTGTGCAGGTTACTTAGATCTATTTATGGACTAAAGCAAGCTTCCCGAAGTTGGAACATAAGATTTGATGAGGTAATTAGATCTTATGACTTTGTTAAGAACGAAGATGAGCCTTGTGTGTATAGAAAGGTAAGTGGGAGCGTTATCACCTTTTTGGTGTTATATGTGGATGATATCATGATCATTGGGAATGACGTAGGAATGCTATCCACAGTAAAGGCTTGGTTATCTAGACACTTCTCCATGAAGGACTTAGGGGAAGCATCCTATATCTTGGGGATTCAGATCTATAGAGATAGATCCAAGAGGATGCTTGGCTTGTCCTAGTCCAAGTACATAGAAACCATTGTCAAAAGGTTTGGTATGGAAAATTCCAAGAGAGGTCTTATACTGATGAGACATGAGATATCGCTTTCTAGGAGTATGTCCCCAAAGACTCCAGAAGAAAGGGTAAACATGGATATGATACCTTATGCCTCAGTGATAGGGTTTATCATATATGTTATGCTATGTACTAGGCCTGATATAGCACATGCTTTGAGTGTCACGAGTAGGTATCAGGCGGATCCAAGCTTGGAGCACTGGAAAGTAGTAAAGTGTATCGTTAAGTACTTGAGAAGGACTAAGGATCTTTTACTAATATATGGAGGTAGTAGCCTTAGGGTTAAAGGCTATACGGACTCAAGTTTTCAGTATGATGTCGATGATAGCAAGTCGAATTTGGGGTATGTGTACACCTTGAATGGAGGAGCAGTATGCTAGAAGAGTTCCAAGCAAAATACTACTACTGACTCGACACAGAGGTGGAATACACTCCTGCAGAAAGGGCAGCAAAAGAGGGAGTCTGGATGAATAAGTTCATCACAGATCTAGGAGTCGGGCCAAGTAGCGAAGAGCTGATTCCTAATATTGTGACAACTACGGGGCAATTACTTAAATAAGGGAACACGAGTCTCATCAGAAGTGTTCTGAGGATGTTCCAGCTTATTAGAGAGATCATGACTCGAGGAGATGTAGTAGTGGAAAGGGTTCCATTCGAAGATAATATTGCAGATCCACTGACAAAGTCGTTGCCTCAGATTGTCTTTGAGCGTCACAAGGGTCTGATGAGAATCAGACATATAGGTGATTTACTTTAGGTCAAATGGGAGATTGCTAGTCATAGATGCCTAGCAAGCCAATCATGTGAGTGATGACACATGTGACTTGACACGGAATCTTTTTGTTTATTATATTTTAACGTTTATTACTTTATATTAACTATTACATATATACATATATATATTGTGATGTCCTTGGATCTATGCAATGGGAATCAGATCATGATGAGATCACGATAATGTGATCGATTCACCTTTAAACACAAATCCTAAATAATCCCAGTCATAGGTTACTCGAGAGGGACATCATGATAACCGGACAGACTGGTGTGTTGTATACCCATCCATAACTAGTCTCATAGTTGCTCATGTGGGGATACTAGAGATACAGTATAGGTGATCATTGGAGAATGAGTTCACTGATTGATTCGCTTACAGAATGTTGGATGGTTGATGATGCTTTACTATCAAACAATAATTCTGTAGTCCTAGTGGTGTATCTGATACTTAGGCTTGAGACACCAAGGATGTCCTGTATGAGTGCTCAACTCTTTGATACCAGATTTATAGTTTTGGATGTCCCAGATCTAGTATAGCTGGTCATTGAGAGTGGTAGTCGACCTTACGAGGGCTATTGAGTATCGATAGAGGATCATCCACTTTCGGCGTTATGAGAGAAATATTCTATGTGTTCTTGCTCAAACAAATCCCTAGCTAGGGTCATTCTGATTGAGAGAGAAAGAATACTCTAGGAGAATTCGATTAGAGCGAGACTCGAGAAGAAACCGTATGAGTTTGACAACACCATGACTGATATACGATCTCTGGGATATTAGATGGATAAGGGACTATAGGTATATGGTAACTGAGGACAGACAGGTCCAATGGATTGGATTCCCCTATATCGTTTGGGGACTACGGCATAGTGGCCTAGTACGTCCGTAGTTGATGAGTCGAGTGAATTATTATTTATATAATAATTCACTAAGTTAGAAGGAGTTCTAACAGGTATGACTCATAGTCAGCTCGATATTGGGTCTAGAGAGTCACACACATATGATATGTATTGCGATGAGTAGAGGTTCGGATATGAGATATCCGCCGGAGCCCCTATCTTATTGGATATCCAATAAGCCCCTGAATTATTAGATCTCATGGACGAGATCCAACAAGAGCCTATGAGAGATTATTGGATAGAGATTCACTAATCTAAAAAGCTTGGGTAATTGGATATAGATCTACCACTAGGGGAGAATCCATTAGGGTTTGTGGCATTGTGCAATAACACATTTTTTTTATATATATACGAGAAGCACTTCCCTGTTGGAAAGGTGTAACCATGTTCAATGCATTGCACGTGCTTTTTTGGTGTTCAAGTTCCTACCCTTTATAACTGTCTTTTGCAGCTGTAGGTTTACTTATATTTTTTGGGAACTGATCTTAGGTTATTGTGAGAGGTTTTTACTAGGAAATTTTCAGGAAAAACTAGAAGCTTTTCCTCTGCATAGGCACTATATTACTATTATTAATGATGTTCTTATTTCTTGTCTTTACTTGTTTTTATCTCCTCTTCTACCTCATTGTATGATTGCCAAATTGCCTAAAAGAAAAATTGGCAGCTTTCTACCATTTTGATTCTGTTTAATTTAGCCCCTACAAGTGTGAATTTCAGATATGAAGGTTTCTACTTTTAATTAGGTCGTTTTGCTTGCATAAATCTTTCTTCATTCCAGTGGGGACATTTTCCTTGTCAAAGTATTGTGTTTGTGTACTATTAAATTCTAAAGATCAAATTAATCTTTTTATGGAAAATTATAATTGCATTTTTTTTATTGTGAGAAACTACAGTGTTTTTCTAGTCCTATGACTCCAAAGACGAAAATCTGTGGCCTTTTTTTTTTGTTCATAAATGAATCTCTCCTAAACTTTAGAAACATTATGTTCATTGTTAGTGACAATTTGTTACTGGATGAACCTTTGTAGATTTTGTCTGTGACATACTGTTGATTGGGCATCCTATACAATGTTGATTTGTGTTGTCTTTTATGTACTATATGGGATGCATACCCTTGATTACTAATTACTCGATTATTATATGCTTATAGATGAGTGCACTTAACAAAAGACACATTGCTTATGTTATTTGACAAGTTTAATTTATAATATATATTATTGTTTGCAACATGTCAATTATTATCCTGTAATTTTTTTCTTATATCTATTTTATGTTCTTTAAGTATAAGCATATAGAATTTTGTCATTTCCACCATCTAAAGAAAAGCAGGGGTTTGTTTTGTCCATAAACCCCTAAATTTTAGGGAAATTATATCCACCATTTTTGGGTGAACCTCTGTACCTTGATGATTACAGAAGGTTCAGTAAACAATAATCTATTATATGTTCTATGAGTATAAGCATATATAATTTTGCCATTTCCATCACCTAAAGAAAAGCAGGGGCATGTTTTATCCATAAAACAGGCTTCTCATAAGATTTAGGGAAATTATATCCATTGTTATTGGGTGAACCTGTGTACATTGTTGATGACAGAAGATTCAGTAAACAATGAAACATTTGTTAAAGCTTGATAGACATCTGTTTTAAGATCTGGAGGATATTGTAGTCCTACCTGCATAAACTGTTTTATTTTATTTTATTTTTTGTGCCTATGGTCTTGGTATAGCAACTTTGTGCTTCCAATCATGTATGTTCAGTTGGCTATTTTCGAATATTAGTTGGTTTAGTACTTTATTGATTTTGTCATGCATATTAAGTCTGCAATTATATGACAATTTCAAATGGTGGTTCAGTGAAATGCTTCCTGCGGTTATTATTTTTTTCTTGTTAATTTGGTTTTCTTGATGTTAAGATAAAGATATGCACTGATAATTCTGATTTATTAATTAATTTGAAATTTTAGTTTAATGTGTAGGTATGTGATATTTGAGTTAGATAATTATTCCTTCTGTTTATGTATAGGTTTTTAATTTTCATTCAGATAACCAATGATACCAATTGCTTTCTTAGAACACCTGTTCTTTTAATGAAAAACTTTCTTGTTTAATTTTTGGAGTGTTTTCTATTTAAAAAAAAATGTCTCAAAGTTCTTGCTTTTTTAGTCCAAATGGAAAAACATTGGAGGTTTATGTTCACAAGTGCACTGATTGTTCTATCTTCCAGGGTAGCCAGTTTATTACTCTTAGAGACGAGCATTTAACTTCTTAGTTGCTAAATTATTATTTATTATTTGGAATATTATATGTTTAACTAGATTTATTTCTTGAAAGACTGATTCTTACATCAGTAAGTGATTTCCTATACCTTGAGAAAACTATGGGATAATTGTCAGTGAGGTATCTTAGATTTCATTGACAGCAAGAGATGCTAATAAGGATCTTATCTGAAAAACATTTTAGCAGTCTAAATTTCTTGATGCTTGTTTGCTATAACCGAGAAAGCTAAATAAATCAGAACAATATAGTTTTATCGAGGAACATTGTATATAATTGAATGCTGATAGTTCTTCAATTTTTAATGCTGCAGAAAGTAACTTTTCAGAGCATGACACATTCATATTCTTGAGATTCCCTTATATCTCCAGAACTTCCCTATGGTTAACTAAATTTTTATTTGCTTGTATGGCACATGAACCTATATGACCAATGAATAATTATGCACTTACACAATGATGTTAGAAAAAAGTGTGTAATTTAGTTTTTATGGGATGGTTTGTGCCTTTTGGCATAGCATATCATAGTTGCATGATGATTGTGCTATCAAATAACATTAATACACGGGAGACAGCCCATGCCATTAGAAAGCTACCTTTGGCAAAGGCCAAAAGATACCCCGAAGATGTAATTGCTCACAAACAAGCCATTCCTTTCTGGAGGTTTAGACCGTACAGCTCAAGCTAAGGGCTGTCACCCAAATGGACGGGCGTTGGTCCATGAAATCAACTGGATTCATCTTGGATCTGCTTAAGAATGCGGAAAGTAATGCAGAGGTACATACCTATTAAAAATTGGCTGTTAAAGTAACTGCAATATCGAATCAACTGTAAGTTCACTGTTGAGTGAAATTTAATTTATTGTTTCCTTCCAACTGAAACCCATTCATCATGTCTCGTGGCAGCTTATATGTCCTCTCCATGTCATATTGAATTGAGTTTGTCGGAGAAGGAAGAGCCCATCAAGAAAGAGGTAATTTATTAGACTACCTTTCAACTCTTTACAATGGAACTTCTGGATTTTCGGTGATGATACTCCTGGAATTTATTAGACTACTATTCTACTCTTTATAATGGAACTTCTGAAATTTTGGCAAAAGTTTGGGAAATTTACCACTACGTATGTACCATTAGATCTGTCAACTGTCAAGTTCAATTCATATTCTCTTGCGTAGCTGCTGAAACCTTTTTATATGCAGCCGGAAGCTCAAATTGCTGCCAACAAGCCCAAGAAAGCTTAAGCCATCCGGAGTGGAGCCTCAAGAAGCATTATTCTTGAGGAAGATTTCAGCCCTGTTTTCTTTAATTTGTTGAAGATTAATTTTGTCATGAAACAGTACACCGTTGCATTGAGTATCTATACTGCAAATTTCATTCCAATTTTGCTTGGAAAGCGTAAATTTTGTTTCCTTTGCTATTTTTCTTAATTAGTCTTGATTGTGTAATCTCTTACTAACACATATATTCCTAGCACCGAAACTTGTTAATGAACTGTGGTTTTCTTGCATTTTCTTTGAACCCCGATAAAGTGACAGTGATCATATGATTCACCTATCGAAGGTTTTACATGAAACTTTGTTGGGAGCAAATTATCACCCAAATTAAAAGATTTTTTACTATAACCACTTCTGTTTTGTTTTATCTTACTGAAAAATGAGAATTCCATTCTCTAGACTCTAATGGCCATGATGCTTCAATATGATGTTCCAATGGCAACATGGCTATCTTCCTTGCATTATCGCAAATAAAAGTTTTTCGCCTTTAGTTATTTGTCCTTTCCCAAAATGCTAGTTTAGTTCGACCTAGATAGAGGAGGATGTTTCAATCCCAAGGAGGGATCACAAAAGGCTTAGGTAAGCCTTAATAGTCGTTGTCGCCTTTCCCTTGATGATAATAAGACGTTAGGATCAACCTTGCTTTTATGTTCATTATTTTTATTTAGCTAATTTAGCAGAGTAAAGATTTTGATTACTTCAAAGAAAGATCGTGATTGAATCCACTTTTTCACAAAAAAAAAAACTATCAATTACCTTTAACTTCTTTAATAACTTGGAGGCAGGTTTGTGAGTGTTTTGACCGAGCTAAACGTTAGTGTGTCTGGATTAAAAGTTTGATTGGTAGCTATCTATGGTACTTTTGTCTAAACCATAGTGATTATAGCTTTCACAAACATCATACCCTAAGTGGTTCCCTTGTTTTATCATTAAAACAAATGATTATTGTCCCATTAATGTGGCTAAGGGCCTATATGGCACAACCCATCTATTTCTCTCCCTTATTTCTCTCTCTTAAGGCTTGATTGTGATGGCTCGTTTGACCGAGACATTAGTCTGACAAACTTATTCGGATGGTTGAATTATTAAAAAATTAAGAATGCGAGGATTTACTTTCTCAATTCTTAATAGAATGAGTGAAACCGAATACCTCGATCTTTAATTTTATTCAACAGTAACAGTAGAGTTCTCAAATATTATTAAGTTTAAAAATCATTCAAATAAATTTAATAAAAGATAATAGTTATCAAATTCTTACTAATGATGATCCATACTATTGAAAATATATTATCTGCTTTATTTTTTATTAAAATATCAATAAAAAATAAAAATAATATGAACCTACTTAGATATGATAACTAAGTGGAAGAAGAATCGATGGACAAATTTTACGGAGGAATGATCCAAAAACTTTAAAGTCTACAAAACGATGCTTATTAAAGCTCCAACAAACATCCACCCAATTCAAATAGTATAAGATATTTGAGAGACTAGCGCATACTAAAGATAGTCTTTTTTTCATCTGAATGATCTATAGGAACCAACAGAGATCAACACAACTCAACCGACAACACACCAGAATTAGAGTCATTAGCGAGTTGAAGCAATATGGCATATCAAAGTTCAATTACTCAACGAAGGCAGAAGATTAAAGACTTAGCAAGTGGGAGCCAAGAGGTGTATTATAGCTAGAGTAGAAGATTAAAGACTTAGCAAAGGCGAGGAGATGCAAAGGCTTTAATGAGGACATTGAAGGAATAAGTGGGAGAGAATGTCACGGACAAAATTGTAAACAAGGTGTTTCATGTAATGCTCATGTATGTCCATGTCTTTCAGTTTTATTCATGTTTTGCACAACATGGAGAGGGTCGGACGTAGGCTTATTAGTCCTATTTTTTATTGGCTTTGGTGGCTTTTAGGATTGTAAATTAATGTTGCATCATGTGGGCACTTGTAGGTATCTCGGTCTGTAGTGGACTATTTTAGGTCTTTTGTTGTGCGACTACTCATGACTTATAAAGTCTATGTTTATAATTTGCATTGGTTATAAAGTGTTTACTGAAATAATTACTTCTGGATTCCAAGTGAAATGATTTCTTTAACCCGTTTTCTCTTTTGTATGTCCTAAGAAACCATAGAAAGTTTCGAAAAGACTAACATTTACGAACGGACATACAAGGATGTCACACGACTTAGATAAAATCAGTTAAGTTCGTGATAACCCGTCGGCTCCCCCTCCATTGCCGCCCCGCCCCACCCCCCGCCCCCCAACCTAACTAGTGGAGGCATAGTGAGGAGGTGGCCCTATCGATCGATTCCCCTATGAGGTTTGCTTCCTCTCGTTCAGGAGATCGACGGGTAGAGGTAGAGTAGGCTAAAACCCTTGAGCTCGAGCAACAACATCTCATCCCCAATTTTCTTTGGATACTTTAGGGGCTGAACATTTGCCATTTCTTATGGCTCATTGCCTTTTTTTTTTTTTAATAATGAGAATTTTGCCAATCTAACATAATTTTTATCATTACGATGGGGTGGTCACTAGGAGAAGGGGTCACGTGTCCCCAATTGGAACTTACCGATTCAAGTCAGCCAAGGGAGGCCAGAAACAATGCCTTATACACCCTACTATGGCCAAGGGCCTCTGAGGTCTACCAAAGATCTTCTCTCTTACACCCATAAGCACTTGGTCATGGTGAGCATCGAAATTTGCTACTTTTGATAATCTTTAAGTTTCAAATATTTCTAATCCTACTGCATTGTTTTGTAGCACTAGTGGCTTACAACGTTGATTTTTTATCAAGCCCAAGATTCCTCAACTGTCATCAATCATCTTCTATGGAAGGTCAAAGCTCTTAAAAAGGAAAAAGATAACATGGTAGTCAAGAGATCTTATTAGAAGGACATGTCGACTTGGCTCTAGGCCTAGGTTGATGAGCTATACGGCATGGTTTTGGTAACGGAGGAATCGACAATGGTGCTCCAACAATAGGCCAAGTCTTGATAGGGTTGGTCATGCTAGTCATAGGTGCCCTATAAACTAATCACGTGAGTAATAACATATATGACACGCTATGTAGTCTTTTTACTTATTATTATTATTGATATTTTTGCACATTATGTTACCTGTTACATATATTGTGATGTGCTTAGATATATGCAATAGGAATTATACCATGATGAGATCATGATAATGAGACCAATTCACCTATAAACATAGACACTAAATGTTCTCGATCATAGGTTACTCGAGAGGGACATCAAGATAGCTGGACAAATTGATGTGTTATATACTCATCCATATGATGGAGACTATTGGTCTCATAGTTGCTTGTGTGAGTGTTGGGAAACCTGGGGCAGCATCATATGCGTAGCCAAAGAATAAAAAATAAAAATCTCAAATTTCATGTAGAAAAAGATTTCTTGTTGTCGTGCAAAGATTGATATGTAAAAACTCACAAAACCGAAAACTACACATATATAAAATATGCATTAACTAGGGAGATCATATATCCCTAAAAACTTACTGATTTGTAGGAGAGGATGAAGGAGGTCAAATATCCTCCTTTCTAGTAGTGATTCACATGGTAGATGTGGCGAAAACACTCTTCAAATCACTACATGATCTTCCACTCTACGCGCACCGCGTGATTAAGAAGGGGTCACCTCTTTTTGCTATTTATATGCCCCAAACTAGGGCTGTCGGCTTAGGAGGAAAGGGAGGGAGGAGAATAGGAGGTGACAGCCAAAAGGAGTCTAGTCTATGCCCCCTTTGGTTCCCTCCTATTTATAGAGGTCCTTGTCAACTTAACCCTAATAGATCCTACCCGATTGGGTATTGGATCTTCATTTAACTACCCAAGCCTTTTGGATTAGTAGATTTCTACTCAATAATCTCTTATTGGCTCTTAGTGGATCTTATCCACAAGATCCAATCATTCATGGACTTATTGGATATCCAAAAAGATAGGGGCTCCAGTGGATATCTCATATCCAAACCTCTACTCGTCGTAACACCTACCATATGTATGTAACCCTCTAGGCCCAATATCAAGCTGACTACAAGTCATACCTATCAGAACTCCTTCTAACTCAATGAATTATTATCTTCATAATAATTCACTCGACTCATTGACTACGAACATATTATGCCACTACGCCGTATTCCCCAAATGATATAGGGGAATCTAATTCATTGAACATATTTATCTTCAGTTAACGTGTATCTATAGTCCTTTATCTATCTAATATCACAAAGATTGTATACCATATATAGTGTTGTCAAGCTCATATGGAATCTACTCGAGTCTCGCTCTAATCGGATTATCTCGAATAACTCTTTCTCTCTTAATCCGAATGACCCTGGCCATGGATTTGCCTGACCAATGACATATATGATATTTTTCTTGTGATACCATGAGTAGATGATCCTCTATCGACACTCAATTACCCTCGTATGGTTGATTACCACTCTCGATGACCAGCTATGCTAGATTTGGAACTTCCTAACCTATAAGTACGGTATCAAAGAGTTGAATACTCATACAGACCATCCTTGATGTTCTAGTCTAAGGACCAGATACACAATTGAGATAATGGAATCACTATATGACAATGAGACATCATCAACCATCCAGCATTTCATGAGCGGATCAATCAGTGAACTCATTCTCCAATAAGTACTTGCATTGTATCCCTAGTGTCCCCTTATGAGTAGCTATGAGATCAGCCACTCCTATCATATGGTAGGGTATATAATACACCAATCTGTTCGATTATTTTGATGTCTCTCTCAAGTAACCTACGATTAGGATTATTTAGTATCTGTGTTTAAAAGTGAATCGGTCTCATTATCGTGATCTCATCACGATCTGATTCTCATTGCACAGATCAATGGACATCACAATATATGCAACAGATAATATAAAGTAAGAAAAATATCAATAAATAATAATAAGTAAAAAAAAGTGTGTAGCGTGTCACACGTGCTATCACTCACATGATTAGCTTACACGGCACCTATGACTAGCACTCTCCCACTTGACCTAAAGCCAATCACCTATGTGTCGTATCCCCATCAAAATCCTATGATGCTTAAAGACAATATTAGATAATGGTTTCATTAGTAGATCTGCAATGTTATCTTCAGATGAAACTCTTTCCACTATTACATCTTCATGAGCTATGATATCTTTGATTAGGCAGAACCTCCTCAGAATATGCTTGGACTTACGATGAAATCTAGGTTCCTTTGCTTGAACAATCGTCACGTTGTTGTCACAATATAAGGCAATCGGGTCCTCGTTGCCTAGCACAATTCTCATATCTTTAATAAACTTTTTCATCCAAACTCCCTCCTTTGTTGCTTTTACCGTAACAATGTACTTAGCTGCTATGGTCGAGTTAGCAGTAGTATCTTGCTTGGAACTCTTCCAGCATACTGCTCCTCCATTCAGGTTAAACACATCTCCTGAGTTAGACTTGCTATTATTGACATTGGATTAAAAATTTTAGTCTATGTAGCCCTAAACCCTAAGGATACTTCCTTCATATATCAGTAAAAGATCCTTAATCATTCTCAAGTACTTAAGGATACATTTTATCACATTTCACTATTTCAAACCTATATCCGCTTGATATATGCTCGTAACACTCAGAGCATGTGTTATATCAGACTTGATACATAGCATAGTATATATGATATATTCTATCGCTAAGGCATAGTATATCCTATCCATATCTGCCCTTTCTTTAGAAGTCTTTGTGGATAAATTCCTAAAAAGTCATATTCTATGTCCTATCAGTATGAGACTCTATTGAAATTTTTCATGCTAAAACTTTTGACAATTGTGTTTATGTACCTGGATTGGGATAAGTCAAGCATCATCTTAGATCTATCTATATAGATCCAAATCCCTAAGATATATTATGCTTCCCTTGAGTCCTCCATGGATAAATGTCTAGATATCTATGTTTTTATTGTGGAGAATATTCTTGCATCATTCCCAATGATTAGGATGTCATCCACATATAGCACCAAAAAGGTGGTAGCGCTCTCACTTACCTTTTTGTACACACAAGACTCATCTTCATTCTTAACAAAGTCATAAGATCTGATTGTCTCATCAAATCTTATATTCCAACTTCGGGAAGCTTACTTTAGTCCATAGATGGACTTAAGTAACCTGCTTACTTTATCTAGACTTTTTTTCTAACACGAATCCCTCAAGTTGTATCGTATGCATCTCCTTCTTGAGGTTGCTAATGAGGAATATGGTTTTCATATCCATCTACTAGATCTCATAATCATAGTATACTAAAATAGACAATAGAATTCAGATGAATTTTAATATAGCTATAGGTGAGAAGGTTTTATCATATTCAACACATTGCTTTTGATGATACCAATTAGCCACTAGCCTTACTTTATAGGTCTCCACCTTTTCATCTACTTCGATCTTATTCTTGAAGATTTACTTACAACCAATGGATATGATATCCTTAGGTGCATAAATAAGGTTTCAAACCTTGTTGGAGTACATGAAATCCATTTCAGAATTCATGGCTTCTTGCCACTTCCTAGAGTATATACTCGTAATAACCTCCTCTTAGGTCTGAGGATCAATATCCTCAACATCCTCTCTTCTGATATGTTCCACATATCTCTCAAGAGAATGGAGTACTCTACCGAACATATATAAAGTAAGAACTTGTGTGATAAGTACTAGTCATAGGTGCCCTGCAAGCCAATCACTTGAGTGATGACACGTGTGACTTGACACATAGTCTTTTTGCTTGTTATTATTATTTAGTATTTTATCACTTTATATTGTCTATTGCTCGAATATATTTTGATGTACATAGATCTGTGCAATGAGAATTGGATCGTGATGAGATCACGATAATAAGACCGATTCGCCTTTAAATACAAATCCTAAATAATCCTGATCATAGGTTACTCAAGAGGGACATTAAGATAATCGGACAGACTGGTGTGCTATATACCCGTCCATATGATGGATGTAACTGGTCTCATAGCTGCTCGTGTGGGGACACTAAGGATACAATACAAGTGCTCATTGGGGAATGAGTTTACTTACTGATCCACTTACGAAATGCTGGATGGTTGATGATGTCAGATTGTTAGACAATTATTTCGTAGTCTCAGTGGTGTATCTGGTCCTTAGACTTGAGACACCAAGGATGTCATGTATGAGTAGTTCATTCTTTGATACCAGACTTATATGTCTGGAGGTTCTAGATCTACCACAACCTGTCATCGGGATTGGTAGCCAACCTTATGAGGACTATTGAGTATTAATAGAGGATCATCCACTCTTAGTGTCATGAGAGAAATATCTCATATATTCTTACTCAGATAAATCCCTAGCTAGAGTCATTCGAATTGAAAGAGAAAGAGTTCTCTGAGAGAATCCGATTAGAGCGAGACTCAAGCAAAAACCATATGAGTCTGAAAGTACCATGCCTAGTATACGGTCTCTGGGATATTAAATGGATGAGTGACTATAGGTATACGGTAACTGAGGACAGATAGGTCAAATGGATTGGATTCCCCTGTATCGTTTGAGGACTACAGCATAATGGCCTAGTACGTTTATAGTCGATGAGCCGAGTGAATTATTATGAAGATAATAATTCACTGAGCTAGAAGGAGTTCTGAAATATATGACTCATGGCCAGCTCAATATTGGGCCTAGAGGGTTGTATACATATAGTAGGCATTGCGATGAGTAGAGGTTCGAATATGAGATATCCGTCGGAGCCCCTATCTTATTGGATTAAGCCCCTGAATTATTGGATCCTATGAATGACATCCAATAAGAGCCAATGAGATATTATTGGATAGAGATCCACTAATCTAAGAGGCTTGGGTAGTTGGATGGAGATCCAATACTAAATAGGGTAGCTTCCATTATGGTTAAGTTGACATTGAACCTTTATAAATAGGAGGAAACCAATAGTTTATAGGCTAGAGCCTTTTTGGGTTACCTCTTCTATTCTCCTCCTCATATAGCAGGCTTCGAGTTTTGAAGAACATCGTTGCAACCCTACTGTGTGGATCACCGCTAGAGAGATGTATGCTTGACTTCCTTCACCCTCTCCTAAAGATTTGCATGGATTCGGGGATATACGATCTCCCAAAGTAATATAATGTTTCATATATGCAATTTTAAGTTTCACGGTTTTTGTGCACCAATCTTCGCACGTTGACGAACATATCGTTGGAAAATTGGGGATTTTCTTTTTAATGTTCTTCCACTACTCATGTGATGTCACCCCTAGATTTCCCTACACTAGGTACCTGAATAGGCTCATACTGTGGAATGGTTATAAGGAAATCTAGGGGCAACATTACATGCACAACGGAATAACAAAAAACAAAAATCCTTAAATTTCTTAGAAATTATGTTCATCGTCGTGCGAAGATTGGTGTGCAAAATCCACAAAACTGAAAACTACATATAAGAAAGATTATATTATCTATTGAGATCGTATATCCCTAAATCTCTATAGATCTATATGAGAGGGTGAAAGAGGTCAAGCGTTCTCCTCTCTAGCGATGATCTATACAGTAGGGCTACGACGATGCTCCTCAAATCTTTAGGCTTGCGATCTGAGGAGACGAAGGGGAGAGAAGAATAGGAGATAACAACTAAGAGAAGCTCTAGCCTTTGAACCTTTAGTTCCCTTCTATTTAAAGAGGTCCTCAGTCAACTTAACCCTAATTGATCCTACTTGGGTATTGGATCTCCATCCAACTACTAAAGCCTCCTAGATTAGTGGATCTATATCCAATAATCTCTTATTGACTCTTATTAAATCTCATCCATAGGATCCAATAATTCATGAGCTTATTAGATATCCAATACGATATGGGTTCTGACGGATATCTCATATTCGAATCTCTACTCATCGCAATGCCTATAATATGTGTATGACTCTCTAGGTCCAATATCGAGCTGGCTGCGAGTCATACCTATTAGAACTCCTTCTAGCTCAATGAATGATTATCTTCATAATAATTCACTCGACTCATCGGTTGCGAATGTTCTAGGCCACTACGCTGCAATCCCTAGATGATATAGGAAAATCGAATTCATTGGATATATCTGTCCTTAGTTACCATGTATCTATAGTCCCTCATCCATCTAATATCTTAGATACCGTATACCGAGCATGGTACTATCGGGCCCATACAATTTTCACTCAAATCTCGCTCTAATTGGATTCTTCCGAAGAACTCTTTCTCTCTCAATCTGAAAGACCCTAGCTAGGGGTTTATCTAAGTAAGAACATATGGGATATTTCTCTCATGACATCGAGAGTGAATGATCCTCTATCGACACTTAAGAGTCCTCGTAAGGTTGACTACCACTCCTGATGACCGGCTGTGCTAGATCTGAAACTTCCAGACCTATAAGTCTGGTATCAAAGAGTGGAGTACTCATATAGGACATCCTTGGTGTCTCAAGTCTAAGGACCAGATACACCACTGAGACTACAGAATTATTGTTTGACAATAAGGCATTATCAACCATCCAGTATTCCATGAGCGGATCAATAAGTGAACTCATTCTCCAACGAGCACCTGCACTATAGCCCTAGTGTCCCCACATGAGCAACTATGAAACCAACCGCCTTTATTATATGTACGGGTATATAGTACACTAGTTTGTTTGGTTATCTTGATGTCCCTCTTGAGCAACCTATGACCGGGATTATTTAGGATCTATGTTTAAAGGTGAATCAGTCTCATTATCGTGATCTCATCATGACCTGATTCCCATTGCACAGATCCATGGACATCGTAATATATTCATGCAATAGGCAATATAAAGTGATAAAATATTAAATAATATAATAAGCAGAAAAAATGCATATCATGTCACACGTGTCATCACTCATGTGATTGGCTCGTAGGGCACCTATGACCAACAATCTTTCACTTGATCTAAAGCCAATCACCCATGTGTCTGATCCCCATTAGACCCCTTTGATGCTCATAAACAATATGAGACAACGGCTTTGTTAGTGGATCTGCAATGTTATCTTTGGATGGAACTCTTTCTACTACTACATATCCTCAAGTCACAATCTCTTTGATTAGATGGAACCTCCTCATAACATGCTTAGACTTTTTATGAGACTGAGTTCTTTTGCATGGTCAATCACCCCCTTATTGTCACAATATAAGAGAATCAGTTCCTCGCTGCCCGGCACGACTCTTAGATTTGTGATGAACTTCTTCATCCAGACTCTCTCCTTTGCTGCCTCCACTATAGCAATGTATTCCGCCTTTGTGGTCGAGTCAGCAGTAGTATCTTACTTGGAACTCTTCCAGCATACTGCTCCTCCATTCATGGTGTACATATACCTCAAATTCAACTTGCTATCATCAACATCGGATTGAAAACTCAAGTCTATATAGCCTTCAACCCTGAGGCTACTACCTCCATATACCAGTAAAATATCCTTAGTCATTCTCAAATACTTAAGGATACATTTACCTCATTTCCTCTTTGATACACTTACATTCATGATATGTAGAACAGTGTCTAGCAAAAACAAACTATTATGCAATGTTCCTCTCGTGATGATCTCATCATTTAATATTACGGAATAATCATTTAAAAAAAAAACTAATTTATATCCACTAACTGTCAAACATGACATGAAAATAATATTTTTTTAGAATAACATAAGCAAAATAACATGTATCTAACGTAATAATGGCTCCACTAAGCAGATGTAGGGTGACCTCGCCAACAACTATTATATCAACTTTTGCTCCATTGCCCATCTTGAGGTTCATCTCACCTGTCGCCAATCTCCTAGGTCTTGCTAGAACCTACAATGAATTGCAAATATGATAAGCACTATCGATATCCAATACACATGTGTTATCATAAGAGTTTGACAAATGGAGACTGATCATGAATGTACCTGAAGCTTCTCCAAGCTTCTATTTCGCCCTCTCTACATTGTACTATTTGCAGTTCCTCTTTCAGTGCTCATATTTGCTGCAATGAATACACTGGCCTTTGTCCATTTTTAGGTCCTTTTTAGTAAACTTTTTTTTACCTGATATACCCTTGCCCTTACCCTTCTTAAGGGACTTTTCTACTTTCCTTTTTTTGTCTCACTAGTATAGAGAATTGGCTTCTCTTTCTTAATAGTACTATCTGCCTCCCTCAATATATTGAGGAGCTTATGAAGAGTCATCTCAAGCTTGTTCATATTAAAATTCATTATGAACTGTGAAAAGAAATTTGGTAGAGACTAAAACACAAGATCCACACACAGGTTATCCTCTAGGATCATTCCCAATCCTATGAGTTTCTCTACCCACTCAATCATCTTTAGGACATGGTTCTGAACCGGTGTCCCCTCAGTCATCCTAATGCAGAAGAGGCTCTTAGATATCTTATATCGTTGAGTCCTTCCCTATTCCTTAAATAGTTTGCAGACAGAGTTTACCCAATTCCTCAAGGACCATGAGATTCTATCCCAATGGACACCTCCTTATACATCTCAGCTCAATGGTGTATCTGAAAGGAGGAATTGTACACTGTTAGACATGGTACGGTCCATGATAAGTTTCGCTGACCTACCCATCATATTCTGGTAATACACTCTAGAAACCGTAGCTTACCTTCTGAATAGAGTTCCAACTAAATTAGTAGTTTCTACATCATATGAGATATGGAAGGGGAAAAAAACCTGATCTTATGGTTGTTAAGATTTGGGGCTTCCCTGCCACTTTAAAAGACACAACCCCGATAAGTTAGAATCGAGGACGGAGCGGTGCAAGTTCGTGGAATACCCTAAGGAAACTTATGAGTATTATTTCTATCATCCCGATGACTAAAAGAGAGTGGTGTTCCTTGAGAAGAAACACATTATTGGTGGAGACAATGGGAGCATGATAGAGTTGAGCGAGATTGGAGAACCTAGCTCAAGCACCACTCCACAACTTAAGTCTGTTCAGGTACCTAGCACACAAGTTCCAACATTATGTATGTCTGACAGAGTATCCCATCCTTCTGAGAGATATGTGAGACATATTAGAGGAGTGGATGTTGAGGATATTGATCCTCAGACCAATGAGGTGACTATTATGGGTATAGACTCCGGGAAGTAGCAGGAAGCCATGAATTCTGAGATGGATTTCATATACTCCAACAAGGTTTGGAACCTAATTGATACACCCGAGGGTCTTGTACCCATCGGTTGTAAGTGGATCTTCAAGAAGAAGATCGAAGTAGATGGAAAGGTAAAGACATATAAAGCAAAACTAGTGGCTAAAGGGTATTGTCAAAAGCAAGATGTTAACTATAATGAAACCTTGTCACTTGTAGCCATGCTAAAATCCATCCAAATTCTATTGGCAATTGCAACACACTATGATTGTGAGATCTGGCAAATTGATGTGAAAATCACGTTCCTCAAAGGCAATCTCGAGGAGGAGGTATATATGATACAACCTAAGGAATTCGTATCCAAGGACGACTTAGATAAGGTATGTAGGTTGCTTAGGTCTATTTATTGATTAAAACAAGCTTCCAAAAGTTGAAACATAAGATTTGATGATTGATGAGGTAACCAGATCTTTTGATTTCGTTAAGAACGAAGATGAGCCTTGTGTGTACATGAAGTTAAGTGAGAGCGCTATCACCTTCTTGGTGTTATATATGGATGATTGTTAGGAACCTTTTTCTGAGCTTTTGAATAATGTTTATTGAGTCTGTTTAGTCCAGTTGTTTATTGAGTCGATTTGGTTCAATTAGAGTCAAGTAGAGGTTTATTTAATATTTATTTATTATTAAAGTTCAAGTCCTGATAGACTTTGGGTGGAACTCTATAAATAGGGATGTAACTACTTCTTTTCAGTAAGCTATGAAAAATACTATTCTGTCTTTGGACAAACCCTAGGAGGCCGATCCCCTCGAAGAGATCAAGGAGGGCCGATCCCCTCGAAGAGATCAAGGAGGGCCGATCCCCTCGAAGCGATCAAGGAGGCCGATCCCCTCGAAGCCATTATTATCATCCCCATTTCTCCCCTTTCTTCCACAATAAGACCTTAGGGTCTTATCATTTGGTATCAGAGCCTACGATAAGACCTTAGGGTCTTATCATTTGGTATCAGAGCCTACGATAAGACTTTAGGGTCTTACCATTTGATATCAGAGCCTACGATTAGACCTTTAAGGTCTTATCATTTGGTATTAGAGCCTACGATAAGACTTTAGGGTCTTATCATTTGGTATCAAAGCAACGATCCTCGGTGTTCTCGCTGTAGTTCGTCATCGCGTTAAAAATAAAAATAAAAATAAAAAAGGAAAAGAAGAAACACGAGAGGAAGAAGAAGCCGCAGCCACCCCAGCGTCCCCTGCTTCCAGCCAGCCCACCCGCCGCTGCTTCTCTCCGGCCAGCGCCCACCATCGCCCCGCTTCCCGGCCGGCGACCACCGCCGCCGCTGTTCCCCGGCCAGGAGACGACGCTGCCAACGTCCATCCCAGCCCTACTACCGCCGCCCGCCTCCCCTTGCGTCGCAGCGCAGCCGCTCGACACCTCCTCCTCGGCGATCGTTGGTGACGCTGCTCCCAGCCGCGCCACCACCGCTGCCTCTCAACCGCCGCCTGCCTTCCCTTGGGTCGCAGCCGCAGCGGCCGATTGTCGCCCTCCTCGCGGCGACCGAAACAGGGCAACTCACGGATTGCCCTTGTTCCCAGCCGCATCGCCTCCGCTCGATCACCTGGCCAGCGACCTCTTCTCCTCGCGTTCCCATCTCGCTCGAGTGAGAAGGACCGCCGGCACCACAGCCGCAACCCTAGCCGTGCCCCCCCCCCTTGGGTCGCAGCCCCTCGTTGCAGCGGTTGCAGAAACAGAGTTCCTCTGTTGCCGCAGCCCCTCGTCGATCGCAGCCGCGCCTCCTCCAGCACTCCTCTTCCCCTCGAGCGCCATCGTCGCCCAGCCGACCCACCACCACTGCCAGCCATCGTGCGACGACCGCCGCACGCCTCCCAGCAGCCGATCCTCCTTGCTCTGCATCTTTTGTAACCGAAACAGGGCTATCACGGCAACTCACATCTGCTGCCCTTGTTTCCAGCCGCCGACGTCGCCTCGAGCGCCGTCGCCGTCGCCTTCCAGCCGCTGCACCCCCGTGCGACGACCGCCGCTCGCCTCCCAGCCGCTGCTCCCGCTCGCTTCCCAGCCGCTGCTTCCCTTTGCTCTGCATCGGTGGTGACCGAAACAGGGCAGTTACCACCGTCGCAGTCGCGGGTCCCCTTGCTGCCGCAGTCGTGGATCCCCTTGCTGCTGCGAACGCCGGTTGCCACCACCGTCGCCACTGCTGCCCAGCCAGTGACGACGCCGCTCGCCGCCCAGCCTGCCACGACCCTCGCTGCCTCCTTCTCCACCGCCGCCGCTGCGCTCCGGCCAGCAACGACTGCTGCTGCTAGCCACCGCAGCCTTCACCCAACCCCTTCAATCTGCACCGTTGGTGCAGCCCACCTTGCTCTGCATCGTTGCCGCAGCCTCAACCCCGGCCGCTTCAACGCCACCTCCCTCTTGTTCTGCCTCCATTGCTGTAGTTTTCAGTTGCCATCATCGCAGCGTCAACACCGCTGCTCGGCGATTGCTTCCTTGGGTCACAACAGTCGCAACCGTCGTCTTTCAGCCTTGGTGCTCTTATCTCACGCAGTGACACAAACACAGGGTAGCTACTCTTCCTCTAACGCAGCGACCGCAGCACTGCCTTGGCGTCCACCTCCTCGGCAACTTCGTATCGATAGTGTTGATGCCCTTGACCCGACACCAAAAACAGGAGTTGAGATTACAGATTTGCAGTCTTACGCAATGGCCATTGATAACTCGGTGAAAGCACAAATGGAAGCATTGGAAATCAGAATTGAGAATCGACTGCAAGAAACACTTAATGATTTCAAAAAGAGCCTAATGGAGAGCATTAGTAAATTTCAACAAGGTGGGAGCTCAAGTTCTACGTTGCACAGATCTGAAGATACAGGAAAAGGGCCCCAAGATTATGACACAAATTACTCACACATGAAGATGAAATTTCCGAGATGGAAAGATGGAGATCCGACCAATTGGATCTTTAAGGCAGAAAATATTTTCCGTTTTCACAGAACCCCAGAAGAATCTAAGGTAGAAATGGCCTCAATCCAACTCGAGGGATATGCATTCCAGTGGTACGATTGGTATGAAACTTTTCACGGAGTTCCTTCGTGGGAGCAGTTCAAAAGAGGGCTTCTTATTCGCTTTGGCCCATCCGAATATGAGAATGTTGATTGCCAGCTCGTCAAAATTCATCAAACTTCTACAGTGTTAGAATATCAGAGTAAGTTTGAAAGATTATCAAATCAAGCTAGAGATTGGTCGAACCGACAACTTCTGGATACATTTATTGAAGGGCTTATTCCAGAGATCCGGTGTGAAGTTAAGGCTCGTCAACCCCGTACTATGATAGCTGCGATCTCATTTGCAAATCTACATGAGAAAAAAATTAGCAAGGAAAGATCAGCAAGGGGTTTGTATTATGATGAAAAATGGAGTATGGAGCGCCGATGTAAACAAGGGCAACTTCTGATGATTGAACCAATTGGAGAGGAACCGAAAGCTAAGAATGTGGACTCCGATCATGAAGGTATAAATTCTAATGAAGATGTTGGACCTACCATATATACAATGCATGCATTAGCCGACTACTCTAACCCGCAAACTATGGAAGTTGGCGAAACTCTGGAACATCAGCCTGTTATAGTTTTGATTGATACTGGTAGCACTAACAATTTTATGGACAATGAGACTGTTGACCGATTGGCCCACCACATTGAAGACTATGACAGATTCAAAGTAAAGATCGTTGATGGACGGATTTTCACGTGTGATAGCAAAGGTTCAAAGATAAAATTGATTATACAGGGCCAGAAGTTTCATGCAACGATTGCTACATTGAAAGACCGACTTGTTGCTTACACTATTAAAAAGTGGAGATCATACTTACTTGATCAACGGGTTGTGATGCGTTATAGATAGCCTATGACTGAAGTGCTAAAAGACAAGCTCCCCGAGATTGATGCTGCTCAGCCTTGAGGACAAGGCTGATTTGAAGAGTGAGGAACTGTTAGGAACCTTTTTCTGAGCTTTTGAATAATGTTTATTGAGTCTGTTTAGTCCAGTTGTTTATTGAGTCGATTTGGTTCAATTAGAATCAAGTAGAGGTTTATTTAATATTTATTTATTATTAGAGTTCAAGTCCTGATAGACTTTGGGTGGAACTCTATAAATAGGGATGTAACTGCTTCTTTTCAGTAAGCTATGAAAAATACTATTATGTCTTTGGACAAACCCTAGGAGGCCGATCCCCTCGAAGAGATCAAGGAGGGCCGATCCCCTCGAAGCGATCAAGGAGGCTGATCCCCTCGAAGCGATCATTATCATCCCCATTTCTCCCCTTTCTTCCACGATAAGACCTTAGGGTCTTATCATTTGGTATCAGAGACTACGATAAGACCTTAGGGTCTTATCATTTGGTATCAGAGCCTACGATAAGACCTTAGGGTCTTATCATTTGGTATCAGAGCCTACGATAAGACTTTAGGGTCTTACCATTTGGTATCAGAACCTACGATTAGACCTTTAGGGTCTTATCATTTGGTATCAGAGCCTATGATAAGACTTTAGGGTCTTATCAATGATATCCTAATCATTGGGAATGATGTACGAATAATATCCATAGTAAGGGCTTAATTATATAGACACTTCTCCATGAAGAACTTAGGGGAAGCATCCTATACCTTGGGGATTTGGATCTATAGAGATAGATCCAACAGAATGCTTGGTTTATCCTAGTCCAAGTACATAAACACCATTGCAAAAGGTTTGGCATGGAAAATTCCAAGAGAGGTCTCATACCGATAAGACATGGAATATCACTTTCTAGGAGTATATCCCTAAAGACTCGTGAAAAAAAGTCAAACATAGATAGGATACCCTATGCCTCAGTAATAGGGTCTATCATATATGATATGCTTTGTACCAAGCCTGATATAGAGCATGCTTTGAGTGTCATGAGTAGGTATCAAGAGGATTCAGGCTTGAAGAACTGGAAAACAGTAAAGTATATCCTTAAGTACTTGAGAGTGACTAAGAATCTTTTACTGGTATATGAAGGTAGTAGCCTCAAGGTTGAAGGTTATATGGACTCAAGTTTCCAATTCGATGTCGATGATAGCAAGTCGAATTTGGGATACGTGTACACCCTGAATGGAGGAGCAGTATGTTGGAAGAGTTCCAAGCAAGATACTATTGATGACTCGACCACAGAGGTGGAGTATATTACTACAGCAAAGGCAGCAAAGGAGGGAGTACGGATGAAAAAGTTCATTAAAGATCTAGGAGTCGTATCGGGTAGCGAAGAGTTGATTCCCTTATATTACGATAATAATGGGGCGATTGTACAAAAGTTATATGTGTTGGAATATCTTGGGAGGCGACATCACATGCGTAGTGGAAGGACATAAAACAAAATCTCTAATTCCAAAAGATATGTTCGTCGTCATGCAAATATTAGTGTGCAAAAATCATGAAATAGAAAACCATGTGTGAGATATATTATGTTATCTAGGGAGATCGTATTGTTAGGATCGAGAGCACTAAGAGGGGGGGGGGGTGAATTAGTGCAGCGGAAATCTTTCAGCGATTAAAAACGAAAGCTGCGTTCGTTCGATAAAAACTATTTTGATGCAAAACCCGATTCTAAGATTAAGTGCAGTTTACGTCTAAACACAGTTTGCGTCTAAACACAGTTTGCGTCTAAATGCAGATTGCGTCTAAACACAGTTTGCGTCTAAGCGCAGTTTACGTCTAAGCTCAGATTGCGTAAATCACTTGTTTAGATCAAAAGCAGTTTAAGCAGAAGTATAAAGACAGTGTGCTGCTATTGTATAGCTCAAAAAGTAATCTGCAAAAAGCAAATTTACATCTAAACGTAGATTTACGTCTAAACGCAGATTTACGTCTAAACGCAGATTTATGTCTAAACGCAGATTTACGTCTGAACTTTGAAACTCGTTTGTAGACTCGCAGAAGGCAGTATGCAGTTGAAATCAAGACGTAAATGTAAACTGAAATCTGATGATTGTACGAGGAAAGCCGATTTACGTCTAAATGCAGTTTTACGTCTGAATGCAGATTTTCGTCTAAACCTTGAAACTCGTTCGTAAAATTGTAGAAGACAGTTTGCAGTTATAAATAGTATCAAGACGTAAATGTAAACTGCAAAGAAACTCGTTCGTAAAAGCGCAGAATACAATTTGCAGTTACAAAACGTAATCGTAAACTGTAATGTATGAAAATACCGATTTACGTCTGAATGCAGATTCAGAAAGATCAGCACTTAGAAACTTGTTCGTAAAGGTGCAGAGAGCAGTAGCTATGTAGGAGGTTTGCAGTAATGATAAAGTGCTCAAAAGAAACGCAAACCAGAGATTTAGAGTGGTTCGGTCAGTCTTGACCTACTCCACTTTTGGCTTCCTCCACCGACGAGGTCACCGATGTCAACTAGAGGCCTTCCTTCAATAGGCGAAGGCCAACCACCCTCTTACAGATTCACTCCTTTTGGCGGGCTTAGGAGACAACCCTTACAGAAGTTTTCTCTCCTCTCTTTACAACTCAAACTTGAAGAATAGAAAGAGGAGAACTAGCAGTTTTGAGCTCTAAGAAACACAAAAAGATAGCAAGATTTCGAGTGTGTGTTCTATGCTTTCAGTGCTGAATGAGTGGGGTATTTATAGGCCCCAACCCAATTCAAATTTGGAGCTCAAAACGATCAAATCCCGGAATTCCGGGATCAGGCGGTTGCACCTCCTGACTGGAGAGGTTGCACCGCCTAGCAGAGCTCGAAGACTAAGCCCAGGCGGTGCCACCTCTTGACTGAGGCGGTTGCACCTCTCTGCCAGAGCTCGAAGACCGAGCTCAGGCGGTGCCACCTCTCTGTCAGGGAGGTTGCACCGCCCAGTCTTGCTCGAAGACTGAGCTCAGGCGGTGCCACCTCCTGGCTGGGGAGGTTGCACCGCCCAGTCTCGCTGGGAGGCTTAGCCCAGGCGGTGCCACCTCCTGGCCTAGGCGGTTGCACCCCCTGGTGCAATCAGGGTCCGAATGGTTAGCTCCATTCGGCCCAATTTCAGTCTTTCAGGGGCCCAATTGCCCCAAGATTAAGCTAATGGGATCACCTCCCATTTTCCAACTTAATCAACGTGCTAACTACGATTAGATCTAAGACAATTTCTGCAGCTTTGCTTCGGTGCGTCAATCGCTTCTTCCGGCGAGTTTCCGGCGAACTTCCGTCGATCATCCGATGAACCCTCGGTGATGCTCCTATGGACTTCCGGCAAACTCCTGGACTTTGCGACGATCCACTTGGCAAGTTCCGATGAGCTTCGCTTGGCAAGCTTCTAGACTTCTCGGATCTGTTCTCGCAGAACCTCCGACAACCGTCCGAACTTCCGTCGAACTCTCGAACTCCCAACGTGATCATGAACTTGACTCCGGTGCAACTCCTGCTGCTTGTCTAACTTTCATCGTAGTTAATCCTGCACACTTAAAACAAAAACTTCGATCGAGACAATTAATCCTAAGCAATTAACCAAGTTGTCCGGCATGTCATTGGTCCCTCGACGCTTCGTCCGATTCTTCGGCGCATCGTCCTTTCCTGCAGCCTATTGCCCAATCGGCCAGTTGACTCCGCAACTTCGATATCCTTGGCACAATACCCGCTCTTCTTGGCCCGATGCCCAAGTCCACGACCCGAAGCCTTCTGTCGATACGTCAACCGATCCACCGGCCCGACGTCCAATCTTCTGACATGTTCCTCCGGCACAACATGATGTTCCTGCTTTAATTGTCTCATCCTAATCGAAGCACCCTGCGTCACTCAAAACGCAGATTAAATCATAAACATATATCAAGGAGTTTCATCATCAAAATACGAGATTCAACAATCTCCCCCTTTTTGATGATGACAACTACTTGATGACGGAGTTAAACTTAACTCCCGGAGTTTAAACAAACTCTCCCTATCAATATGCCTTATTGATTGAAACTCTTAGATTCAAAAATCTAAGCAACATGTCATCATAAACGGAGTTAACCTTAACTCCTAGAGTTTAAACAAACTCCCCCTATCAATATGCCATATTGATAGAAACTCTTGGATTCAAAAATCCAAGCAACATGTTATCATAAACTTATGCATAACATGTGATGTCATCAACATACTTCTCCCCCTTTGTCATCAACAAAAAGGAGAAGTACCACAATCAAGTGTTTGTGATGTAAGTTTTAACTCATTGCATGAAAAACATAATATCAAGATAGCACTTTTATGCAAGCTAGCAATGTTGCAACATTTTAGAACTTGCAAGCTAGCAATTTAGAGATGTTCAAGAAGGCAACTCTTGCTTCTTGAAATATGCAAGTTGTAAGCTAGCAAATTTTTACGATATGCAAGTTTTGCTTCTTGAGATAGGCAAGATGGCACTTTTGCAAATTTTTGTTTGGCAAGCTTGTGATGTTCAAGATAACAAGCTCTTCTCTTTTGTAATTTTTGCCTTCTTTTTTTTTTGAATTGTGCTAGCAAGTTATCTCCTCCTTAGTCATTGTCAAAAAGAAGGGAAAACCCTTTCTGTCAATTTCTAAATCATGACAAAGGTGAGTAATCATTCTTATTTCAAAATTTCATAATTGAGATAAACCTTGAATTCAAATCAAGGCAATTTTAATCAAGGTTCATATCATATGCAATACATTACGTAGAAAGCATAAGTATTGCATGCATCATTTTAGCAACAAATCGTAGCATTTCATCACATGGCAAGATATCATCAAGTAGAATTACGATGCAAGTTTTTGATATCTTAACATGATGAAAATTCAAATATGACACTTATAGTATCAATTCATATATTTCTCCCCCTTTATCATCAACAAAAGGAGAAGTAGCTCTAGCTATTTTAAAATATATGCAAGTTTTTATAACATGAATCTATATTTTCATCACAACATATAAGCACAAAAGCATAGCAAGATTCTTAGGTTCAATCATGGCAATTCAACACTTGCTTCATGTGCAAGATTGCACTTGCTTTTCTTTGCATGTTCTAACTAGCAAAAGCTTTCTCCCCTTTGTTTTTGTCGAAAAGAAGGGAGTAATCAATGGCCAAAAAATTTTAATTATTATACAGGCCATATTACAAAATCTTGTCATGATATCAAGAAAGTTCAAAAAGGACATGATCCATTCAACAAATCCTTTTAATAGGGCAAAGGAATTATATAACCAAGAATCATGATTAAAATATTTCAATATCATAGATCAAGTCATGATTCGTGATTCATCATAAAGCAAATTAATTTTCAGTCATCACATAAGGCATTTAAAGAATTTTTGAAACATAGAAGAATGATTAATTTAAGCATGTAATGTTTCAATCAAAATCAAGTCATGAATACCAATACTTTCATATTGTGAGTATCAATTCATGAATACCAAAAGATATTATTTGTGATTTCAATTTTGCAAGATCATGATTATGATTTAGACATAACTTATTCAAATCAAATCGTCAACTTGAAACTCATAATCAAGTCATTAAAATTAATTTCGAAATTCATAAAATATCATGAAATCAAAAGACAAGCTGCATTTCATTTGAAGAACTCCTTTTTGATAAATGTAGGGAGCATAATGAACGATCTTGATTTATAAAGAGCTTCATGTTATAATTATCAAGATCATGATTTTAATAATTATTCTCTTTAGCAAAAAATCACAAAAGCACTTTATTTTTGCATAAGAAATCTCATTGTATTATGATTTATAAATTCTTTTTCTGCACATGAATCATAGGAGATATGTATGTGAAACAAATCTTTGCAAGCAAAGACACTATCATTCATATTTCAAGATGGAATTTATAAGCAGGAATCATTTCATCAAATCCATTTTAGAAAAATATTTTTCAAAAGTGTATGAGAAAATCCGATTGTTAGGATACCAATTGTTAAGTGAATCCGAAAATGAAATTAGTACTTTCATGCATTCGGATAAGATTTTGCTATAGATTTTCAAGTTCAATTATGAAGATAAAACATGCTCATGATCATAAAAATTTATGTATCCAAAACATATAATTTCCAACATGTTATAGTGTAAAATCATCATGGCAATTAAGTGTTTTGAACATTGAATCAAGAATGTCCGAAAAATAATCTTAACACGTTCATGCATTCGAGCACATTTTTGCCATAGTTTTTCAAATATACTCATGAGAATAACACATGCTTATCATCGGCTTAAAATCTCATGCATAAAATTGTTAATCGAAATATTTAATTTCATCATTATGCATTTCTTCAAATCAAACATGATCTTTAATCAAAATCGAGAAATAACAATGGAAATCAACGTAATGCACATTATTACTTCTTAACCATGATTTCATATTTTCAATCAAGATCATTTTATTTGTTTATCATAAAATATGCAATATTATCATTTTCGAAATTACTTAGTATGATCATAATAATTTTTTTTTTTAACATGTAATTTTTAAGAAAATGAATTCTAAACTAAAAGAGAAAAATACATCATGAAAGCATCAAGTAATTTCAAAATAAATTAGGGGGATTTCGATTACCTCATCATTGTGGGTTGTTAAGGCGTAGTTTTCCGCCTTGCTTTTGTTGACTTTCTCTTCTTCGGAGGAGCTCGATTCATCCCAATTTTTGTTCTTCTTCTTGCGTTTAAAGCAAGTAGTTCGATTCTTTTTGCTTTTTAATTTTCGTTTCATTTGTAGTTTAAGTTCACCATCACTTGAGCTTATGCTCGAGTGGTCTTCAAATGTTCTATGTCTCAAATCCTTCCTGTTCTTTGGAAGGTTGTTTTGTTCATCATTGTCCTCATCACTTGAGTCATCGCTCAAGTGGCATTCATTTGTCCAGAGTTCCAAATCCTTCCTGTTCTTTGGAAGGTAATTGTGTTCAACATGTTCATCATGTGCATTGTGCACCATTTCATATGTCATCAATGAACCAATTAGTTCTTCAAGTGGTAAGTTGTTTAGGTTTTTAGCTTCTTGTATTGCAGTTACTTTTGAATCCCACTTCTTAGAAAGAGAACGCAAAATCTTGTTTACGAGTTCAAAGTCCGAAAAACATTTTCCAAGAGCTCTTAAACTATTGACGACATCCGTGAAACGGGTGTACATGTCGCCTATAGTCTCGCTTGGTTGCATTCGAAAAAGCTCGAAATCATGCAATAAAAAGTTAATTTTCGAGTCTTTGACACTACTAGTTCCCTCGTAAGTGATTTCAAGTGTTCGCCAAATGTCAAAAGCTGTTTCGCACGTAGAAATCCGATTGAACTCATTTTTGTCCAAAGCGCAAAATAAGGCATTCATAGCCTTTGCGTTTAAAGAGAAATACTTCTTCTCCAAATCCGACCATTCGTTCGTCGGTTTAGAGGGAAGTTGAAAATTGTTTTCAACGATATTCCATAAATCTAGATTTAGAGAAATCAAGAAAACTCTCATTCGAGTTTTCCAATAAGTATAGTCCAATCCATTAAAGAACGGTGGACGAAAGATCGAAAAGCCCTCTTGAAGAGCCATCTCTCTCGGGTGTAAATCCGAAATGAGAAATACCCCGCTCTGATACCGATTGTTAGGATCGAGAGCACTAAGAGGGGGGGGGGGGGGGGGGGGGGTGAATTAGTGCAGCGGAAATCTTTCAGCGATTAAAAACGAAAGCTGTGTTCGTTCGATAAAAACTATTTTGATGCAAAAGCCGATTCTAAGATTAAGTGCAGTTTACGTCTAAACACAGTTTGCGTCTAAACACAGTTTGCGTCTAAATGCAGATTGCGTCTAAGCGCAGTTTGCGTCTAAACACAGTTTGCGTCTAAGCGCAGTTTATGTCTAAGCTCAGATTGAGTAAATCACTTGTTTAGATCAAAATCAGTTTAAGCAGAAGTATAAAGACAGTGTGCTGCTATTGTATAGCTCAAAAAGTAATCTGCAAAAAGCAGATTTACGTCTAAACGTAGATTTACGTCTAAACGCAGATTTACGTCTAAACGCAGATTTACGTCTGAACTTTGAAACTCGTTTGTAGACTCGCAGAAGGCAGTATGCAGTTGAAATCAAGACGTAAATGTAAACTGAAATCTGATGATTGTACGAGGAAAGTCGATTTACGTTTAAATGCAGTTTTACGTCTGAATGCAGATTTTCGTCTAAACCTTGAAACTCATTCGTAAAATTGCAGAAGACAGTTTGCAGTTATAAATAGTATCAAGACGTAAATGTAAACTGCAAAGAAACTCGTTCGTAAAAGCGCAGAATACAGTTTGCAGTTATAAAACGTAATCGTAAAATGTAATGTATGAAAATACCGATTTACGTCTGAATGCAGATTCGGAAAGATCAGCACTTAGAAACTTGTTCGTAAAGGCGCAGAGAGCAGTAGCTATGTAGAAGGTTTGCAGTAATGATAAAGTGCTCAAAAGAAACGCAAACCAGAGATTTAGAGTGGTTCGGTCAGTCTTGACCTACTCCACTTTTGGCTTCCTCCACCGACGAGGTCACCGACATCAACTAGAGGCCTTCCTTCAATAGGCGAAGGCCAACCACCCTCTTACAGATTCACTTCTTTTGGCGGGCTTAGGAGACAACCCTTACAGAAGTTTTCTCTCCTCTCTTTACAACTCAAACTTGAAGAATAGAAAGAGGAGAACTAGCAGTTTTGAGCTCTAAGAAACACAGAAAGATAGCAAGATTTCGAGTGTGTGTTCTATGCTTTCAGTGCTGAATGGATGGGGTATTTATAGGCCCAACCCAATTCAAATTTGGAGCTCAAAACGATCAAATCCCGGAATTCCGGGATCAGGCGGTTGCACCTCCTGATTGGAGAGGTTGCACCGCCTGGCAGAGCTCGAAGACTGAGCCCAGGCGGTGCCACCTCTTGACTGAGGCGGTTGCACCTCTCTGCCAGAGCTCGAAGACCGAGCTCAGGCGGTGCCACCTCTTTATCAGGGAGGTTGCACCGCCCAGTCTTGCTCAAAGACTGAGCTCAGGCGGTGCCACCTCTCTGTCAGGGAGGTTGCACCGCCCAGTCTTGCTCGAAGACTGAGCTCAGGCGGTGCCACCTCCTGGCTGGGGAGGTTGCACCGCCCAGTCTCGCTGGGAGGCTTAGCCCAGGCGGTGCCACCTCCTGGCCTAGGCGGTTGCACCTCCTGGTGCAATCAGGGTCCGAATGGTTAGCTCCCTTCGGCCCAATTTCAGTCTTTCAGGGGCCCAATTGCCCCAAGATTAAGCTAATGGGATCACCTCCCATTTTCCAACTAAATCAATGTGCTAACTACGATTAGATCTAAGACAATTTCTGTAGCTTTGCTTCGGTGCGTCAATCGCTTCTTCCGGCGAGTTTCCGGCGAACTTCCGTCGATCATCCGATGAACCCTCGGTGATGCTCCTGTGGACTTCTGGCAAACTCCTGGACTTTGCGACGATCCACTTGGCAAGTTCCGACGAGCTTCGCTTGGCAAGCTTCTGGACTTCTCGGATCTGTTCTCGCAGAACCTCCGACGACCGTCCGAACTTCCGTCAAACTCTCGAACTCCCAACGTGATCATGAACTTGACTCCGACGCAACTCCTGCTGCTTGTTTAACTTTCATCGTAGTTAATCCTGCACACTTAAAACAAAAACTTTGATCGAGACAATTAATCCTAAGCAATTAACCAAGTTGTCCGGCATGTCATTGGTCCCTCGACGCTTCGTCCGATTCTTCGGCGCATCGTCCTTTCCTGCAGCCTATTGCCCAATCGGCCAGTTGACTCCGCAACTCCGATATCCTTGGCACAATACCCGCTCTTCTTGGCCCGATGCCCGAGTCCACGACCCGAAGCCTTCTGTCGATACGTCAACCGATCCACCGGCCCGACGTCCAATCTTCTGACATGTTCCTCCGGCACAACATGATGTTCCTGCTTTAATTGTCTCATCCTAATCGAAGCACCCTGCGTCACTCAAAACGCAGATTAAATCATAAACATATATCAAGGAGTTTCATCATCAAAATACGAGATTCAACACGTATATCACTGAATCCTTGCAGATCTCTAGGAGAGGGTGAAGGAGGTCAAGCGCCCTCCTCTCTAGCGGTGATCTACATAGTAGGGCTACGATGATGCTCCTCAAAACTCCAGGCCTGCTCTAAGGTGGAGAGGGGGAGGAGAATAGGAGAGGAAGCAAAAAAACTCTAGCTTATAAACTATTAAATCTCTCCTATTTATAGAGGTCTCATATTAATTTAACCCTAATGGATCCTCTCTTATTGGGTATTGGATCTCCATCCAACTACACAAACCTCTTAGATTACTGGATCTCTATCCAATAATCTCTCTTGGGCTCTTATTGGATCTCACTATAGGATCCAATAATTTATGGGCTCCGACAAATATCTTATATCCGAACCTATACTCATCGCAATGCCTACCATATGTATGTGACCCTATATACCCAATATCGAACTGATCGTGTGTCATACATGTCAGAACTCCTTCTAGCTCAATGAATTATTATCTCCATAATAATTCACTCGACTCATCGACTGTGGAAGTACTATGGCACTATGTCGTAGTCCCCAAATGATACAAGGGAATCCAATCCATTAGACCTATCCATTCTCAGTTACCGTGTACATATAGTCCCTCATCCATCTAATATCCCAGAGACCGTATACCGGGTATGGTGCTGTCAGACCCATACGGTTTCTACTCGAGTCTCGCTCTAATCGGATTCTCTTAGAGAACTCTTTCTCTCTCAATCTGAATGACCATAGCCAGGGAATTGTCTGAGCAAGAACACATGAGACATTCCTCTCATAACATCGAGAGTGGATGATCCTTTATCGATACTCAATAGCCCTCATAAGGTTGACTACCACTCCCGATGATCGGTTGTGCTAGATCTGGGACATCCAAACCTATAAATCTGGTATCAAAGAGTGGAGCACTCATACAAGACATCCTTGGTATCTCAAGTCTAAAGACCAGATACACCACTAGAACTACATAATCATTGTTTGACAATAAGGCATCATCAACCATTCAACATTCCAAGCGGATCAATCAGTGAACTAATTCCCCAATGAGCATCTGTATTGTATCTCTAGTGTCCCCACACAAGCAGCTTTGAGACCAGCTATATCCATCATATGAACAGATATACAACATACCAGTCTGTTTGATTATCTCGATGTCTCTCTCGAGTAACATATGATTGGGATTATTTAGGATTTGTGTTTAAAAAAGAATCGATCTTATTATCGTGATCTCATCACGATCTGATTCCCATTGCACAGAATGAAGGACATCACAATATATATATATGCATATATGTAACAAGTAATATAAAGTGATAAATATCAAAATATAATAAGCAAAAAGATTGCGTGTCAAGTCACACATGTCATCACTCACGTGATTGGCTTGTAGGGGCACCTATGACTAGCATCATGTGATTGGCTTGCAGGGTATCTATGACCAGTAATAGTGCTTGAGCTAAGTTCTTCAACCTCGCTCAACCCTATCATGCTTGTACTATCTCCACCAATAATATGTTCCTTATCAAGGAACACCACTGTTAGGACCCTTTTTCTGAGCTTTTGAATAATATTTATTGAGTCTATTTAGTTCAGTTGTTTATTGAGTCTGTTTAGCTCAGTTAGAGTCAAGTTGAGATTATTTAATATTTATTTATTATTAAGAGTCCAAGTCCTGGTGGACTCTAGGTGGAACTCTATAAATAGTGATGTAACCCTTTATTTTGAGAATCAATTAATCAATCAATAAAATGTTATTCCACTCTATGGACAAACTCTAGGAGACCGATCCCCTCGAAGTGATCAAGGAGGGATGATCCCCTCGAAGTGATCAAGGAGGGCTGATCCCTTGGGCCGATCCCCTCAAAACGATCAAGGAGGCCGATCCCCTCGAAGTGATCATTATGATTCCCTTTTCTCCCCTTTCTTCCACGATAAGACTTTAGGGTCTTATCAATTGGTATCAGAGCGACGATAAGACTTTAGGGTCTTATCATTTGGTATCATAGCATCCCCATTTCTCCCCTTTCTTCTACGATAAGACTTTAGGGTCTTATCATTTGGTATCAGAGTGACGATAAGACTTTAGGGTCTTATCATTTGGTATCAGAGCAGCGATCCTCGGCGTTCTCGTTGCAGTTCATCATCTAAAAAAAAAAGGGGGTGGGAAGAAAGAAAGAAAGAAGAGAAAGAAGAGAGAGAAGAAGAAGAAGTCGTAGCCACGCACCCCTGCTTCCCTTGCTTATGGCCAGCCCACCGCCGGTCGTCGCTGCTCTCCGGCCAGCAAGCGACTCTGCCCCGCTTCCAGCCAGAGTCCACCATGGCTGTCGCCTCCCACTCGAGTCACCACCGCTGCTAGGAGACGACGCTGCCAGCGTCTCATCCTGCCGTAGCCCCTCTCCCCTTCTCAACCGCCACTGCAAGGCAACTTCTTCCCCACCGTCGCTGCTACTTCCCGGTCGCTCCATCACCGTTGCCTGCCTCCCAGCCACAACCCTAACCAAGCTCCCCCCATTGGGTCGCAGTCGCAGTCGTCAGTTGTCGCAGCCCCTCGTTGCAGTGGTTGCAGAAACAGAGCTTCCTCTGTTGTCGCAGCCCCTCGTCGATCGCAGCTGCGCCTTGAGCACCGTCGCCTTTCAGCCGACCCACCACTACTACCAGCCACCGTGCAGCGACCGCCACTCACCTCCTAGCTGCTGCTCCCCCTGGCTCGGGCGAGAACGACCGTCGCCACTTCCCCTTGCTGCTCCACCCTGCTCGAGCGAGAAGGACCGCGGCCGCTGCTTCCCGGCCAATGGACCAACCCCCTCATCACTTCTACCGTTGGTGACGTTGCCCCCAACCGCGCCTCCATCGCTGCCTCCGCTGCCCCCAATCTCGTAGCCTCAACCCCGTTGCTTGGCGATCGCCCCTTGGGTTGCAGCAGTTGCAGCCACATCGACGTAGTCGCCTTCCAACCCCTGTGCTCTCACCCCATGCAGCGATAGAAACAGGGAAGCAACTCTTCCTCCAATGCAGCGACTACAGCACTGCCCTCGGCATCCACCTCCTCGGGAACTTTGCATCGACAATGTTGATGCCCTTGACCGACACCAAAAACAGGAGTTGAGATTACAGATTTGCAATCTTACGCAATGACCATTGATAACTCGGTGAAAGCACAAATGAAAGCATTGAAAATCAGAATTAAGCACCGACTATAAGAAACACTTAATGATTTCAAAAAGAGCCTACTGAAGAGCCTCAGCAAATTTCAACAAAATGGGGGCTCAAGTTTTACGTTGCACAGATCTGAAAATACATGAAAAAGGCTCCAAGATTATGACACAAACTACTCACACATGAAGATGGAATTTCTGAGATGGAAAGATGGAGATCCGACTAGTTAGATCTCTAGGGTAGAATTTTTTTTTCCATTTTCACTGAACTCTAGAAGAATCCAAGGTAGAAATAGCCTCAATCCAGCTCGATGGAGATGCGCTCTAGTGGTACGATTGGTATAAAACTATCTACCATCCGAATATGAGAATATTCAAAAGAGGGCTTCTTGTTCGATTTAGCCCATCCGAATATGAGAATATTGATGGCCAACTCGCCAAAATTTATTAAACTTCTACAATGTTGGAATATCAGAGTAGGTTTGAAAGATTGTCAAATCAAGCTAGAGATTGGTCGGAATGATAGCTTCTGGATATATTTATTGAAGGGCTTAATCCGGAGATTCGATGTGAAGTTAAGGCTCGTCAACCTTGCACTATGATAGCTACGATCTCATTTACACATCTACATGAGAAAAAAATTAGTATGGAAAGATCAGCAAGGGGTTTGTACTATGAAGAAAAATGGAGTATGGAGCACCGATGTAAACAAGGGCAACTTCTAATGATTGAACTAATTGGAGAGGAGCCGAAAGCTAAGAATGTGGACTCCAATCATGAAGGTATAAATTCTAATGAAGACGTTGAATCTACCATACATATAATGCATACATTAGTCGACTACTCTAACCCACAAACTATAGAAGTTGGCAGAATTCTGGAGTATCAGCCTATTATAGTTTTGATTGATACTGGTAGCACTAACAATTTTATGGATAGTGAGACTCTTGACCGATTGGCCCACCACATTGAAGACTATGACAGATTCGAAGTAAAGATCGTTGATGGACGGATTTTCACTTGTGATAGCAAAGGTTCAAATATAAAATTGATTATATAGGGCCATAAGTTTCTTGCAACGATTACTACACTGAAAGACCGACCTATTTCTTACACTATCAAAAAGTGGAGGCCATACTTACTTGATCAACGGGTTGTGATGCGTTACAGATAGTCTATGATTAAAGTGCTGAAAGAGAAGCTCCCCAAGATTGATGATGCTCAACCTTGAGGACAAGGCTGATTTGAAGAGGGAGGAAATGTTATGACCCTTTTTCTGAGCTTTTGAATAATGTTTATTGAGTCTATTTAGTTCAGTTGTTTATTGAGTCTGTTTAGTTCAGTTAGAGTCAAGTTGAGGTTATTTAATATTTATTTATTATTAAGAGTCCAAGTCCTAGTGGACTCTAGGTGGAACTCTATAAATAGTAATGTAATCATTTTTTTTATAATCAATCAATCAATGAAATGTTATTCCACTTTGTGGACAAACCCTAGGAGGCCGATCCCCTCGAAGTGATCAAGGAGAGTCGATCCCCTCGAAGCGATCATTAGCATTCCCTTTTCTCCCCTTTCTTCCATGATAAGACTTTAGGGTCTTATCAATTGGTATCAGAGCGACGTTAAGACTTTAGAGTCTTATCAATTGGTATCAGAGCGACGATAAGACTTTAAGGTCTTATCATTTGGCATCAGAGCATCCCCGTTTATCCCCTTTCTTCTATGATAAGACTTTAGGGTCTTATCAACCGTTTTTTTGGCTACAAAGACCTTTTGGTCCTTGAGGTGATAGAAATAATACCCAAAAATTTTCTTAGGGTATCTCATGAACTTGCATCATTCCATCCTGGACTCCAACTTATCGGGGTTGTGTCTCCGAACATAGGCAAAGCAGCCCTAATCTTAACAACCTTAATATTGGGCTTCTTCCCATTTCATATCTCATATGACATAAATACTAGTCATAGGTGCCCCATAAACCAATCATTTGAGTGATGACATGTCTGACATGATATACATTCTTTTTACTTATTATATATTTGACATTTTTTTAACTTTATATCACCTATTGCATATATTGTGATATCTATATATCTATGCAATGAGAATTGAATCATGTTGAGATCATGATAATAAGACTGATTCACCTTTAAACACAGACCCTAAATTTTTTCGATCATAGGTTACTCGAGAGGGGTATCGAGATAACCAAATAGACTGGTGTGTTATATACATACCCATATAATTGAGGCGATTGGTCTCATAGTTACTCATGTGGGGACACTAGGGATACAATACAGGTGCTCATTAGAGAATGAGTTCACTAATCGATCCACTCATGAAATGTTAGATAGTTGATGATACCTCATTGTCAAACAACGATTCTATCGTCTCAATGGTATATCTGATGTTGAATCTCAGATTTTGATGATGAAGTCAATTGTCATTTGTTATATAATCCATATGTTGAGACAAGTGTGTAGGATTAACTGCAATGGTAATAAGACATGCAGTAGGAGTTGCGTCGGACTCAAGACCATGATCACGTTGAGGGTTCGAGAGTTCGACGGAAGTCCGGACGTTCGTCGGAGGTTCTGTAGGAATAAATTCGAGAAGTCCAGGAGCTTGCCAAAGAAGCTCGTCGAAACTCGCCAAGTGGATCATCGTAAGTCCAAGAGTTTGCTGGAAGTCTACCGGAGTATCACCGAGGGTTCATCGGATGTTCGCCGGAAGCTCGTTGGAAGAAGCGATTGACGCACTGGATCAAGTTACAGTATTAATATCTTAAATATCATAGTTAGCATCAAGATTAAGTTAGAAATGGGAGGTGATCCCATTAACTTAATCTGAGGGCAATTGGGCCCTTGATAGACCGAAATTGGGCTGAATGGATTAGCCCATTCGGACCCAGAATTCCTGGCTGGCGGTGGCACCGCCTAGGAGACTTGGTCTCCAAGGAATTCTGGGCGGTGGTACCGCCTGAGCTCGGTCTTCAAGCGAAGTCATGCGGTGGTAACGCCTGAGCTCGGTCTCCGAGTGGTGTTAGGCGGTAGTACTGCCTAGTTATGGCGATAGTACCGCCAGGACCCCGAAAAACTAGGAGATGACACTTTTTAGCTCCAAATTCAAACTGATTGGGGCCTATATAAACCCCACCCTTTCTGCATAAAAGGGTAACCGAAAACTTACATTTATTCTGAGAATTTGAGAGCTTAAAAGTGTTGTAAAAGGCTAGAAGTTCTTCTCCCTCTCTTCTTCTAAGTTTTGATCATTCAAGAGAGGAGTGAAAATCTGTAAGGGTTGTCTCCTAAGCCCGTCAAAAGGAGAAAAGGTGTAAAAGGTGGTTGGCCTTTACCTATTAAAGGAAGGCCTCTAGTGGACATTGGTGACCTCGTCGGAGGAGGAAGCCAAAAGTGGATGTAAGTCAAGATTGACTGAACCACTCTAAAATTACGGTGCTCTCTGGTTTGCATTTATTCTTGCTATTTACCTTACTGCAAACCTCCATATGTTCTTTACTTCCTCATTACTTTTGCTGCACTCCTTTACGAACTCGTTTTCTAGTTAAGTTTCTGAAAACGGTTTTACGTCGGAAACGATTTCATCGTACGAACGTCGTTTGAAATCAACGAATTGCTACGATTGCTATCTTTCACATGTGAAATGTAAAACCTGAAAATGGATGTCAAGCATTGACATCATTTTCAGAGAAATACATCATGATAGGAATCATGATAGGAGTATTGATAAGGTTAAACTATCTTAACTTATCAATATGTATCTTGAATTCAAAGGCTTTGAATTCAAGAATGACTTATCTCAAGTATGGCATATAGATAGGGGGAGTTAAGGTTAACTCCGTTATTAATTGATCGTCATCATCAAAAAAGGGGAGATTGTTGAATCTCGGATTTTGATGATGAAGTCAATTGTCATTTGTTATCTAATCCATATGTTGAGACAAGTGTGCAGGATTAACTACGATGGCAATAAAATATGCAGCATGAGTTATGTCGGAGTCAAGACCATGATCACTTTGGGGGTTCGAGAGTTCGATGGAAGTCCGGACGGTCGTCGGAGGTTCTGCGGGAACAAATCCGAGAAGTCCACAAGCTTGCCAAAGAAGCTCGTCGGAACTCGCCAAGTGGATCATCGCAAGTCCAAGAGTTTGCTGGAAGTCCACCGGAGCATCGCTGAGGGTTCGTCGGATATTCACCGGAAGTTCGTCGGAAGCTCGCCGAAAGAAGCCATTGACGTACCGGAGCAAGTTGCAGTATTAATGTCTTAAATATTATAGTTAGCATGTAGATTAAGTTAGGAATGGGAGGTGATCCCATTAACTTAATCTGGCGACAATTGGGTCCTTGACAGACCCAAATTGGGCCAAATGGATTAGCCTATTCGGACCCAGAATTTCTGGCCGATGGTGGCACCACTAGGGCCGGTGGTGGCACCGCCCAAGAGACTTGGTCTCCCAGAAATTTTGGGCGGTGGTACCGCCTGACCTCGGTCTCCAAGCGAAGTCAGGCGGTGGTACTGCTTGAGCTCAGTCTCCGAGTGGTGTCAGGCGGTAGTACCACCTAGTTATGACGGTAGTACCGCCAGGACCCCGAAAAATCAGGAGATGACACTTTTCAGCTCCAAATTCAAACTGATTGGGGCTTATATAAACCCCACCCTTTCTGCATGAAAGGGTAACCAAAAGCTTACATTTATTCTGAGAATTTGAGAGCTTAAAAGTGTTGTAAAAGGCTAGAAGTTCTTCTCCCTCTCTTCTTCTAAGTTTTGATCATTCAAGAGATGAGTGAAAATCTGTAAGGGTTGTCTCCTAAGCCCGTCAAAAGGAGAAAAGGTGTAAAAAGTGGTTGGCCTTCGCCTATTGAAGGAAGGCCTCTAGTGAACGTCGGTGACCTCGTCAAAGTGGATATAGGTCAAGATTGACCGAACCACTCTAAAATTACGGTGCTCTCTGGTTTGCATTTATTCTTGTTATTTACCTTACTGCAAACCTCTATATGTGCTTTACTTCCTCATTACTTTTGCTGCACTCCTTTATGAACTCGCTTTCAAGTTAAGTTTCCGAAAATGGTTTTACATCGGAAATGATTTCATCATACGAACGTCGTTTGAAATCAACAAAAGTTTTTCCGCTGCACTAATTCACAACCCACAACCCTAGCCCCCCCCCCTTTTCCCTCTTTTCTTCTAAGTTTTGATCATTCAAGAGATGAGTGAAAATCTGTAAGGGTTGTCTCCTAAGCCCATCAAAAGGAGAAAAGGTGTAAAAGGTGGTTGGCCTTCGCCTATTGAAGGAAGGCCTCTAGTGGACGTCGGTGACCTCATCGGAGGAGGAAGCCAAAAGTGGATGTAGGCCAAGATTGACCGAACCACTCTAAAATTGCGGTGCTCTCTGGTTTACATTTATTCTTGTTATTTACCTTACTGCAAACCTCTATATGTGCTTTACTTCCTCATTACTTTTAATGCACTCCTTTACGAACTCGCTTTCAAGTTAAGTTTCTGTAAACAGTTTTACGTCGGAAATGATTTCATCATACAAACGTTGTTTGAAATCGATGAAAGTTTTTTCGCTGCACTAATTCACCGCCCCCCCCCTCTTAGTACTCTTGATCTTAACATCTGATACTTAGACTTGAGACACTAATGATGTCCTATATGAATACTCCACTCTTTGATACCAGACTTACAGGTCTAGAAGTTCCAAATTTAACACAACCAATCATCGAGAGTGACAGTCAACTTTATAAAGGCTATTGAGTGTTGATAGAGGATCACACACCCTTGGTGTCATAAGAGGAATATTCTATGTGTTTTTACTCAAGTAAATCCCTGGCTAGGGTCAATCGAATTGAGAGAGAAAAGATTCTTGAGGAGAATCCAATTAGAGTAAGACTCGAGTAGAAATCGTTAGGGCCTAATAGTATTATGCTCGAAATATGATCTTGAGGATATTAGATGGATGAGCGACTATAGATGCATGGTAACTGAGGATAGACAATACTAAAGGATTGAATTCTTTTGTATCGTCTAGGGACTACAACGTAGTGGTATAGTACGTCCGTAGTCGATGAGTCGAGTAAATTATTATAGAGATAATAATTCACTGAGCTAGAAGGAGTTATGACTGATATGACTTATGACCAGTTTGATATTAGGCTTAGAGGGTCACACACATATGATAGGTGCTGTGACGAGTAGAGGTTCAGATATGAGATATCCGCTAGAGCCTCTATCTTATTGGATATTCAATAAGCTCCTGTATTATTAGATCGAGATCCTATAAGAGCTAATGAGATATTATTTGGTAGAATACACTAATTTAAGAGGCTTGTGTAGTTGGATGGAGATCTAGTACCCAATAGGGCAGGATCCATTATGGTTAAGTTGATAATGGGCCTCTATAAATAGGAGAGAACCAATGGGTCATAAGCTAGACCCCTTTTGACTACCATATCTTATTCTCCTCTCTTCCTCTTCTCCTTAGCCAGTAACCCTTATTTGGGGCATGTGGACAACAAGAAGGGTCGACCCCTTCTTGATCCTATAGTGCGCATGAAAAGGAGGTTTATACGACAATTTGAGAAGCGTCTTCACAGCTTCTGCCATGTGGATCATCGCTAAAGAGGAAGATAGTTGACCTCCTTCATCTGCTTCCATAGATCAGTAGAACTTTAGGGATGTATATGTATGTATGTATATATACATATATGTATGTATATATGTATATATGCATGTATATATGTATATATGCATGTATATATGTATATATGCATATATACATATATATATGTATATATATATATGTACATATACATGTATATATACATGTATATATGTATATATACATGTATATATACATGTATATATACATATATATATGTATATATACATATATATATGTATATATACATGTATATGTACATATATATATACATATATATATATATATATACATATATATACATACATACATACATACATATATATATATATATATGTACATATATATATATATATACATATATATATATATATATGTACATATATATATATATATACATATATATATATATATATATATATATATATATATATATATGTACATATATATATATATACATATATATATGTACATATATATATATATGTACATATATATATATATATATATATATACATATATATATATATAGTGATGTCTATGAATCTGTGCAATATGAATCGAATCGTGATAAGATTACGATAATAAGACTGATTCACCTTTACACATAAACTCTAAATAATATCGATCATAGATTACTCAAGAGGGACATCGAGATGACTAGAGATATTGGTGTGTCATATACCCATCCATATGATGGAGGCGGCTAATCTCATAATTGCTCATGTGGGGACACTAGGGATATTACACATGTGCTCATTGGAAAATGAGTTTACTAATTGATTCGTTTATAGAATGCTAGATGGTTGATGATATCTTATTGTCAAACAATGATTTCGTCGTCCTAGTGGTGTATCTTGTCCTTAGACTTGAGACACCAAGGATGTCTTGTATAAGTACTCCACTCTTTGATACTGGACTTATATGTCTGGAAGTTTCAAATCTATCATAGCCGGTTATCGGGAGTGGCAGTCAATCTTACGAGAGCTATTGAGTGTCGATAGAGGATCATCTACTCTCGATATCATAAAAAAAATGTCTTATGTATTCTTGCTCAAACAAATCCCTAGACATTGTCAATTTGATTGAGAAAGAAAGAGTTTTTTAGGAGAATCCAATTAAAATGAAACTCAAATAGAAACTGTATGAGCTTGACAGCACCAAGCCCGATATATGATCTTTGGAATATTAGATGGATGAAAGACTATAAATATATTATAACTAGGATAGACATGTCCAATGGATTGGATTCTCCTATATCGTATCGGGACTACAGCGTAGTGGCATAATACGTCTACAATCGATGAGTTGAGTGAATTATTATGGAGATAATAATTCACTGAGCCAAAGAAATTTTGACATGTATGACTTATAGCCAACTCAATATTGGGCCTAGAGGGTCACACATATATGGTAAGTGTTGCGACGAGTAGAGGTTCGAATATGAGATATCTGTTAGAGCTCATATCTTATTGGATATCCAATAAGACCCTAAATTATTGAATCCTATGGATATGATCCAATAAAAGTCAATAAGAGATTATTGAGTAGAGACCCACTAATCTAAGGAGCTTGGGTAGTTGAATGAAAATCCAATATCCAATAGGGTAAGATCTATTAGGGCTAAGTTGACATATGGGCCTCTATAAATAGAAGGGAACCAAAGGGCTATAGGTTGGGCCTTCTTGGTTGTCACATCTTATTCTCATCTCCTCTTCTCCTCCTCAGCTAATAGGTATTGAGATTTGGATAGCGATTTGAGGAGCATCTTCGTAGCCCCTATCGTGTGGATCATCGTTAGATAGAACACTTGACTTCCTTCATCCTCTCACACATATCTATAGGATTTTAGGGATATATGATCTCCGTAGGTAACACAACTATCTCATACATGATTTTTAGTTTTATGAGTTTTTGTGCATCAATCTTCGCACGATGATGAAACCTTTTTTGTGAAAGAATGAGATTTTTGTTTTCTATTTTTCCACTACACATTTGATGTCGCCCATATCCCTACAAGCTAGTTATCGGTAGTAATAACCAACCTTTCAAGGGCAATTGAGTGTTGATAGAGGATCATCCACCCTTAGTGTCATGAGAGGAATATCTTAGGTATTCTCGCTTAGACAACTCTTTAGCTAGGGTCATTTGAATTGAGAGAGAAAGGAGTTCTTCGAGAAAATCCGATTAGAGCGAGACTCGAGTAGATTCTGTATAGTCTTGACAACACTATTCCCAGTATATGGTCAATAAGATATTAGATATATGAGGGATTATAGATGTATGGTGACTAAGGATAGACAAATCTAATGGATTGGATTCCCTTGTATCATTTGAGGACTATGGCGTAGTGACATAATACATCCGTAGTCGATGAGTCAAGTGAATTATTATGAAGATAATAATTTACTGAATCAGAAGGAGTTCTGATAGGTATGATTAATGACCAGCTCAGTATTGAGCCTAGAGGGTCACATATATATTGTAGGTATTGCAACGAGTAGAGGTTTAGATATGAGATATCTACGAACCCCTATCTTTTTTAATATCCAATAAGCCCTTGAATTATTGGTGTTTAATTCTTCGAATTAGCAATTTTTCTCACCTTTGTGAGCTTTACACAACTCTTTCAATCGATGAGCAACCCATCCCACCTTGCACAGTCTTGTTCTTTACTAAGCGCTCTACTTGCCTTGAGTATCATTAAGTTTAATTATCAACATCAAGCCGTAGCTTAAACTTAGTCATGCCAACCTTTGTATGATATACATTATTCATAGCTTGCTTGTCCTCATGGCGTCTCTAGCATGAAGGTTTGGCCATCCCTTTGAATGTCAATCTCTAATGCCCGCTCCTCTAAGAGACTTCTTTCCCTATGCCTTAACGCTCGTCTCTCCCAAATGGTCGCGTGTGCTGGTTACCCTTAATGCAGCCCTACTAGGTCTCCCATGTTTGCATGTCAAGTATTTCTAAGTGTGTTTATCCCACTCTAATACCAATTGTCACAAGCTTAGCCGGTTTTGCTTAAGTCATGCGATACCCTTGCGCGTTCATTCGCAAAGGGTTAACCTCCCCAAAACCTCATTTGGTTCGTTAAGGATCTACAAAAGAGAAGACATGTTAGAAAAAATATTTTACTCGGGATCCACAAACAACCACTTTAGTAAACACATGATAGCCAATGTAAATTACAAACATAGACTTCGCAAGTTCTGAATGATTGCACGACAAAGGATACAAATTGGTCCACCACATGTTAAACAAAATGAGGCTACCAAGCCTACGACCAACCCTCTATATATTGTGTAAAGCATGAACAAAATTAAAAGACATGAATATATATGTGTATTACATCAAACATCTCATTTATAACTTTGTCCGTCATAGTATGATTAGGAGAGAAGTGGTAGGCTTGTTTGGGAGTTTATAGTTGAGAAAATTATGCTTGAACTCTTTGGTTAACTACCCAAAGGAGGAGATTGACTCGGGGAGGAGCTTGACAAACCATTCAGGGAAGAGGTTGTAGAGAAAGTCTGCCATATAAGGGAGTTTATAGTCCCATATGGTGTCATTTGTGAAGTAAATGTCATAATATATTCTGATTAATTAATTTTTTTGTCATAAATATCCAACATGAGAAGTCTAAAACCCTTAGAGAATGGCTCTTCACTTATATTTTTCATAAAAAGAGGTTATAAGTATAATTTTACCTCTAGTTGCTTTCTTTACTTTATTTCATTGGAAATATCCTCCAACCATTGGTCGGTTTTGTTACGGTGATCTTGGAATTTAGTTGGGAGGTCGGTTGATTGCATGACCGATTAATAGGTGACACTTGTTGGGAAATCTACTGGTCGACATCTCATATGCAACAAAAAACAAAAACAAAATCAGATTTCTCAAAGTTAAGTACTTAGCCATTGTGCGACGATTCGTATAGGAGAAAACCACAAAATCATACGTATCACATTAGAACTATTACTTGGGGAGATCATATATCCCAAAATTTTTAGATCTGATGGACTAGATAAAGGAGCACTCGCATACTCCTCTCTAGCGGTGATCCACATAACAAACGTATCGATGACGCTTCTCAGATCACTACGAGATCTCCCTCTCCATATGTACCACGAGGCTACTGGAGCCAAGGAGGAGGAGAGGAGGCTGAGGAGAATAGGAGGGGTGACTACCAGTAGCCCTAGCCTATGAACCATGAGGCTCTTCTTATTTATAGAGGTGCAAGCAACTTAATGTTGGGAAATCTTGAGGGTGGCATCATATGCATAGCGGAAAAACAGAAAATAAAATCTCCAATTTCCAAATATATGTTCATCGTCATGCGAAGATTGGTGTGCAAAAATCCGTGAAACAGAAAATCACGTGTGAGATAGATTTTGTTACCTAGGGAGATCGTATATCCCTGAATCCCTATAGATTTCTAAGAGAGGGTGAAGGAGGTCAAGCGCCCTCTTCTCTAACGATGATCCACACAATAGGGCTATGATGATGCTCATCAAAACTCCAAGCCTACTCTTAGGTAGAGAGGGGGAGGAGAATATGAGAGGAAGCAAAAAAGCTCTAGTCTATAAACTATTGAAACCCTTCTATTTATAGATGTCCCTTGTCAACTTAACCCTAATGGATCCTCCCATATTGAGTATTGGATCTCCATTTAACTACCCAAGTCTCTTATATTAGTGGATCTTTTATAATAATATCTCATGGGCTCTTATTGGATCTCATCCATATGATCCAATAATTCAAGGGCTTATTGGATATCCAATAAGATATAGGCTCCGACGAATATCTCATATATGAACCTCTATTCATCACAATGCCTATCATATATGTGCGACCCTCTAGGCTCAATATCAAGTTAGCCGTGAGTCATACCTATCAGAACTCCTTCTGGCTTAGTGAATTATTATCTTCATAATAATTCACTCGACTCATCGATTGTTGACGTACTAGGCCACTACGCCGTAGTCCTCAAACGATACAAGGGAATCTAATCCATTGGACCTGTCTGTCCTCAGTTATCATGTACCTATAGTCCATCATCCATCTAATATCCTAAAAATCATATACTAGGTATGGTTCTATTAGATCTATACAGTTTCTATTCGAGTCTCGCTCTAATCAGATTCTTCTAGAGAACTATTTTTCTCTCAATCTAAATGGTTTTAGTTAGAGATTTGTTTGGGCAAGAACACATGAGACATTCCTCTTATGACATCGATAGTAGATTATCCTCTATCAACACTCAATAGCCCTCGTAAGGTTGACTACCACTCTCGATGACCGGTTGTGTTAGATCTGAGACATTCAAACCTATAAGTCCAATATCAAAGAGTGGAGCACTCATTCAGGACATCCTTGGTGTCTCGAGTCTAAGGACCAGATACACCACTAGGACTACGTAATCGCTATTTGACAATAAGTTATCATCAATTATTCAACATTTTGTAAGTAGATCAATCATTGAACTCATTCCCCAATGAGCACCTGTATTGTATCCGTAGTGTCCCCATATAAGCAACTATAAGACTAGTTGCATCCATTATATGGATGGGTATACAATACATCAGTCTATCCGGTTATCTCAATATCCCTCTCGAATAACCTATAATCAGGATTATTCAGGATATGATAAGTTTAAATTGTTAAATGTCACAAGATTTAGAATTTAAAGATGATTATGCTTTATATGTAGGAGTAATTACATTGATCTTAAAAAGGCCCTCAAAAATAACTTTAGTGGCTTTTAAAACTGTAGCCTAACTATACAAGGAGAGATTATATTTGGTACGTGCATTAAATCACGAAGTACTGGCCTCTTTCCTAGACTGAGTATCAGGTTATAGTGACATATATGTACAAGGTAGAAGTGACACATCACATGTTTCATTCCCCATGATTCCACTTCCTTTGTTTGGGATCTTGGGATCTTATAAGAGGAAAACCAATCTTGATCAGTGCAAGCATATATGTTAGCACTAGAATCCAACCATGGTAGGTTAGATTAACAAAAGGGTAAACAAAACAAAGACCTTAATAATATTAACCAGAGGTTTAGGCTTAAAATATGTTTTCTTCTATAAACTATCTCGTTATGATTCAATTCTCATTACACATATCCAAGGACATCATAATATATATATATATATATATATATATATATATATATATATATATATATATATATATATATATATATATATATATATATATATATATATATGCAATAAGTAATATAAAGTAATAAATGTCAAAATATAATAAGCAAAAAGATTACGTGTCAAGTCACACGTGTAGCTTGTAGGGCACATATGACCTTAATGAATCCTATCCTCGTTGGATCTCTATCAAATTATCCAATTGAATCTCATCCAATTATCCAATTCGATCTCTATGTAACTATTCAATTAGATCTCATGCACTTATCCAATTGAATTTTATCCAATTATCCAATTAAATCTCAATCTAATTATCCAATTAGATCTCTATCAAATTATTCAATTGTATCTTATCCACATGATTCAAATCTCATATTTGCATGTCTACTCGTCGCATTGAGCCTGATACTGAGTTGGTTGTGAGTCGATCCTGTCAGAACTCCTTCTAATATAGTGAATTATTATCTTTATAATAATTCACTTGGCTCATCAACTATGGTTGTACTAAGCCACTACGCTATAGTCCCTAGATGATACAAGGGGATCTAATCTATCAGACCTGTCTATTCACAATTGCCATATGTATATAGTCCCTTATCTATCTAATATCTAAAAGACTATATATTGGGCATGGTAACGTCAGACCCATACAAAATCTTGTCTGAGTCTCGCTCTAATCATAGTCTCTTGGGGAACTCTTTCTCTTTTAATCCAAACGACTATAGCCAAGAATTTTATCTGAGCGAGCATACATTAGATATTCCTCTCACGATATCGAGAGTAGATGATCTTCTATTGACAATCAATTACCTTCATAAGATTGGCTATCATTCTCGAGAATCGACTGTATCGGATTTGAAATTTTCAAACCTATAATTCCGATGTTAAAGAATGAAGTACTCAAACAAGACATCTTTGGCATCTCAAGTCTAAGGATCAGATACATAACTAGGACTATGAAATCACTGTTTGACGTTAGGTATCATTAACCATTCAACATTTCATAAGCGGATCAATTAGTGAACTCATTCTCCAATGAGTACTTGCACTGTACCTTTAGTGTCTCCATACGAGTGACTATGAGACCAACCACCTCCATCATATGGACGAGTATACAGTGCAACGGTCTATTCGGTTATCTCAATGTCCTTCTCCAATAACCTATGATTGAGATGATTTAGGATCTATGTTTAAAGGCGAATTGGTTTCATTATTGTAATCTCATCATGATCCGATTCTCATTACATAGATCCAAGGACATCACAATATGCATCCAAATAATATATGATAAAATACCAGTAATAATAAGCAAAGAGATTATCGTAGCATATCACAGGTCATCACTCACGTGATTGACTTATATAACACCTATAACTAACAACACCTAGGCTTGAGCTGGGCAAAACCTACTACCAGGCTTGGGATGAGAATAGGTGGTAGAACATAAGGGGTGGTGTTTGCTTGGTAAGTTGGGCAAGTTGAGAGAGATAGGGCGCAATAGTTGGAACAACTCTTAGTTAAAATATGCACTTGTTAGACTAAGGTACGAAAGGCTTTGGCAAGTTGAATAGGTTGTATGGGTAAAGGGCTCAGATCGATTGACACCCCCTGTTATCATTGGTTCGAGATTATTGAGATTATGAGATTTAGTAAGGGAGCATTCGAGATTAGTAGACTCCATCCAATTGGGTTCGAGGGATTCAGGTCCTTGATATTCATTCGAGATGGATCCGTGAGGTTTCCTTGAGATATACTAGTTGCTCTCCTAGTGCCAGTATGTTAGAGCAGATTTTAGTTATCTGAATTGAAGATGACTCACATTTAACATAGTTCTCCGTTGAGCCAATCTCAAGATGAAACTATCTGAGTTGGACATTCAAACCTTGCAAAAACTACATCCAGAGTGCCTAGAGTGTGGGTTGTTTTGCAAATAACGGAAGCATAAGAATTGATCGTAACCGCTCTTCACTAATGTTGAGTCATTGCACTTGTCTATTATACCGGTCATAGTGGTCAAAAACCAGTGCTGGATCATTATGCTTGTTCATGATGCTATTTATGCAATAATGGGTTCACGATCGTACTCGCTTTCCAGTTAACACTTACAAGATACAATTACATGAGGGTTAGGTGATGATGAAAAGTCGCTTAAATAACTCTCAAATATCGATTAGGTGGCTCGATCGAGGTGTCAAACGCATAGCAGTGTTGGCACGTAGTGTTGATGAATCAACTACGTCACTTTTACCATAGCATCACCAAAACCTAATGATACATCAATATATATATGGAATAACATAGTCTTAAATGTATATATAGAATAATAAAACTTTATTTTTCAGAAATTTTTATATCATAAAAAATTTTCTATACTTGAATTTTTCCAAGAACATTGACCAAAAATATAAAAAAATATTTACCAACGTAATAAAGTCACTCCATGGACTTGGTGGATGGTTATCATATTATTAATAAGAAATACATCGGGGAAGACAAACTCTAACGATCCACTTCAAAAAATATATCGATACCACTAAACCCTTTAATGAGCAAATAAATATATATCCCATTTGTAAACACCTCAAAAATAATCCCATTTGTAACTCAAATCTGTTTCATCGAATAATGTAGATATATTTTATCTTAGAAAAATAAAGCGACAGATTAGATGGCATTCTGGTGATTTTGGCGCAACCGTGTTTGCCTTCAGGTGCTGTGCTCATCGCCTGTACTCGAGTATAAATTCCACCCACCGCTTGGCAAGCCGCCCCATTGGGTTTCTATCTCCCCGTTTCTCTCTCGGTCTCGACCTTGTCGCTCGCAGACCGAGAGCTCCCGGAACCCTAGGGAAGAGACGAGTAGGAAGAGGAGGAGGAGCAGCAGGAGGAGGTGAAGTGGAAGAAGAAGAGGAGATGCAGGGATTTCCAGGACCCCTGCCTGATCTGGCCCAACTCCAGTCCACCATGGTCGCAATCGAGCGAGCCTGCTCCTTGATCCAGGTCTCCTCTCCGCGCCGCGCCCACATGCATATCCCTATGATTTGCCTTGCATCTGCATGGTTCTCAGATTTCTTATTTGCCCTTGGGATCTCGCATTTGAGGTGTCAGTGTTCTTGTTGCTTGCTGGATTAGTATTTGATCTGATCGTCCATCAATTTTTTTCACCAGAAGAGCGATCGTTCCATGTTGATGTGGTTTTTGCTCTCTCTTCTTTATTGTCAGATTTCACTATCTATTGTCTTAACTTTTGGTTCATCTTTACAGTTTCTTTTCTTTTTTATTAACTATGCTCTCTACTGTTGTCCTTTTCTTTCTATGCTCTCCTTTTCTTTCTGTTGTATTTTGAAAAAAATTGGCGATTCTTCTCTTTTTTTTCTTGATGAATCTTTTAATCAAATTAAGAGACAGAGGCACCCCGCGCTCTGCAAACAATGCAAATTTTGCTGTCATACTCGTTTCAGTCTAATAAGGTAGCATTCTTTACAGGTAATGAGCTGCTGTTAGCTCTAACACCTTAAGTAATTACCAGGAGGCAAGTTAGGTGGTGTGCATTATTTATCTGATTATCTCCTAATGAGCTGTGTTGGGCCTATGAGTCTCTCGATGCAGTACCTTTTACTTGTAACTACAAGCATCTCGATATCAGTTGTTAACAATAAAAAAATGTATTGGGCATTCTTATTCTTTTCTGCATCAGTTGTGGTTGATATGCTTCTTTATTTTACTTTTTGGGGCCTCTAATTGATGGCCTTGCATAGCAAGTTGATGTATTGAACTTGTTTTATCTAATGTCTAGTTTCTCTGTACGTGTAGATGCACATGAATCCAGCTGAAGCAGAGAAAATTATTAATCCACTGCGGCAATCTTCCATGCCATACCAGACATGCCGATTCATTCTTGGTATGTTGCCCATTATTTTTATAGTCAAGTTTCATGGTCAGATCCTATATCGTGGTTAGAGCTCATCGAGTGATTTTAAAATTGTCATGGAGTTTGATGTATACAAACCTCATTCTAACTTCTAGGTATTACTGTTTCATGGCACAAGAGCATCCTGATGTGCTTTTTGTCTCACCCCTCCTGTGCCAGCCAACATTGACAAAAACTGAGATTGGCCATGTGTTAACATGGTCGACATGGCTTAGCATTGGATGGCATGGTCCAACATTGCTTGACACAACTTGGTAGTTCCTATAAAGTTAACATTATGCAGTTCATGCACATTGTTGCTTTTATCATGTCTGTGAAGGTCATATTGGAGGCTGAAAGAGTCTTTGTGAAGATGTATTTCTCATCTTGTTTGTAGACCTAAGTTTTGGAAATCCTCATTGATACATGCTGGGTTTTTAAATCTATTTCATCATTTTGCAACTAAGATGCAGACCTTTTGTATTCATAGTTGTTAATTTCATGATTTTATATCAGTCTTTAATCTGTACCTTACTTTTAGTCTATCATCTAGTGTATTTAACAAAATCATGAGATTTCGAAAGATGCTTGATGAATGTAGAACGAGTTTTTTAGTGTCAATTTACAAGAATATGGGAGACATACAAAATTATTCAAATTATAGAGGAATTAAAGTCATGAGCTATACTATGAAACTTTGGGAAAGAAATTATTGAAGTAAGATAAGGCTTGAACAAATATATATGAAAATCAATTTGGTTTTATGCTTATAAGATCAACCATAGAAGTTATTCATTTATTAAGACAATTAATGGAAAAGTATAAGGTGAAAAAGCAATATTTGTATATGGTTTTTATTGACTTAGAGAAACCTTATTATAGGGTTCCTAGAGATTTATCATGGTGAGTTTTAGAAAGGAAATGTGTATTCACTAATGAGATTAATATTATTAAGGATAAGTATGATAATGTAGCTACTAGTGTTAGAACTGTAGGGAGTGTGTCCAGTAAGTTTCCTATTAGTATAGGATTACATCAGGTTTCCGCATTATGTCCCAACTTTTTGATAATTGATAAACTTACTAGTCATTTATATGATAAACCTCTATGCTGTATATTATTTGTTGATGATATTGTCATAGTTGATGAGAGCCTAAGTGAATTAATCATAAACTTGAGCTGTAGAGGCAATTCTTAGAAACTAAATGTTTTAGATTAAGTAAGACTAAAACTAAATGTATGAGATACAATTTTAGTAATTCTAGGAATAGGTAGGAGAATATAGTTAAGTTGGATGAACAAAAAGTTTTTTTAAGTAAAAGCTTTAGGTATTTTGGATCAATTATTCAATAAGATGGAGAGATCGATAAAGATTTTATTTATACAGTAAAAACAAGATGGTTAAAATGGTGAGGGGCATCAGGAGTCTTGTGTGATCATGGGATACCTTTGAGAGAAAAAATTATAAGACAGTTGTGAGACCAACAATGTTTTATGGATCTGAGTGTTAGGTAGTTAAGAAATAATATATACAAAAAGTCTGTGTTGTCGAGATGAGAATATTAAGATGAATATATGGAGTTACTAGGAAAGATTATAAAAAAAATATTTTTATTCATGAAGAACTAGGTATCGTTTCAATAGAGAATAAGATGAGAGAAAATTGTTTAAAATGGTACGAGCATGTACTTATGAGACATTCGGATGTGATAGTCAGAAAAGATAAGATAATTAATATTAGTGGTATGAGGAGTGGCAGAGGAAGATCTAAAAAGACCTTAATAGAAACTATAAGTAAATATTTAAGGACTCTAAATTTAACTAAACATATGACTTTTTTCAGATCTTAGTGGTGCTAAAAGTTCCATGTAACAGACCTTAAATAGTTGGGACTTTTGGTTTTGTTGCTATTGTTGTTATCTATCTCACTAAAGTTGATTGTTTTATAACTTATTGTTGACACCACAAATGATATGCATAATGGTCTACATGTACTTGTCTATTTTTGATTGATTCTTCAATTTGTCATTTGTATTATACTTCTAATATGATGCATGTTCTAATAATAACTAGCTTCTTATTTTTGCTTATTAGAGGATAACATCCATGACATGATTATTTTCAGACAAGAATAATAGATTGTAGTACTTGTTCTTGCTTGATGAATTCTGTTTGTATAGAAAGGCCAATAATACAAACAAGAAGTTTGTTAATGTGCATTTACTAGATCTCATAACCATTTGAATATTGGCCAATTACATATGGAGTTCATTATGTATTTTATATTAAGTCCTTGGACTGATTGAAGATCAAACATATGATACTCAAGTTTAGTCTGACATCATATGGGAGAATATTTGAATAGTTTGTAAGGTTAGAAGAGTCTACTGCTAACTTGGATTTAAGCATTCTGGGCCAATCGTTTCAGCCTATCAAGTTAGCAGCTCACTCAAGGTTTCAAGTTCTGGATTGCAAATCATACCATTTCCTGGCTAGATTGGCTGGTGCACATGGCATACTAACATATGATAGGTTGGCATATACCTGGGAATCTGGGATACATACCAAAGATAGAGGCAGAGAAGAAAGGAGGAGGAGGAGGAGAGGGAGAAGGATAAGTAGAGGAGTAGGAGTGGAGGATAATGGAGGAGAAATGTTTGCTCTTATTGTTAGTGAATCGCTTGTTGACAGCTCAACATCAGGGTTGTGCATCCATGTCTCATTCTATATGTATAGGTCGTGCAACTTTCAAAAGGTGAAAATAAGGAAAAATTCCATCTGGATTCAATGCATAGGTGCATGTGAACTGTGAAGGCAGGATGCCTTGTGTGTATATATATGGGCTGGCAGATTTATGGGTACCTGAGCAGCATGGCTTTGCAAGGGACATGCAAGACATGATGTAACTTCTCATGTATCATATTGACATCAGTTCTTTACATGCTCAGCAGGCAATGTGACTCTACTTGAAATCAAGGTCAAGTAATACAGGATCATCGTTATAGCATCTTTGGGACTTCTTGAGAGCACATGTTAGTGCATGCTGAGATTACAATTTCGTTGAGGATGATCTTTTAAGCTGGTCACTAACCTGCTAAATGTTCAAAAAAGAACAAGAAAATACCATAATTTTGAAGGAAAATAGTCATTTATAAGAATCACACTGATACATGCATGGCACTGTTGTTCATCATGTGTTTATTAGATATTCAAGTCTGGTTGAATATAGTGGCAATTTCTGGTTGGAATTATCTCATATCTAAAATCTTTAGGGAATCAAAAAAACTTTTCTTATAAAAGGGTAGCTTAGTGCATGAGGAACTGTTTCTAGGACTTGAACTGTGGACATCTAGGTCATTAACAGTGGTGTCAAGCCTCGCTCTCAATTATATCCTATGTTGCTCAATTTTTAGGAGTTAATGCGTTTTTCTCAAGGTATAATGGAGTCTCATGTACAGCATATTTGGGAAATTTAATGCAATATTGTAGCATGTTGTCTATTTCGAGTACCAGACTCGTCCCACTCCATGGTCAGATAACTACAGATCCTGTCCGTCACAATTTATCAACACACAGTATGTTAGAACATATTGCAGTACTGAGTGTTGGGAGAAGGAAGAGGAAGGAGGAGGAAGAGGAAGGAAGAAGAGGAGGAGAAGAGGATTTCCCCAAAAAGAGGTCGATGGTGCACGACGGGTGGTGAGTGGATAACTAGTAGCGGATGATGGACAATGGATGATGTTGGGCATGGTGCTCCAGGTGATGGAGAAGAGGGCTCGCAAAATTGCAAGTCCCAGTTGAATCAGCATTTTAACTAAAGATATGTATTTTTTAGTTGGACCTGACTGAACCACCTAAAATGTGGGTGGTCTGTGTGAGCCGGTAAAATTGCAAACCATATGCAAGAGGAAGAGTGACTAACATATACATAACAAGGAAAAGAGAAGAAACAAACAAGGTCCCTTTAGTACTTCCTGCTTCTTGAGAATGATTGAGAGTATTTCAGAGAACTAGTTAACCCTGCTTTAGATAGATAAATTTCCTTTGTTTATGGATGTACAGAGCCTTTAAAACAGTGACAAATATGTGTTTCCCTAAAAGATGGATGTTTAGATAGATGTTTTGCTATTTTATGTCCGCTTTCATATTCTAGATTGTTTCTTGAAGTATTATTCTAACATCTCTCTGCAATTATATGAAATGCTGATTTTTGTGATGCTGGTTCTGATATTGATTTTTAAGTTGTTATTATTTGCTTGTTTTTTATTTTAAGTATTGATGCTTCTCCTTGTACCCCTCAGAAAATTCTGAGGTGCCTAATGCAAGGTTTCAAGCTGCTGGAGCTATTGGTGATGCTGCAATAAGGGAGTGGGGGATGCTTACAAATGAGAATAGAAAAAGCTTGATACTGTATGCTCCATACTTTGCAGATTTAACTGAACCATTTATTTTGCTCATTATACGATAGACAATGTGGCCATTACAGATTTTGCCTACACTATGTTATGGAACATGCAAGTGCTGCTGATGCCTATGTGCAACTAAAGGTTTCAGCAGTTGCAGCTCAGTTGGTAAAACGAGGCTGGTAAGTATTAATGAAATACATTGCATTTAATTTGAAGTTGTGCAAGTTTTAATAAATTGTTTGGCAGGCTGCAATAGATTGTTGAAACATTGGATTCTAGGAATCATGTTGCCTTCTACGTATTGTTTTTCAAAGGAATGATATGTATATTATGTCACATTGAAGTTTATAAACATTAGAAGTGAGAAAATATGACTTTTCATGTTAATATGATGGATAAAGAATCATCTAACTGGCCTTAGGTAAGATTGCTTCTATCTGCTATAAATATTGAAGATTAAAAACAAAAAAAAATTAAATAGTGAATAATAACCCTTGTTCTAAACAAGCTCATGTACCCACAAAAAAACAATGAGTCTTGTTTCTGCTTCTATGCCATTTCGGAAATTCAAAAGGCATCAAATAATCCATCCGACCTAGGCCAAGGCAATAGAGAGGAGAGGAGAACAAACGTGTGAGGCAAAAGAGAATGAAAGCATTGGAACATTATTGAACTCCTTGTCGACAACTTTCTACCGGGGGTTGTCTGCACACTTGCTACGGTAGTCAATGGTGGTTTAATGGAACAACCCATCCATCTAATACGTTCAAGGCTTTTTATTCTTATTGAACCTAAATCCCAGGCACAATGTCTCTTTTATTTTTACTGTAATTCAAACCATCCAATTCCAGATTGAGTTTGCTACTGTATAACATCAATATTACTTTGGAATATGAATGGTGTGGATGAATATTTTTAACTATATATTATTCATATAGGATCTTAACACTTGGTAACAAGGTTTGCAATTTCGGTTCGTACTGGTGTACCGACCAATAGTCGGTACGATATATACCAAGGCGTACCAACGGTATGCCTAAAAAAATAAAAACTAGCTCTAGAAATATCTAAAAAATAGAAAAAAGTTATATTAGGGTTTTAAAATTGGAAATAAATATACATTTAATATAATTTTTGCAAAAATAATCTAAATTAGGAAAGAATAGTGACATATATCTTTTTCGGGCTTTGAAGAGTAGCTTTGTGGTATGTGTCGGATCATCCTTCCATTAATATTGAATCATCTATAAAGAAATGATTTGAATTGTTAGATTTTTTTAAACAACTTAAACTTTAAGATTCAAATGAATTGAGTAATCGATCGATGAATATACTTGGTTCTATCACAAAAAAAAAAAAAAAAACAGGGCTCAATAGGCAATGGATCAGGATCCTCGATTCTTTGTATTTGTATATTAATTTGATATATTTGTCGGACCCAATCTTAAAATTGATCCCACGACATACTATACTGATACATCGTATGCCATTGGTGTTTCGTCGCCCAACTTGGTTTTTACCAATGGTACAGCTAATGCTACTACCTTTCCCTTTTCCTTTGCTTTTGGACGCTGGGCGGACGAATGTGCTAATGCTACTAGTTCCTCGAGCAGTCTGACTTGATATTGTCCGGCTCCTTCCACTACGTTCTGACCGAGAAGGATCTTTCTCTTAATCCTTCCAAATTTGATCCAATCCACAAATCATAACTTTGTTGAGTTTAGAAGAGTGAATATGTGAGAATGAGAGAGAGATGTGAGTGAGGATGAGATTGAGAGAGTTAAAGAGATTAAGAGAGTGATATAAGTTGAAGGAGGGGGGAGGAAAAGGTTTGAAAACCCTTTCCTATGGTTCAAACGGTCAATTTGACCATTTGAAATAGGGCGATCTTAGCCCTTGATTGATAATAGTCGAAATATGACTGTTACTGATCGATATAGGTCGTTAACGGTCGGATTTCAATCGGTCACGCCCGATACAGACCCCGTATCCCCTGATACGGGGTTAGGTTATGGTACTGCTCAGTAGAGGGCACTTCGCGTATCGATCCCTTGTTGGACTGGTATGTACCGTTAGTATCGAGCATGGTATGAAATTTTGAATGGTACCGGTCCGACGGCATACTGGTACGCGGACCGCCCGCTACCGGACGGAACATGCTACAGTGCTACACTGTAGCAGTGCTACAGTGCTACAGTAGAGGAAGAAATATATAAAATCGCTCGGTACGTCCTGGTGTACCGCTCGGTACATGGTACCACCCCGAGCCAACCTCGAAACACCGGTACGGTACGGTATTGCATACCTTGGTATCAAGTGATATGGGTCGGTACGATGAACCCTGGTTGGCAACAGTGTAAGTCCTCTCTGACTTTTTTTTCTAGGAAATTGTTTCCCTAATTAGGTAGTCCAACAAGGGCCATTGCCATCATCAAATGTAAATGGACAAATCATACTTAGAAGTTAGAACCCTTATTACAATTAGAGAGATTTCTCGATCCTGACCAAGGATCACTTCTCGAGGAACTAATGGGGAAAAGTAAACAATAAGAAATAGAAAAATGAAACATAGTAAATAACAACATATAAAAGGTATGCAGTAAAGATACTAAATGGTTGTTCTTTTGATACTCAAGAAAATAACATCTATGCTACATAATATTAGGTATAATGTTCTATATGTAAAGTTGTAAACGTATATTTTAAATTGGATTAAATATTAGTAAAATAAATTATATCAAAAAACAAATAAATGTATGTGATAAGTAGAATGAGTAAACTATGAAATTAAAATTTGTAAAAAATTAAAATTTAGATAATTATCTTAAAAACACTAGGTGTGCTTTAAAATTCAGGACATTAGATCAGCTAATCAAAACATAAATGGTAGTTTTAAATGGCTTAGAAATATCTTTGTACACCTCATGCAATTCACTTATGACTCTATTTTCAGCTGATAGAATAGTGCTTGTGTGCATGTCATGCTAGTCGCCTTAAATGACCAAAGAAAACTATTAGAAACAATATAAAGATATTTGATGGGTTTTAGCTTGGCTGCTATTACTCTGCCCAACATAATTGCTCAAGAAAGCTTAATGATGCAACAGAAAGAGATTTGAAGGCTCTCAGCATGACTGGTGATATTGTGCTTAAGATGCTCTTTAGAGTGTCTTGATGGGGAGATCCATGTAGCAGATACCAAAGAGGTGGGACATAATGACTTATTGTAAGCATCACATATGGTTTCTTCTCTTTGACCTTCTTGTGTGGAGAAAAGATCATAATAAATTTATAAATTTTTATACTATATTGGACATGATGCCTTGTTCACTTGGTTGCATGTATATTTTCCCAACCTTTTGGGTTTTCTGCAATTTGATGAGGTGTGGCACCTTGAACTTGCATCTTATTGCATCAACATAGATTTTGAACCATTGATATGTCTTTTCCTTGTAGGTTTGATTTTATTGAAGCTGAAAAAATTGGTATTCTTATAGAGGTATGGAATATGGACTACAAATTTATGGATAGTGCTTCATTCATGTACTTTAGTTTGTGGTTGTCATTTAGACCTTATCAACAACAATAATAACAAAACCATAAGTCCCAACTATTTGGGATTGGTTACATGGATCTTTTGCTGTTATTGAGATATGTAAAAAATCATATGTTTAGTTAAGTTTATAATATTTAAATCTTTATTTATAATTTTTATTAAAGTCTTTTTAAATCTTCCTCTACCTCTCCCTAGACCAGTGAAATCGGTTAAGATCTATGTTCATGAGATCTGACATAGTTTTACGCTGCTTGTTAGTGGCTTAATGCAACCTTTCACTTTTTTTCATTCGGGCTTGGGACTGGCATTGGCGGTGTTCCATTTAGAGCTTATCATACCATAATATCATTTCTATAAGTTAGACTTTCAAAGCCAGAAGATGGAGCTTTTCAAGTTATAATGTTTTGGTTCATGCTTTGTAAGTGAGGTTTTTGTATAATTTTTTCTTAATCTTGATCAACTTTGTAAATTATGACATAATGATCATGAACCTATGCATTTCTTTGCATGTGCCAGGTATCTTAGGATTTTTTTTGGACTTGGCAGTGGAGTAAAATCGTTTAGCAAAGTTTTTTTTACTTTATTATATTTGCAATCTATCTTGGCGTTGATTAAGATGAAATTAATTTGTATAATTGTAGATGAAGATTCTAAAACAGGCTAATGATGGGTTGCAGAAAATTGTGAATGGTCAATACTATCACCATCAGCATTCAAGAACATTGGAAGACCTCACTTAGTGTCTTAGTTTAATGCAATAAACATGGTCACTCCTTTTCCAAGTTTTGGATGGTAACAACTAACAACAAACTCAACTCATTTGATTGTCAAACCGAGATCAATTTAATTGTATTTTTAAGTGACTTGTTGGAGGTCTGATAAGTTTTAAGTTGTCATGTTTGAGAAGGTAAGTGGAAATTGTCATTTCTATTAAAGAAAAAGGACATCTCATTTTCAATTGTTTGCCTTGCATCTTGAAGGAACTTGCTTCATGTTCTAGTCATGCAATTTAAAATCTGTGAAATGGTCCTACTTATTCCAAGAAATAATTTTGTTTAATTTTTCATTTAAGAATCTTATTATTTGCATTTTCAGGTGAAGCAAGCCATTCTGGGTTTTCATGGTTCAGATATGCAGTCTGCAGGCATTAGTTTTCTGGAGTCCTTGGTATCCATCATTAGAATTGCATTTTGTATTGAGCTCAATATGTAGCTAATTGGTTCTTCAGTTTATTTAGTCTAAAGTTCTTCTAATACAGGTGTCAGAATTTTCACCTGGAACCTCGACTGGTATGGGTCTTCCGAAAGACTACCATGAACAATGCCATTCATCTATGGAATTGAATTATCTGAAGGTCTTATTTTAAATTTTCTTTTATCAAGTTATATGGTTATCTGTGTACATACATGTGTCATGCTGTTCCTGGTGTGAACTTGTATGATCTTACCTTGCATATGCTTTTTTGATGTTCCATGAATTATAACCTTTTGTAAGGCACTTTTTTTTGTTCCTTCCTTTTTCCCATTAGAGTTGTAATCGTGTTGACATTTGTCTCCTTTGTAGGAGTTCTATTGTTGGGCAAAATCTGCTGCATTAAATGTGGCCGATAAGATTGTGAGCTGTTATGCAAATATATCTGAAGAGAAAGTTTGTTCCCGAGCGCTTCGTTTTATGTTTCAGGTCTTGAACTGGAACTTCAAGAGCAGTCCCAGTGCTCTAGATAATTCAAGCAGTAAATCAAATTCAGGGTCATTTGGAATTAGGCCTGACATGGGGCTGTTAAAAAAGTTTGAACGTTCATTGGTGGAGGTAGCAGAGTTCTTTTACTTATCCAAATTCACTGAAACTAGTTCATGTAGTTACCCAACTTGCTAAACTTGTCTTGTACTATTTTTTAGCCAGGGCCCTTATGGCATGATGCTCTATTATCAAGTGGACATATGCTGTGGCTCTTGAACTTCTATGCAATAGTTCGCCAGAAACATTCATCTGATATGTTATGGTTTGATTCTCCGCTGGCAGTCTCTGCTAGACAACTAATAGTACAATTATGCTCCTTGACAGGGACGATATTTCCTTCTGGTAATACATTCACAAGCTACTTAGTCTATTAATCTTTATTTAATCATATAATTGATTAAATTCGTGATTAAGATAGTGCTAGTTATTTTCTAGTCCTTTAAGATTATTGCTAGATTGTCTGGTAAAGAGACTATGAAAAATGTCATGTTAAAAGGACTTAATGCTAGCAGACTATTCGACGGGGATGGCTCCCACAATATTTCCCTCTGTAGGGAACTCTAGGCATCCTCCTTTATGGACACTATATTTCAGTTTTAAAGTTAGTTGTTTTCATGATTGGAAGCCATCTCCGGTTTTTATAGCATTACAATTATGGTAGTTTTAGCTGAATTCGAGATCTATGATATTTTAGTTCTGTTCTAATCTCATGAACAGAATTTTAACACTTGTGGTCGAAGGGACTTCATCTCTCATGTTGTGGTCCCATATTTCATTAAGTTAATCTTCATGTTATTTATGTCATAACAAAAGAGTGATCTGAGTATAAGTTGTATGGGAGATATTAAGTTCATCATCATAAGTAATGAACCTTCATTACGAAAGAACCCATGCAAAAAATGAACATATTCTATCTTTTTGAAGTTACAACTTCCAATTTTCTCCGACTCATTTCATGTCTCAGCTACACTAGATTGAATACATTGTTTTGTGTATTTCATATTTCAAGCTACAATGCATGATTGGTCTTATGGGTGTGGCGCAAAATTTACCTTCAGGTTAGCTGGCTATTGCACTTACCCAACTAAAACTATCATAATTGCTTTATGCATAAGTGCAAAAAATGTTATGTATATTACAAAGGTAGAAACTAGAGAAGTGGAAGTGAATTACATAAGTGCAACTAAAGATTCAAGTTTCGATCCAAGACCAGTTCAAGTCTGATATGTATTGGCATACCAACATAGGGTACGTTGGCGTACTCATTTGCACTAACCAAAGAGAGAGGAGGAAAAGGAGGTGGAGGAATAAGTGAAGTGGTGGAGAGGAGGAGGAGGAGATAGATTTATCAAAGATGGAGGAAGAAGCACCGATGATGACATAGCAGGCGGCAGTGGCGAGGCAACACATGACATGTCAAGGGAGATTTAAGAGAGAGAGAGAGAGAGAGAGAGAGAGCAGCATGGGAGGAAGGCAAAGTAGAGAAAAAAAAAGATAGCTATTCTTGACAAAAAAAATGATAGGACTACCACCTGTACCCTCAATTTTAACTTTACAAATCGGGTGGTACACCTGGAATGACAGGGTTTCCAGGTACACCTGATTTTGAACAATCATGCTGGTTCTTGATCAGACCGGTAAATACTATCATATGAACTGGTTTGACCTCGTTTTTTTTTTTGAAAAATTAGGAACACTTCATATGTGGAGCACTTAAATGACTGGCAGCCAGGACTTAAAAAGATTTTTTTTATAAATTTTCGTGACATGAACTCTTTTTTTAAATTATTAACTTATGCATTAGTCACTTCATAGAATCGGTGTGGCTTATGGACAATTAATTGTTCTCATATTCTAAAATGCGGCTGTGCTAGCTGTTGGCAAGCACCTACATAAGATGGTTTGCAGTCTTATGGCACACGTTTTAGAGGGCCCAAGGCAGCTCCACTGTCTGATATTTTCATAACTCAAAATAAAAATGATAAAGGCCCTTTTGATTTGTTATAAAAGAAAATAGAACAAAGCAGTTTTGTAACATTTATAATTATTATTATGATTTTCCTTTCTCTATGCTCATTTTCCGTAGATGAACAAATAAAAGAAAGAGGGATGACTATGCATACTTGTATTATATGTTGCAAGTCATGATAACTTAGGATGTGAATGATACTGTATTGGATATACTGTTTCTTTTGTATGTCTATGATCATAACTTCAAATGCTATATTATTATGTTTAAAAAGAAAACAGCATGGTTAACTTTGTGGTGAACTTATTGATGTGATCTTTGTTGCAATAATTTATTTCCCTTGTTGATGAACATATTGCTGGATTCTTTGTTACAATACTTCATTTCCCTTTTAATGATATAACTTGTGATTTTATGCTAGTGGCCCTCAACCAGACTATTGTTGCCCACAATTTGCCATTTACCATGAATGCCCCATGCCACAATTTGCCATTTACCATGAATGCCACCTGTGCATGAGATGTGCTATTTATGATGTTGATCCATAAATTTTTAAGTAGAAGATGATTTATTTTTGTTGTTATTGTTGTTAAGTCATCATTATTCTGGTTATAATTTTGGGAATCTAATATTTTTGTTGTATCTAGATGACGGGGAGATGCATATTAAGCATCTAACACAGATTCTATCAGCTGTTATCGAATGGGTTGAGCCTCCTAACATTATATCAGGCGCATTACGTAGTGGACGAAGTGAAAGGTCCATATGTTTGCTTGGTTTTCTAGACAGTTTGAAATCCATTCTTTTTCTAACATAGTTCATGTTGCTCAGTGAGATGCTTGATGGTTTTCATGCATTGCTCTCGATGGCAACCTTGACTAGTACTATGCTTTTTGATAATCTCCTTAGGTCTTTAAGGTCAGTGGTTGATACTTTGCTATTTTTCTTCTCCAGAGTTACTCCATGTGTAAAATCTCGTTTAACGCAGTTGTATCTCACCTATCTCCTATATTTGTTTTCAGACCTTTTGGCACCATTCACCTATTGGCCACCTTGACATGTGAAGTAGTTCAGACTTATGTGATTAAAAATGATGACGAGCAAACATGGAGTTCGGAAGCTCTTGATATTATGTTAGAGATATGGACTGTCATTCTTGGGGTATTTCCTAAATTCCACTGATACTTTCTGATTTGCAGGATAGGAACATCCTGGTGATTATGCATGGTTCTCATGTTACATGCCTGCTATAAGTTTTGTGCATGCTGATCGATTGTTTCTTGTGCTCTTTGGGATAAGGAGATTCTGACAGTTCTTTCTCTGTCCTGTCTGTCTGTCTGTCTCTCTCTCTCTCTCTCTTTTTGTATGTGTATATATTATATATAATATGATGGACCATTGTCTGTTTTCTATTATATCATATTAGAGGTTAAGATTTTTTCCATTGAAAACATTGGTTATTGTTTGTTTTATTTCTTTATTATTCTAGGATTCAAGTGTTTGTTAATTTTGTCTGCAGCGATCAGGTAATGATATGAAAATTTCAGCTGAAGGTATATCTTCAGCATCAAATCTGTTTAGTACTATTGTGGAGTCACATCTGAAAGGTATTACATTTGAATTGCTACTTACCATTTTTTGCTGTGTATCAGAATTTTAGTTGTGTTCCCTGTTTATTTATAAATTGATTTCTTGTATTAGTAAATCTTTTACAGGTTATCTTGTGTAATTATTCTTGTCATTTCGTTTGTGTAGCTGCTGCTGAATCTGCATTTGAAGATGATAGTGAAGCTGACTATTTTCATGTCTCCGTCTCAAGTATGAATGTTTTTATCTATATGTAGATATGTGTAATTGTTGCATATAGTCAAGTCATCCCAATTGCTTATAGATGTCATTTCCATTCTCCTTTTTCACATTGTTTTTTCTTTAAAATTTATTCTCTATACTGCCCTCTTTATTATTGTAGGACGAGATGAAACATTGTATGCATATGCTCTTATTGCACGAGCTGCTGTTGAAACCACTGTTCCTTTTCTCACAAGACTATTTTCAGAACGCTTTGCTCTTCTCAGTCAGGTGCTTGATTTATCTCTGATCTTCATTGTATTTAGTTTTTTTCCATAACATATTTAATATTTTTTACTTGAAAATTTTCTCGATATTCTCCTGATTGGTTATCTCCTAGTATTTGATCCTCGTTTTTCATCTGAGTCTTGCTTTGAAGAATTGCCTTGAGTTTTATTATGTTTGCTCATACAAGTTCTATACCCTGCTGCAGGATGCATTATGTTCTTTTGAGTTCATGACACAATTTTTATTTATGTGGTTTTTTTGAAGCAGCTGGAATTATTGTTTCAGTGGACCTCTTAAATCTTAATAACTTTCAGTTCAGTTAAATATGTTAGCTTATCCATTTTGTATATATACGATATGATAGACTATCAGCTTATTCAAAGCACTTGGTTCTGAAAACCTTTTTCTTCACTTTTGTAATATGCATAAGATGTTATTTACAGAGGCTTGTTTTGTGTTTTTCATAAAGCCATTGTATTCTATGGATCTCAATAAGCAGAGATCATATTGTAACTCCCATCGAATGTTCAGGATCTTAGTTTATTACGTATGTTAAATATGCTGATTGCAAAATTTTAGCTTGATCAACCTTCTCAAATTGAAACTATTACAGTAAGTCTGTAACAGTCCCAATTGTTTATTACAATTTTGGGTTAATATTTGACTATACAATTTTTTTTAATTTTCTAAGGTATGGACGGTATTTATCTGACAACTTACTGGTTTTTGGACTGTACACCTGGCCTATACTGTCTGGTATGCTCGGTACAGGCTCTGTACCAAGCAAATTTTTTTCTTTTTATTTTTTTCAAAAATCGATACATACTGATGTATAAAATGATGGGGCACTGGAATGGTACCAATTCGAGCCATGAAATTGCAAGCCTTGCACTGATATAGTCTAGTGAAGGGTTCTCAATTTCAATGTATCGGGTGGTACGCACCGGTCCGAGAGGATACCGGTATGTGGATCGTCCTCTACTGAGCGATACTAATGTTTTGATCGGTACCAAGGCATACAAAGCGGTACTAAGGTGTACTGACTAGTATCGAGGCATACTGACCGGTATTGTTCCGGATTTCGACTGTTATCAAGGTGTATCGGTTAGTATGCCCTGGCGTGGTAGGTGAAGGTATTTTTAAGGTTTTAGGGTGTACCGTCGGTACGCCTTAGTGTACCGATGGTACATATCGATATGTACCGTACCGAGCAGAGCTTGGTATACCGGTATCCGATATTCAAAACCCTGGTCTAGTGTAGTCCAGAAAGACGAAAAGAACATAATTTTTGTTATCTCTATCAATGACAGATTCATCAATTGGCAGATTTTTATGATCTGATAGTTATTATGAATATAACTAAGCAAAATAGCCTTCCACTAGATGGTAATTTGAGATGTTTTGGCTTTGATTGTTTTGATGCTGTTAATATACCAAATAAGTGGTTGGTACTGAATAGTACAACTACAAATCAGATAGCGCTAACCTGGTGAATTTGCTTACCCGTGCCCAGTATTTGTTTATATGTTGTTATAGTTTCTTTTATGCTAGTTAGCCATGCGCAGTGTTTGTTTATATGCTTGATTTGCACTATGCTGTTATAATTAACCAAGAAATAGTTTGCCCTTTTTTGCTTTGATCTTTCTCCTTAAATGAGTTTTGATGTTTAATGCTTTGACAAAATACTGACGCCAGGCTTCTTATAGCATTTGGTTGACAGATGTGCTCTTGAGCAAGAAACATAATTTAGTTAGCTTATTTTCTTCATATTGAAGATCTTTGTGTTTCTAATTTCCTGTGGAAAAATTGGCAACAGAACAATGAAAGAATGGATCCCACACAAACCTTAGAGGAACTATACTGGCTCCTTTTGATAACTGGGCATGTTCTTACTGATTCAGGCGAGGGAGAAACAGTGCTTGTAAGATCTTTCTCCCATCAATTCTTTATCCTTTTTTGTTAACCTTGTTAACCTTTTGATTATGTAACTTCCAGTCTGTCAGTATGTTACCTCTAGTCTTTATCTTTGATATTGGGATTTTTTTTTCTTTTTTCTATTTTTCTGCCACCCACATATTCAGGGGCTCAAGTCATCTTAAAGTGAATTATATATTATTCTTTGCTATCAGTGTTTTTCTTTCACTGCATCGGAACATTTTTGGAAACTGACTTGTTCGTCATTGCTTCTGGCTTTACAATAAGAATCTATGATGTTCCAAATATTTGGGTAGCTATGTGGATATCTTTCTCCTATCGGCTCTGTATATCAGGAAAGTCCTAGTAAAAATAGAGCAGTCAAATTGTTCTGTTGTCATTTCTATTTCTTGATGTTTCCAGGATTAAGCAGAAAATAGTATTTTCTTTTATTCCTAGTTCTTATTGAGAGACATTCTTAGTGGTCGGCATTTACATTAGAAGATGGGAAATCAAGTATGCTGCAGCATTGATTTTAAACTTCCTTTTCAATTGTTTAAAGAATAAGAAAAATAAGTAACTCCAGTGAAGCCATTAGTTTTACTAGGTTCTGTTGTTGCTTTCATTAGTGTAAATATGACTGTTTTCATAAGAATCATATGAACTCTATTGCTATGATGTTTAGGTTCCTGAAGCAATACAAGATGGGTTTTCAGGTGTGACAGAAGAACTACAGCATCCTGTAATTGTTCTTTCCTGGTATAGTTTCTTAATTCCATTCTTTTACTTTAGTTTTTGAATAGTGCAGTAATTTCCTCCATCATAGGTTGAGATCCTCCAAGCAATAATGCCATTAAAGATAAAAGAGTTTACTTAAAAGAACGTACATTGTATTCTCTGAGGTTGACTCAACTCTAGCTTCAGGCTGACACTAATGGAGGTAACACCAACATCATCCCAACAAAACAATTACATAATTAGCTCCATTAGAATTGCCTTTGCCAGGTACTTAGGATACATCACACAACCAATCAGATATATCTTCATAAAAAATTTTAGATCTCCCGTGCTAATTTTCTTTAAAAATTCTCTTTTAGTAAACAAAACAGATACTCTTCACTAGCCCTACAAACCTTAATACTGCAAACTTCTGTTTTAATCATAACATAAAATGTAAATATTCTGCCTTCCGAAAGCTCAAAATGCATGAGAAATGGATCTACATTTCTTGCTGATCAATCAAAGAAGTCAGGATTTTAAAATTTGGTGACTTGAGTTTCATGAACTAAATTGCTCTAATTAATCCTTTGTGCAGATAGATTATAGAGAGTAATTGAATGTGGAAGTGGTTGAGTTATGCCTGTGACCTTGTGCATCAGCTAATCTGCAACATCAATAGCTTTATAGGATGCTTAATGCATTTCTTTTTATCCCATTTACACTTTGTTGCATCCCAAGCACTAATTTTTTTATTAATGCAGGTCCATAATAAGTTTTGCGAAGCAGAGTCTAGATCCAAAAATGAGAAATGCATACTTCAGTCCTCGACTCATGGAGGTAGGTCATGTAGTTAACTTTCAACCAAGGTTCGTAATTTCGTATTGTACGGATGTTTCGAGCTTTGCTCGGTATGGTACGGTATAGGCGTACTGAGTGGTATGCTAGGGTGTGCCGCTCGGTGTGTGTATATATATATATATATATAATATAATATAATATAATATAAAAAAAGGAGACGCACGTTGCCTCGGCGATGTCGCCTCCTTTTCTTATCCTCGTTGCATTAAACGAGGAGAAGACCAGTCTTCTCCTCGTCTGCGTCGTTCGACGAAGGCATTGAAGGCCGCAGACGCTTTCGGCCTTCGGCGAAGACTGCGGCGAAGGTCGTGGGCGTCTCCGGCCTTCGGCGAAGAACACGACGAAGAAGAAGCTGAGTCGTCGCCTCTCAGTTACATTCTGGATCGAGATCGTCGAGGGAGGGCGGTGCTAGATCGGAAAGTGTCGAGGTTCTCCCGATTCTCCCTCTTCTTGGAGTGCCTTTTCCCTCTTCTCCCTCGATGCTTCTTCTTTCCTCCTTGTAGCCAGGCTGATACCGCCTAGTAGCGGGTGGTTCGCGTACTGGTCTGTTGGCGGACCGGTACGTATCGGGCCGGGTAGTATCGTTCGAAATTAAAATCCTTGCTTTCAACTGTTTTATGTGTCAAATCAATGAATATATTCTTCTTGCACCCCAGAAGTTTGAAGGTCCCATATAATTGTTGTTGTTTGAATGTCTACTCATCAAGCTATTTACAGCTTATTATGCCCTATAGCTGGATAATATTTCCATTCTTGACCAAATAAAACTTAGTATTACTGTTTTTAGTCATTGGATTGTAATATCTAGTGGTGCACCATCTTTCTGTTTCTTGGCGGCTGGTCTAGCTTTTGATAGGATAATCAGTGTATGTAGATGTAAGTAATGTGCCTTATATTATGAGCATTGTTTGAAGACTAATTCTGGATGTGGAATTAGTGTTCATAAACTGGAGGTGGGGAGGAGAGAGACATCTGGATGAATCTAGTTCCTTTGGCCTGAGCCAATTTCATGGGAACCATGATTAGCATGGGTGGAATTTTATAGTGTTTTTCTATAGCATATCAGCATTTTTTATTTTCTTCACTATCTTAAAATGATGTCTGCCATTCTGAACAAGCTGTACTATTGTGAAGAAATAAGTTGTTGCTTTCTATTCGCTTATTTACTTGAACTATTTTAAAGGAGAGAACTAGAGTAGAGACCATGTACAATGAGAAAGCCAAGCAAAGGGAATTCTCTTCTTTAAATTTGTCACTGGAATGCTGTGTTGGCATGTCATGAATAGACCTGCCCTTGCTTGTAGTCATCTTTTCATCATCCTTTTAAACTATTAAGCTCTAGGGAGTAATTGTTTATCCATTGCTTTTCTTCACATTTGACCTTTCTGGTAGTTGATATTATCCATCTGAGGAACATTGTAAGGAGATGGAGGAACATATACAATTTATAGCTTTCTTTCTAGATTCATGATTTTGTCTTTTAGCAAGTTCTGCTGAAAGAATTGTTGCATATAGACCTATGTCTTGCATTAGATACCTAAAAAAATGATGGGTCCTTGAGGGCACCATTACTATGTATATTCATCTACTAGCTTCCAAAAGTTGTGAAGAAGGCTTTCAGCTATGTGTTGCCCAGAGGAAAGTAGACCTTGAGAAAATATGTACATCAGCAGCTCAGGGATCTAGGATCCCATGTCAGCGGTGCTGGCAATGGTTTTATCTTATGCTCCACCTCACTTATAGTTAGGCAGCTGGCATACTACATGCCCTCAACATGGTTGGATTGTAGAAATCTGAAATTGCTACTCACACTGGAACGAAATATATTTTGGTCAAATATGACTCAAGTTTCCTTGAAAGATGAAACCTTGTAGGAGCGTACACAAAATAGTTTCTATACTTAAAACAGTTCACAATGAACATTAAGTATGTAGAAGAGCTAAAGAAGTATAGTTGTCATAAGACTCATAACCAACGATCGCCATTTGGCCCAGACCGGTATGAAATGGGCACCAGTCCGAGCACTGACCGATACACGGACCACCTTGGTCCGGTCCACCATTTAAAAGGGAAGTGGGAAACCCTAAATCCCACTTGCATGCCACCTTGCTTCTCATGCGATTGATGCTGCGACTATGACTTCTCATTGCCATGGCCTACGCTTGCCGTGATGGACGCCGCACACTGCCATTCGGCCAATGGTAGACGCTTCTTATGTAGACAACTACCGGTGACCTCCACTTGCTGTGACCTTGCTGCACACTGCCACCCAAGAAATATGCCCTAATCGCTTATCAGGTAATATGTCTCTTCTCCTCTTCCTCCTCTGCCGCTTCCTCTTCTTCCCTCTCTCTTCCTCCTTCCTCTATTGTCCCTTCTTTTTCTCCCTCTTTTTCTTCCTCTTTGAAATACTAATACTTACCGGTGTACCATGTGTCGGTACACTGGTACATCCTGCCCCTACAAATCTGTGAGACGGGTCCGGTACCCGAAATGACAAACCTTGGTCATAACAACATCAAGTTGGAATAATTTTGTTATGTTATATTAGTAGTTTGGTTTCTTATGGTAATAGAAGTATAAGAAAATGAGAAGATGTTTTTTGATGGTTGTCTCACGGTACTAGGTGTCCAGCTGGAACTGAATGAATTAAGCCTTTGCCTAGGCTATGGATGATGTCACAATGAAAAGAACTTTGGCTGCAATTATTATGTGTAACTGAAACAAATTATTGAGCCATAATAAAATTTAAGACTAACATCTAAGTTCTGAAAAACACTTCCTGTGTCTAGTTGTTTGATCTGCCCCAATGGGACTATATTGGCTGAACTGTGTTTAATTTAAATCAATTTATTGGATCAAGCTAATAAATTCAAGGTCCAATTTATGTTGATCTAATTCCATTTGATTTATTGCCAGAAATGGTTTATTGGCTTTTTTACAATGAGTTTTGGATCTGTGCTTGCTTGCACTTTCCTTCCTCGTAGTTTAACTACAACTAACTTATACCCCTTCACCCCATCTTTGATTCACCATTGTGCATATTAGTTCTTGAATGACTTTGGTGCTTACCCATATTGCACTGCAACCACTCTTTCCCTTCTTTACCAAAGTTTGATGGTAACCAATTAGACCGCTGCACTCCACCTCTATCCACAAATGTGGGTGTATGCCGCTCTTTCTTGACCTTGTTGTTGGCCCATGTTGTACCACAGTCATGGTGGTTATCTAGGCTACCCTATTGGGAACTGATGAGGTAGTTGGCATATGCTCTGATTGAAATCAGGATTGGCATTGGCCAGACATGAAATGTCAGTATTGATCAGATTAGTTGGATCATATATTGACCGAAGAAGATATTTAAAATTCAAAAAGGAAAAATCATGAAAAATGAAAACCAAAAGGGAAAATATTAGTCTGCGATATATTTTCAGTTCAGTACTAGGTAAGTTTTGGAATTTAATTACTTATTATTTATTTGTAGTTTCTTTCAGTTAGGATTTAAAAGGAGTTACAACCATTTGAGGATGTTAAACAAGTCAGATCACATTGCTTAGATCTGCAATACTTGAAACTCATCGTAAATAAAGGTGGCTATCATGTCAACTTCATACTGGTTCACTTTAGGTTGTGTTTTTTTTAATAAATTTTGGTATAATAAAAAGTGTACAAGATGCTTACACGAGGTTGTTATCCTAGTGGTTTTGTTGCACAAGTGATCGATCTCCGGTACGAGTCCAAATTTAGGTTGTGTTAATCATACTTGATCATATGTATGCTTGATTCACACCTAAAAATGGTTATTAGTTGATTCATGAAACTTGCTACATTGTTACTTTTCTTATTTGTTGTGGATAATTTGCATGTTATTAATTGCATCCTCTATCAAATACTTGTGATCTTGATTAGTTCAGTGGATAGTAAATCGTCAGTGTGTCACGCACTTACTGTACATTATCTTTATTTTAATATTCATCATATACATATAATGAATATTTGGTATGATTTGCCATACATGGATGTATTTTATCAAAATCTTCATTATTTAATTTCAAGCTAGTACATTTAATCTAGCACCATGTAGCATAGTGAAATCAGTCAGCTCTGCTCTGCATGTGAAGGGTAAAATAAGATGTGGTATTTTTATAAGCCTAATTCTGACCTTTTTGTAGTTTATCTTTTCTATCCACTTTGTCCAAACTTAATGCATGAGGTTCATAGTAAAAAATACCGACTTTTATGAGTAATGTGCATCTCTTGTCTCGAGTATCTTACATGCACATTTTGTTATATTATTTTTAGTCTGGCATGCTGAATTTATTTATTACTCCATACTTACATCTGTGCTAAGGAGCTGTGTATACTGTCAACTACACATGCTCTTATTCTGTATGGGAATGTCATATTGAGCTGTGTGATACTTGGTTAATTCGGGTTTTAGATGTAAATTTAGAATTTTTTTTATATTTTATTAAAATAATATACATTTTTCACAAGTTTTGCTTAGATACTTTGAGCCTTGAGGCGATGCTTTTGCTAGTCTCTAATACTGCAGCATTGTTAATTTGTCTGTCCTTTCGGATCTGCTCATGTTTATCTCTTTGTGAGTTGTGCACAGGCAGTCATATGGTTCCTTGCCAGATGGGTTGATACATACTTAATGCCAATTGATGCTGCAAAAGGACAACTTGGGATATCTGGTCATGATGAAGGGCTGCAACAACACCCCCAGTCTTCTAAGAAGGTCTTGCTCAGTTTTGCTGGGCAACATAGCCAAGGAGAAACAATACTTGATACCATTATCCGCATTTCCATGACAACACTTACTTCATACCCTGGGGAGAATGAGCTTCAAGTACATCCTTTGACATCTAACAAAGTTTTCTTTTTTTACTTTTTTTTGTTGCTATGACACTTATGTAGTTATGTTCATTACTTTTGCTTGAAATAAGGTTCCCAAGATACTCTATTGCACTTCTGAATGAATCTGCTATGTTTGTGTGCGGTAAAGCACATTTGCTACTTTTAGAAGCATGAAAATTGAAGGGAAATGTTTCCAAGTGAGGCCTATACTTAGATGCCTAAGAAGACATGTAGAATGTTTTTAAATAAGATGCAAGTCTTCATATATGTGATGCAGAATCATAGTGTATACTGCAAAATTGTTTGAACTCCATGTTTTGATCCATTCTAATTATGTGCTTGTTGGGCACAGCCAAGTTCTGATTGCCTGAAGCTTTTTAGAGTTCATAGGTCCACAATTTGGTCTAGGATTTTTTATCCATTGTGGGGTTAAGATTAGTCAGACTGACCAGATTAGCTATGTTGGATCATGGTTTTTGTATAAGTTATAATGACCACTAGAAAATCCAGCTGCTTGTGTCTGACATCACTGGCACTAGCTACTAGTCCTCTGCCTTTTGCAGCTCACTTTCCACCTTAAGTGCCTACATCCTGAGGACGATGGTATACACATCCGTTGCTGACCAAGAGGAAGAGCTGCAGGCATGCTGGAAAGGGGCTGGAGTAAACATATTAAATAACTTTAAAACTGAGCCCTTAACAAGCTGAATTCCAATGAATGATGATGCCATGTGTGGCTCTGATCAATTGTGGAATCTAAAATGAAATTTATGTTTGGGCTCTCTTGATGGACTTTTTTCAAGCCCACGCTGTTTATTAACACCAAGCTAATTTACAAGCCCTACCTATCAATATGCAACACCTCTTCTGCTCATATTTTTTCTGATCTTATATTAACATTTGTAAATATCATACTATCTTTTTAATCTTACTCTAGGAGAACCACACCTAAATGGTAGGTCCCAAGTTGCGCTTTCCTATCCCCACTATTAATATGTCTGTTCGATTTCAGCATATCTTTTGAGTTAACATAAATTAAGTTGACCCCAACAAGATTGAAGATGCCTAAACTATGACTCCTAGGGCTGCTGTACTCATCGGTAAATCATTGTCCAATATATGTTTCGTATTGATAAGCGGCAAGGATTGCCCTTTTGTGGATCAGGGGCAATATATAAGTCATGGCAGACCTGTATCTTGGCCTATATGGGCCAGGAACCTACCTAACCATTTGTCAAAAACTCTGGCATATGTCACATGGTGCCAATACTTTTCTATCACATGAAATAGGAGGAAGCTTCTGAATTTTGTTGATTTGTTGATGGGAGTGATAGGGAATTGAATGAAGTTGAGAAGCACAATGGCCTCTTAATAAAACGGATTCAACTAGTGGGTTATGTTGATATTTCTACTCTATATGATACGCATTATACCCTGGCTTTTTCAAAATATAATTCTTTTCTCTATTGTCAATCATTTATGTTATTATTTTATGGATTTTTTTGTTATTTACACATTTGTAAGAAATATAAACTTAGTAGCACTGAGACAATTAGAATGCTTCACTAGACATGTTATTTCTTCCTTGTTTTGGCAGGCATTGACATGTTGGAAACTGCTTGTAGTGCTTGTTCGTCGGAGACATGTCTGTATTCACCTTGTTGCATTGGTGAGAACAATATTAAATGTTATCATTACTTGTGAGATTTATTAGTAGATTTATAAGGAATAGGGATGATAGCTCAAATATGATGGACTCATGCTCTGGACTTGCTGTTAAACTTAAAATCTATTTTATTTTTGCTGTCATAGCACATGAGACCTATGACTGAAAATCTGTAGATTCTTTTTACATGTTTTCTTACGAAAAGATGTGATTGCCTTGATTGCTGTCAGTTGAATATGCAAACTTAGGAGGTGTTCTCTGGACACGCTATAGTTAGTACCTCTGGCCAATATAATCAAGCTCAAGGAAATTTTGGACATCCAATTATGCAAGCACATTATGTTTCTTCTTCTGAATTTGTCTTTAGGCTTTAAAAGAATTTCATATATAAAAAGCAGGATAAAAGGTTAAGAAAGTCATATATAGATACGTTCCTGAAGTCCTGAGGACACAAGCCTAAAAAAATAGCTACTCAACTATTAATTATTTCGCAGTTTTGGCTTGCCAGCAAGCAGTGTTCAACATCTTTTGTTTCTGTATATTTTCTTTTAGTCTCTTATTACAACTTACACTTTAGTCTTAAAATTGTTTGTCTTCTACAAAATAATTAAATTTAAAGCTCAGCTACATTCGTGCTAGTCACCCTGGTTTGCACTTCCTCTCGTTTTCTTTAATATACTTATTGACCAATCCTTCCATTGTTATGATCACTACCACAACTAAATACCTTTTGAATACTTAAGTCTCAGACGAAAGACAGATCAAAAGATAATAAACATAAGAGAACAGTAGTACATTGTAGATTTTTTATGTTTATAAAATTTAATCCTATAAGGTGCTAATATGTTGGTCTTTTTTCTTTGTTCATGAATCAACAATTGCTTGAGTTAACCACGTATTGCGGTTTCAGGTTTTTTATATTCTCACTGCATTTTCTTGTAGGAATCATGGCGTGATCTTGCAAGAGCCTTTGCAAATGAGAGGACATTATTCTCCTTAAATGCTCGTTTGCAAGTGGGAATGGCACACATACATTTTTCATGAATTTGCTTGTTTTTCATTTTTTTGACTTAATAATAAGTTTGCTGGTGATTTCCTTTGCAGCGTTCTCTTGCTGAGACACTTGTTTGTGCAGCTTCAAGTTTTAAAGATCTAGAAACATCCAACCAGTATGACAATTTAAGCATTTTATCTTGGGTCATGCCTGATTGTAAACCAAATCTTCACTATTTGACCCTAATGACTTCAGATATGTGAGAGATCTCATGGGACCCATGACAGCATACCTTGTGGATATTTCAAGTCGGAATGATCTGAAAGCTGTTGCTCAGCAAGCAGATGCAATATATATGGTAGTACAGTAACTTACAGTGCATTCCTTGGGTACTTGAGCATTTTTGTATGTAAAAGCAACTAAAAATTTTCAACAGGTCAGTTGTTTGTTGGAACGGCTGAGAGGAGCATCTAGGGCCACCCAACCTCGAACACAGAAGTCTATATTTGAGATGGGTTGTGCTGTAATGAATTCTCTATTGACACTTCTTGAGCTATACAAAAATCAGGTACTCTTTTCATAATATGATTTTTTTCAATATATTTCAAGTTTGAGTGCTTGATTCATCTTAATTTATTGCCAGAAATTATACTTCAAATCATTGAACTGTTTTATTTTACAACTAAGCTTCAGTTGTAAACTCGTCTTTTCTTTAGTCTACAGTTGTGTACCTGATACTTAAATTTGTCGTTGACTTCGTCGAGGGAGAAGTAGCGTTTCTCAGTGCCAAGGAAACTTCAATTTTGGTGAACTTTTGCTTGCAGTTGCTCCGAATTTATTCTTCTCATAATATCGGTAAGGTAATATGTCTGCTTAGTTTGTTTAGATATCTTAAAATAAGTTTGTTTGTACCCTTACAAATCATTAAATAATTTAGCTAGTTGGAAAAAGAGATATCATTTAGTTGAAACTTGAAAGTAATTGCTAGAAATTGATAAAGTTTCATTGAAGTTACTTGTCAATGTTTTTTACCTTTTAAGTCCTGTTTTTGAGAGTATAGTCAAATTTCTGATATATTTTCGTTCCCGCTAATGTTAGGAAGGACTAGAAGTGGAATAGTCATGGACTTATTTAATTTAAAGTTAATTTGTTAATTTGGCAATTAATTTCTATTGCTAAATTCAACTATCTGTGATTAGCTATGTCATTCATTTTCACCATTGAGATCTAAATGTTACGAGTCTAAATAAGTCACCAAATCTCTTCTTGTTCATTCCAAGTCTTCTTAGGTCTTCCTCTACTGTCCTTCTAGTGGTATTATTTTCGAAGGTGTTGGCGGATTTGGTTGGTAAAGATTTTAATAGTTATCATAAAATCGTAGGCTCGAATCCCGCATTCGCCTCTTTCCCTTTGCACAAAAAATAAAAAAGAGAGAAAATCTTAGTCCATTATTGTTTACATTTGCAGATCCATCCAAAAATCATTTTTTAGCAGTAACATTTTTGAAAATTTGAATTTTTTTCCAAATACTAAAATTTTGATTAATAAGTAACACCACACCTTAAAATGGTCTTGTACAACTTTTTTTTTGATCTATAAGAGGCACATGATGTTCAAGAGTACTAGGATTCCTCTATTGAATTTAACTATCATAGTTTTGCTCAACATGTCACATCTTCAACCTCTTCCCACTATTAATAATAGATTAAAAAATTGAAAACTTAGTTCTTTCTAAACTTCTATCTATAGGTTTTGGTTCCAGATTGTGCTGTCGAGTATTTTCTTTGAGTTATAAAATATGAGTGCAAAAGTGGTTGATATGCAAGTCAAATTACATTGTAAACACATTAAAATCTGACAACCTAGATTTCCATGTGATATGTTATTGTCTTTTCCAGTAAAATTACTTTAGCTACAAATGTTGCAATGTGGTGTAGTGCCCTACGCCAAGCAAATACCCAAGTCAAACCTTAATGAGAACTTGAAAGTTGAAACACCCATAATTTATTTAAAAGTGAAAACTAGGTCAATTCAGCAAACAATAACCAATTTCTTAGTTTCTTAGCATTGAAAAAAAAAATTGATTATGCGTTGATGATATCTGAAAAGGTGTTTTGGTTGTGTCATTACACTGTTTCTCTTTTTGGTAATAAGGCTATCTGATTGACAAGATGTCTGTGTATTATAAGCTGAAAAGTTTACTCGCTGTTCCATGTTACAAGACTGGTAGAATTTTACATTTGCATTTTCATTTCCCATACCTGTATGCAAGGTTTGCTATACCGCGCAACATGATTTAGTATGGTCAGTGTTTTCCAGGCTGACAAGTTACCAATACATGGACCAATGTAAACCGGGTATAGGACCTGTACTAGGCAATACAAGACCTGTAGAGCCCAGTATGTTCACGTGATAGACGTCAGCATTGCCTTGGTATAGTGCAGTAGAGGCTTTGCATCAAGAAGTTTCCAACTTTTCTTTTTTTTTCTTGGAATTTTTATGTTCTCTTTGAAACTCGCTATGTATGGGTATATATTGACACTCTGAACACTGATATGGTACTGGTCTGAGCCCTGTTTGGTACAATACTAGTCACAAAATTACGAACCTTGCTTGTACGTTCCACATTCCATGTAACGTTAGCCTTCATATTTTCCAATAATTGTCTTGACAAATAAAGTATTATTTGTCAACATTGCTTCAAGCTAGTAACACTTTAAGAAACAATATTTAAAAAAAAATCTATATTGCGGAGATGAGAATGTTAAGGCAGATGTATCGAGATAGTAGGAAAGATGTGAAGAAAATATTTTCATTTATCGAGGATAAAATGAGGGAGAATCATTTAAGTTAGTATGAACATATGCTCAGGAGACTTAGAGTGATAGTTAAATGATTATTATTAGTAGTATAAGGAGAGAAGAGGGAGATCTAAAAAGACTTTAATAGAAATTATAAATAAAGATCTAAATACTCTTCACTTAACTAATTATAAATAGATAGGGAAAGATGATTTAAATACTAACTCTTTATAGATCTCATTGACAGCAAAAGATTCATGTAATCGATCCCAAATAGTTGGAACTTTACAGCTTTTTTATTGTTGGTTTGACAAATAAATAGCTATGGTGGTTGGCTTCCTAACACAACTAAATTATCTAACAAAAAATACTTTTTTTGTTCCACAATATGACTCATCTTCTTATGATTTTTTATTTTAAGTATCTTTTTAATTCTTTAGTTTGGTAATGAAAAGCTTCTGTAAGCATTGAAAATTTCTTAATTTCAAGTTTTTTAAAATAAAATAGTCTAGCAATGCATCTCTTGATCTCCCAAATTCTTCCAATCTTAAGAGGACACCAAGTTCTACATTCTTGCCTATTTTATTTTGCAAGCTTGGTTTATCCCATTTTGTATGGTTTGTTGTCAAGTCATTACATTTTAATCATATTATTATTTTGTATCTCTGAAGCACATAATCTTTAGAATTTTCAACAAGTAATCTACAAAAGGGAACTTCTCTACTTCTCTAGTGTAGAAGGAAAGATGAATTATTTGGTAGGGTTCACTTATCAAGAGGCCTGAAATCTTAATGTTCTACACTAGAAATTATAGTTTCAAATATCAGTTGATACACTTATTATATTCTTAATAGTTAATACTAAAGTAAAAGAAAGAAACATGCATTATTTCCATGGATCTAGTCATCAAGAGGCCTGGAATTTATTTACATTTGATATCATTGTCTCAAATACTGGTTGGCATGATGCTTATCAATCGGTGATTGTGGTATGGGTTTGTAAACTACCTGGTATACTTAGTAGTTAGTACCAAGGTTCGTAATACCGTACCGTACCGGTATTTCGATCTGGGCTCGGTACCGGTACGGTACGGTATACCGAGCGGTACACCCAGGTGTACCGAGTGGTACACCTGGGTGTATCGAGTACTGTTCAGTGCTACAGTACCTCGGAACGGTAACAGTCGGTCCACGTACCGAAAACCTGTCGGACCGGTACGTACCGCCCGTACCGGGCGGTATGGCTCGGTACGGCAGACCCTGGTTAGTACTATGCCAGACTGTAGATTATTGAGACTATCTGATCAAGATTTAAATCCTTGCTTGAAATATTATTTATAAATCAAGTGCAATCATTTCTTAGGGATAATTTGGGAATGTAAAAGATCAAGTAATCTCTACATGGTATGCTCGGGAGAAAATTGTTCCTCATGTAAATATTTTGAATTTCAGATCTCTCTCTCTCTTTCAACTAGCCTGCAGAGTGAGGCACAAACAGAAAAGTACAAGGATTTGCGGGCTTTGCTTCAGCTCCTTACTAATATTTGTTCCAAAGATTTGGTACATCTATTTCGTACCTCTGCAGTTAGATGTGTTTCCATATGCTGGTTTCCAGGGCCTACATTTTTTTGGTTATGTGCAGGTTGATTTTTCATCATTCTCCAATGAGGCAGAAAGTACAGATATTGCTGAGGTAAGCCTGATGAAATTTCTGTCTTTAACTTTGTTAAATCTCTTACTTATCAGTCTACAGGTCATCTATGTTGGTCTCCATATCGTCACCCCTCTAATATCTTTGGAGCTTCTGAAGTACCCCAAACTCAGTTGTGATGTAAGTTTATTTCAATTCTATTATAGTGATCTCTTCTTTCAGATATGGTAGTTCCTGACTGTGCTGTTTGCAGTATTTTGCACTGATCTCACATTTGTTGGAAGTGTACCCTGAGAAAGTTGCTCAGCTGAACAAGGAAGCCTTTGATCATATAGTCAGGACACTTGACTTTGGTGTTTGCCATCAAGTATGTTGTTTTCCTCTTAGCACATTCTTCAATGATTGACTTAAGCCATCCTTCATTTATCTGAATGGCATCATTATACATATTTTCCATGAGTTTAAACTGATAAGTACACCATGCAATAGGTATCTGTTTATTGTACAAGTTTTTCATGTAGTAAACATTTGTGAAATCTAAATAATTGTGTTTGTGGGAAGGGATAAAAGATAAAATGTAGAAAATAGTTGTATCCCCCCAAGATTATACATCTATAAAAGAAAACGTATGGTAATCAACTGTTAGGATCCGTTTATTTTCTGAGTTTTGAATAATGTTTTATTGAGTTTGTCTAATTTAGTAAGAGTCTAATATGGGTTTATTTGATATTTATTTATTTATTAAGAGTCCAAGTCCTGATGGACTCAAGGATGAAACTTTATAAATAGGGTGTATCTGTTTCTTTTCATCTACCAATGAAATATTATTTCAGTCTTTTGACAAACCCTAGGAAGTCGATCCCCTCGAAGTGATCATCCCTTTTCTTCCTCTTGTATGATAAAACCCTAGGGGTCTTATCATCAACATCAAAACAGTTAATGACAATTCCTTATTAATCATTGTCTTAATTTCTATGCAAATTTTCAAAGAAACGATCATCTCGTATGATGAGAAAAAGTGTTTTCTTTACAGGATATAGTGTTTCATTGAGCACCCCATTCTCTCATTAACGAGTCTGTCAAACAATATATCATCAAGTCGTGAGATGATGCCCTCTTTCTTGTATTAAAATTTTTAGCACAAGTCTGGTTTCTATTGCCTTTACATTTGTGAGGCAGTACTTTTAGGATATAAGATATTTTGTAGGTCTAATGGTAACCGTAGATATTGAGTATCACAACACAATATGATGGGATAAGTGACCTATTAACTTCGTTAAGCCTAAAGCATTGACACAAAATGCTTAAGTTTAAGTTAATGGTAAGGGACCATCAGACCATGTGGGACTAAGCCGGGGTGTTATACTAAGTGTTGGCCTTAAATGAGGGGTAAGTCGTAATAGTAAGTCACTCACGAGGGTTACATGTCTATGTTGTATATGCTATATGCTTCATCGTGGTAAGTGGTAAGGTGTCCTAATAGTAAATTACTTGTGAGAATTAGATGTATATGTTGCATATGTATACATGACTATTAGGATCGAAGAAATTTTGTAGATTCAATGTTTCCTGGATCCCCCTGTTGTGTACTGTGGAGGTTATTGGCCTCTATGGAGTATGAGGTCCCCTTATGGATTTGCTGGCTCATGTGGGTGCAGCATTGGTGCTTGACAGCCCACCCTGTGGATATGCCCATGTGCATAGTGAAACCCCTATTTCCACCTGCATCACATGAGAAACTGGGTTTTATGATACCATCTGAAATATTAAATTGTGCCCTCATCATCAGCTATAGCTTTTTTGTGTGGTGAGAAGTGCTTCGATCCTACAAGTCATGCAATTTTGAGGTTGCATGTTCAAGCCTATTGGTTCTGCTGGGTGGAGCTTGTTAGCTATATAAAGGGTTAGTGATCACTGTTGGGATTCTGTCATATATAAGGATTGAGGCAATGTATGACAACCCAACCTGCTGGTGTCTTGTGTCATTTTGTTGATACTAAAGCCCCTTATACATACCCAGAGAACATGCAAAGCTGGTCCTTTTGTCGCCAATTTAGTATTCTAAGACAACACTAGAACCAAGACGATACAGATACATGTTAAATAAAACAAGGAAAACATCTCTAGCACTGCTTAGGGAACTGTTCATAAGATCAAACACTCCAATACACGAAGAGCTATGAATGATGATGAGGACATGAAGCCCCATTCTGGTGTATGACAAACCAACCTGCTGGTGACTTGTGCCATTTTGTGTGATACCAAGCCCCTTATACGTACCCACATAACATGCAAGGCTTGTTTTTTGCTCACAATCTTGACTAGATTAGTTGTGTCATCATCATCATTCATACGTACCTACTCTGAGTTGTGCGTTTTCCCTACTTATCAAACATTACCTCCTGTAGGTTGACAAAATCAATTTTTTTTGTTTTATTCTATTACTGAAGACATGCAGGGTTTCCTGCAAATTCTTATCATGATCGAACCTAATTACACCAAAGCCTTGTTGCATGGATATACTTGTCCATTTTGGACTTTGACATGTATCGAAGCATCAGAAAAATAAATTTCTTAAAAGATATCTTTCAATATCATTATCTCAATTTAGTGTAAAAATATTTTAATAAGTGTGGCCATTGTTGGATATTATTAGAGGGTTGCCTATCTCACAGATTGAAGGAGTAATCCATATGACAATACTCCAAGACTACACGTTCAGATAATTTTGGTTGTTGCATTATGTACTATTAATATCAAGTTCATTGCCCAGAGAATTTCTTCTATCTCCTGGGTTGCTTTACCATATTCTTTAATCAATTAAAGTTGCCATCTCTTACTTTAACAACTAATTTCATTTCATTGATCTGGCCACTCTCGCTGTAGAGAGAGCATTGGGCATTAGTAAATATGGAGAGACTAGTCTTATGTGGTTCCTTTAATTTATCAGATCTAACATTTACGTGTGTTCTGCATCCCCTGAAGACATGCATTAGTTCTGAACCATCTTATATTTAATTTTGTGCTTCATGTTTCAGGATGTTGATATTGTTGATAAATGTCTGAGAGCAGTTAATGCTCTTGCCTCCTACCATTACAAAGAGAAAATTGCCGGCAAAGAAGGATTGGGTGCAAAGGCACTGAGCTCAGAAGAATCAAATGGCGAATTTCAGCAAAGCATCTTAAGCTATTTCCTGAGGCTGCTAATTCAATTACTTTTATATCAAGATTTCAGGTTAGATTTGAGTTACACATACTCTTTTGGTATATACTGACATTTGGCATTTCAGAGCAGTAATGGGCAATGTTTCATGCAGTATAATGGACAAAAGTTTTCTGCTTTGTTATTTTGCTTGCCAAACAAATTTGCTTTAATTACAGAAGAAAGCTATGATTACAGTTTTTCTCTCATTTTGTGTTCTTGATGCCATAGAATGGAACTTGCTGGTTCTGCAGCAGATGCTCTCTTTCCATTAGTTTTATGTGAGCAAGACTTATACCAGGTACTCTCTGCATTCATTTGATTCCTTCTCAACTTAGATCAATCTTCATTTATCAACTTCGATTAATATTGCCTTTGCAAAATCTCATTCTGCTTGGAAAGCCAACTGATAGGTTAGCTACACATGAGCATATACAAAGTAGGAACATGAGAAGTTGAATATTCTCGTTAATCAATAGCTTCTTCCCAAGAAGTGCTTGCGTCATCTAAAATTCTTGCACATCTTTAGGTGTGCATCAGACTTTGATTTTGAGGTGATTTCTGAGTAGTGTCTCTTGTCTATACATATTAGTCAGATTTGTTCCCTTGTGATTGGTACATCATTAGTTTGAATGATGTGTTGTATTTTGTCATCAACCTGCGGGCATTACATTACCACCTTTTTGATTGGTACATGTTAGTTTGAATGATGTGGTAAATTCTGTATATTACACCTTCTATTGTTACAGAGACTGGTGCAAGAAATCCTAGAGAAACAGTCTAATCCTGCTATAAAGACCAGGCTGGCGAGTGCTTTCTATGCTCTTACAAGCACAAACCAGCTCTCATCTTCGCTTGATAGAAATAACCGATTCAGATTCAGGAAAAATCTTCAGGTATTCTTGATTGAAGTTTCAGGCTTCATGAGAATTATTTGAGTTGGCATGGAAGACCGTTGCGAGATTGACTGTTGACAGTCAAAGAACTGTATAGACGAGATCGACACCAATCACATTGAAGTATAACATGGTTTGGAAATCATAAGACTCCAGAATGTAATCTCCAGTGGTTACGGAGTCGATAGCAGTACCCAATGTCATATCTCCCGTTTGTTCAACAATGTCGTATCGTCCGCCTGGATCATGTAAAATGTCAAGTGAAAACTGGGTTGAATGTTGCAGACAGATGCTTTTGCTGTAAGAAGTTGTGCGATGCTGGTAGAAGATTCATTTGACGGTAAACATATCATGCAGGATCAGAATGTTATAATTTGCAATTCAACACTTTAAATCGCATTACATCAAATTTTGCAATATTGTATTTTTGAACCAGAAATTTAGGATGGTGCTGTTTTAAATCTGGTGTGCTTGTTTAAATAGGTAACTCAATCCCTTGTTCCAAATAACCTATATACCAGGTGTGTATTGGATGCATCCGTTGTGCGGCTACTACCAACATTACCAAGCGGGTCGACAAATTTGGAATGAGTCTACCTGATCTAATCAACCCTCTCCGTGAAAACAGCTTTGACTCTCGACAAAGAAAGCTAGACTTTGAATGATAAGAGGATCGGGGAACAGCTAAATAAGACGTGTATCACTGTAGAATTTCATTGTTCGAGGCAAGCAAATGCTCGGTTAACAAAAGAAAGTTGTGATGCTAAAGGGACTCCCAAATTTAGATTTCTACTAACTCAACGGTAGATCACCGCTTTAGCCTTTAATTGCAGCAGATATCACCCGGGGAAGATGAGCGCAGTACATCATTTCGGTGCAACATGCTGGAGTTAATTTGTAGAAGATTGGGTGTATTTTTGAAAAAAGTAGGTTAACTTTTAATTTTTTCCTATAAAGCATCTCTATTTTGAAAAATACCTAAACAACGCCCCTTGATAGCTATTTTACTTATTTAACCCTAGACAGCTAAGCCTAAAGTTTTCTTGTTCAAAATAATGGGTTTGGACTGTCGGGTTCGGTAATACTTTGTTGATCGATTCCAATTGAAATGATTCATGCTGATTTAATATTTTATTTTTGTTAAGGAAGCCTACAAAGTGGTTGTTACAGTGTTCGATGTGTACGATATCGACAAGGAAGCAAAATTTTTTTTTCTTTTGTCATTTTTCCTTTTCTTCTTCTTTGTCTTCTCCCTTCTACCAGACGTGAGCTATTGTTCTTCTTTGTTCTTTATATTTTGTTTACTTTCTTCTTAATCAAGAACACAAAAAACATCATGTAAATATACAGTTGTCTTTGTTACTGTTCGATCATTTAATAGTTATTTAGACAAGATAGAATACATATATATACATATATATTATGTATTCGTGAATATTATGGTATTTAAATCATCTTCCCTTGTTTGATGCTTATTGTTAAATCTATAAGATTGTCAAGAAATATTACGTGTATCAAGGATTTTCATGCTGATCTTTTCTTGTAAACCAAAAACGGTGAGCTTATATATAAAAAAAACATTGCATATATCTTTGTTACTATTAATTGTTTTTTGCCAAAAAATAAAACATGGCATATTAGTAAACAATTTATGATAGTCAAATTTCGATGGTAGTCAAATGATTGTTATATATATATATTTTTTGTAGGCTTGGAGTTGGATCCCAATTTAATATCCACATCCTTGTTCTTTCTAGTTTTACTTTTTTTTTTTTTTTCTTCCTTCTAGATCTCTTTTTTTCTAAAGAAAAAAAGAAGATCAACAAGATCTTTGAAAAAGTATTCTCGAGATCAAGGGAGAGGTAGTAAACTAGAGAATTTGGTATCAAGGTAAGAGATTTTTGCATTGCCATTTAAAATATTATGTTATTTTCATTAATATTCTATTACATGTTACAGTTTGAGTTGGAAAAGAATTCATGAGATGGTCCATTAAGCCAGGTTGATCAACACCATACCCTTCGGTCGACATCAAATTATATAGTAAAATAAGATGTGCAATGTGAATTTTCTACATAGACAAATTCTATTCTTGCTTTCTTTTTCTCTCTTCTTTTTTATTTATTTTTCGGGAAGGTTTTATGAAATATTGGATCACAATTAGTTATTCGAATGCTTTCTGTTTCTTTTCTTATTGTAAATAATACTTTTTGGCTTATTAATAGATAAATATATCTCAATATATATATATATATATATATATATGTTGTTACTTTTGCATCATCTTCTGAACATAGTTTGCATAATAATCTTATAATCCGAGTTACTTTGTGTTTACATATATTGCATCTACTTAAAAAGGACAAAAGGATGAACCAAAATCAATCTTGTATGATTTTATCTTTTCAAATACAAACATTTTTTAATGATTTGAATATGTAACTCCTTAAATACAAAAGTGGAGTATTAGGCGACGAAGAGTAAGATATGATAGATTTATATATCAGACAGTATTCTACAGATTCGAACCTGAGAGCTAAAAACTATATATAGCAATGTATTAATCATCAGGATCGATCAATAGAGACAACAAAATACGATAGATTTCAACGTGAAAGTGCATACATAGAAATATATGAACACAGAGGAGGAGAGAAAAAGGATAGCTTACTGTTTCTCCGATGATGTGTTTTGCTTTGGATAGAGAGATCAAATCTATTATGAGCTTGAAATAAATGATATCCTTGAAAGTTCTTGGAATGGAATTTTTGGAGTAAACTATGTGCTTAACTCCTCCTTTGGATACATTACAATTCACCAAAAGAATGAAATGATTGGGTTTAATGGAAATAAACCATTTTCATGATATTTACAAAAGAAACTCAGAGTTAATCTTTTTTTTTTTTTATCTCATCACATTTCTTCATCTCATTGTTACTCAAATATGAAACAGTTTCAGTGCAATCTAGCATTGAACTTTGTGGCAACAATTAATTTGTTACAAAGGTGAATAATTTCACAAGAATTTTTGAGTCATCACATCACTTGATTAGGAAGAAGTTCTTCTTGCACCCACCCACAGATTTGCTCCTCATGGCAGCTCAAGATTTGCAGACCTTCTTCATTTCTTGCCAAATTTTTTTCATGTAGAATTGAAATGTATCATTCGCTTACTATAATCAAATTTAGATGCATCTATCGGTTCATGCACATGTACATTATTGCATCCTTGCATGAGCTTGTTTATTTATCATCAAACAATATATCTTTACTTGCATGTTTATATAACTAGCCATCCAATTGATTTATTCAAATAGGATCATAATACTCCATCGTAATTTTTTACCATGGTTTGAATTTCCAAATTAATTATACATGTTATATCGAAATTATTGCATGTTATAGTGAATCCCATGCCCAATTTGGTACATGTAGCAACTTATCAGGAGAGCTACGAGGTTCCTTTTCGTGGGCCTGATGTCTACATCGAAGAAATTGTCCTTGGATGTTATAGCCATGTAGTACTCATTCATATACTCCCCATGTAGTCATGAATTCCAATCACAACAAATCACAAAAGAAAAAGAAAAAAAAGGGGGGTATTTTATTTCTTCATATATTGAAAATTCTTATAGAATTCATTTTGTATCATTTTCGTATACATTCCCAAGAAAAAAAGTGTGGGAGATGTAGCTAACTCCTTGGAAGAACTGTTTGTTTCCTTTTAAAACACATCCTACATAATGTTATTTAAACACGTCTTTTTCTGAATGAACATGCAGACCGCTATTTGAATCCTGTAACATGGATCAAAATTGCTTCAAAAGAAGCGGTACTCATTATTTGTTGTATCAAAACAATTACTAGATCTTTTATCTTCTGTTCAATTATCAAAACCTGAAACATAAGTTATAAAATCAACATATACATTGTAGCCTAGTCAACTAAGCAAGTCTATGCTGAAAAAAACAAAAGAAAATCATAAATCTCATCAGCATACATAGCATGATAATGATACAATATAACACAGATTACATGTGCCCATTTTCTTTCAATTCAAATGTAGCACCAATTTCCACTGCACTTACAGCTATCAGCTCACAGAGACTCGGGGTATGTGATGCAACCATTTTTCAGAGGCATCATATGCGACAAAATATGGAACTTATCAACAAAATATTATTTACAGCATACCCAACTGTGATAGCCCAATGTATGAGACGATGGCTTAGGAGGTAACTTTTGCCGACAACCTACATGCAATAAATAATTCTTTTGAAGTTTATATACCATACAGAAGACCAAGGAATCAAGTTCTTCAAAACAGGTGTCCAAGATTTGCATCACCTTACCTGTATAGACCATTTGATTGGTCAGACAGCGTAGAGCTTTATGACCTGCTTAATCTTGGCACGACAAATAGGGCATCCCCAATTCTTGGCTTCAATGTCCCTTAAACATGACATGCATCCTGCCATATGCCCACACGGAATACATGCTCCCTCTACTGGAGCATCCAAGCAGATAACACAACAACCTGATGAACTTTTACTCTCTGCCTTGTCTTCGCTCGATCCTGGTTTGGAGTAGCTGGATGTAGAACCATCTTTAGCTTCAGCAGTTCCAGGTGCATCCTCCACTGCTGACATTTTCATATCTATGGGGCTGCAATCTATTGATGGGTAGTGGATAGGCCCATCATAGAATGTATCCTCGGTTACTGGAGGAGCAGAAGGAACTAACTGAGTAGGAGGAGCTCCCTGAGATGATTGAATAACTGGAGTATCAGGGTTCTGCACATTAGGCTGTGATGCGCTAGTATTCAACTGAACTTCCCATCCATTGCTTGCATATGGTTCATTTGTTGACCCTTGACCATTCATCTTTGAAGAAGTATCTGCATTTGGGGTGTCCCAACCATTGTAAGTTGAATTGTCTGAAGAGCTTGCCCAATCATTTGTATTGCTTGTTTGTGGATTAGGTTGGATATCAGGCACGCCCTCTGATATGGCCGTCTGTATGGAAGCATTTATGGCCATCGCCAACTCTACATCTTCTGGATTTGATGTAGGTGCAGCTGTTGACTGTGTTGAAGCAGATGAAATTATTTGGGGAGGACTAGGCATTGAGACATCTATTGGCATTACTGGAAGGCTATTGGTGACCTGTAAGAGGGAAATAATTTACAAAACATTCAAACAAGTGAAAATGGATCTAAAAGTCAACCCATTAACATATAAGTGACAAACTACACGTCATCATGACATTGGAAATGGATCTAAAAGTCAAATTCCTGTGCTTCAATATGCAGTTCACATAATTCATATAGTTTCCGGGCACTAACTGCAAATGGTTTCGCCTAGTACGTCAAACTTTATCTCGTAATAATGCAGTTCAAGTCAAAGATGATATTTAATGCTTGCTCAGAAGTAGCCCCATTAAGTTACTGGCTAGATTTCATTATTCAGATACTTTGGAGGGTTTTTTCGGGAAATGCATGTAATACCTGGGAGATCCCTTGGCATGAACTGAAGAACCACTGCAATTGTTGTTTGTCACCTTCACGTGCAGATAGAAACTTATATCGTGCCCCTGAGTAAAAAGAATAATTAAGAACTACAATTATAAAACTTAATCGAAAAAGTCATCATTTTGTAGTTGAATTGAAAGATGCAAAAATTTTCTAATGGTATCCAAACTTATCCTGATATTAAACCAACCACAACTAGTGTCCATTATGAACCATCAATATTGGCTGAAAGAATTAAATGTATCAAGCTTAATAGTCATCATTTTTTTAAGCGACCAGTGTATATTGCCTAAGTTGTGACTTGTGAGTTGAAGTCATTTCTGGAACAACCAGTGAAACCATCAAGTTGTGAGTTGCAGAAGTCAAAATAATATCAGAGAAGTATGTAATCGTTAAAAAATGCCACTTCAGTCTTATATTGCCTAAGTACCTACTAGACAATAAGCACAGAAATGTATAATGAACTTCATGGAACCAATCCTTCTGGAATACATGCAGCTGATGCTAACAAGGAGGAAACAAACAAAATGCAATTAGAAAAGAAGAATGATATGTTTTGAGGACTGCATACACGACTCTTCCTCAATTTCTTTATTCACCTTACACCTAGCCGATACAAAAAAATGCAGAAACAACAATGAAGCTCTCATAGAAGTAACATAGAATCCAACCAGAAAGAAATCTTCAATAGATTACAACACTTAAAAGCATGAAATGCCAACATAACACCTCATAAATATGGAAGCCTAGAGCCAAAAGATTAATTAACATGGTATCCCAGTGGCAATCATGACTTGCACAAGATAATGACATGGAGTAAATCCAGGTGTATTACTGACATCAAAGCATACAACCAAGAATAAAATAGGATAAACTGAAACTTTCCAGGCACAAAGGGATTGAGAATATGGGTGACAAAAAACTGTGAATCTGACAGTTTTAGTCGCTCATTTTTCAACATTTTTGTAAAGCAGTCACTTGCACATGTGACACAGTAGACTTCAATTAGTAAGCTAGACAAAAAAGTGATGGCTGATGCAGCTTAAAGTTTCGAGTACTGTAGCAGCAATATCATCAAACTGAGACATTGCACCTACTAGCAAAAAAATATCAGCTGTCTAAAACAAGATGGAGGACGACAGATGTGAAGATTTTCTATTTCCCCAGCCTAAGGCCAGACTTGGTATGCCTGAGTGGGTCTCTTAGTATAATTTGCAGACTAACTTAGCAGTTGCACCAACAGAATCTAAATATCTCATATGTGCTATAAAAGTCATAAATTCAGAAGCATGTGGAGTGAGAACTGTAAGCATTTTGCATATATAGAAAACCAGAAACTTATGTGGCAGAAAAAGAAGTTTGGTACTCCAGAGAACCTACTAAAGCATTTAAAGATATGGCACCTGAATGTTTATTTGTTAACAAAGTTAATTTCTTTTAACAAAAAAATATTAAGAAAGAAATTCAAACCATGTTACAATTTACATGAAATTTTCAAGTCATTATTCTCATTGAACAAATTTCAAAACAATGAAGAAACATACTTGTAGCTTTATCAACAATGATTACAGCAGGATCTACTTGGTTGAACTTGGGTTCTTCAATGTGAACTTTCCAGAGTGGAACAACAGTACGTGGCCTGGCAGTCTGCCGATAAAAATGAGTGAGTGAGTAAAAACCAATGACCTACCATTTATTGACTGATTGAATAACCAAAAGGAGTTTCTAGTTTTTTCATGATAAAAGTAGAACCTTTGCCTGATAAATTCAGGCAATTTAAAATGGCTGAAATATATATATATATATATATATATATATATATATATATATATATATATATATGCTCTTAATCCTCAATTCTAACTTAAAGTAAGCTACATTTTTACGTTCTTCTACTCTTGTGCACTATCTTCTATTCTTCAAGAAGTTTGGTTACCACTCCCTCCATGGGGTTATAGCTGGAAGTAGTTTAGAGCTTAGAGTCAAGAGTAAAGAGTTAGGAGAACAAGCAAGGGCGATTTGAACTCTATATATGGAACAAAGACAACTCATCATCAACTATCAAGTCCTGCTTGCAGACAAACCCATTATGCTTTTAATCATAAATCAGCAAGGTTTTCATGAATGATATTCACAATACAAATGAAATTTAAAAAATATATATACCACACCCTATTAGGACAAATAGAACTGAGTGGATCACTCATGGCCAAACCACAATCAACATTTGTCAAACCATTATTAATAAATGTTTTAGTTAACTGTGTTGCATATAGTGCTTAATCCATTTACATAAAGTATCCTTGTAAAAGCATTTTTCAGCATAATAACAAGTTGATGATACTTTGAACTTCAGTTTTGCATGTTTATATATGCTCAAATTAAAATATTTCAAATCCGTTTCGAAGTTCACCTAAAACCTTAAGTAAGTTGCCACCGAGTCAAAATATGTTCATGCAGGTAGTGATAGGGATAATTTTAGTGCACGAAAGAACACACAGTACCTCCATAGTGAGGCTTCAGTACCATTAATGATCCAGCTACACATTCATTTAGGCTTCGAAAATTAGTAAATTCTAAGAACAACTTACAATTTGAAACCAAAGAATGGTTACCAATAGGGACAGTCTACTTTAAAATCAAGGGCTCACGCAAATGCACAAAAATTCATATATGAAAAGTCACTTCACTTCACTTCATCCATATGGGCTTTGTTTGATCCATAGATATAGGATAAAATATGCAAAATAAAAATCCAAAGCAATATTAATTCACTACAATCAAGGGCATACTGAATTTCATTCTTTCATGAAACTTTTCTTCTCTAATGAAAACATAAATGAATTACAACAAAAATATTATAAGACCACAAAAACACACAGATATTGCTACTAATACTTGCTAAAACTTGTAAAGAAGGTAGAAGAGCTTTGCAGTACACATTATAGTGCAACCAGTATATCCATCTATGATCAACATGTCAATGTGTCCTTATTTAAAGTAACATATTGAACATGACATTACATCCAACCAATCAACTAAGGTGTCGTTGAAATACTGGAAACTATGAGCAGTCCTTATTCATGGGCAATGCCGATCGATAAATCACGGAGCTTATAATGACAATGTTCAATCCCAAGACTTCTCCAAGAAACTAGTAATACTATTCAATGTGCACAAAAGTTGAAAATACATCTTGTGATACAATGTGTTCTTTTATTGTAAGAATTCATGTTTTTATAAATATATATTTCCTAGGGTAGACAGAAGGGTGGATTACATAGTCTATCATAAATGTTAAGTATATTTTTTTATCTAGCAGTCAACATGGGAGTAGAACAGTGTCTTCCATAAAAAAGAGCCAATGTGTCCTTAGTGGATCAGCACTAAGGACAACAAGAGTTATTTCTTCCTATAAATCCATAGTTAAAATTGATCAGTTATCACAAATTAATATTCTAACAAGGAAGAAGTGCCAGCATACAAGTTCCCATGAAAAGTATGCGCAATTTAGACATAGAGTCAGAGATGGAAATAAAAACAGACAGAGAGAGTAAAAATGGTTCTGAATGTCATTTTTAAACATAGAATTTTGCATATATAAACAAGTTATACATAGTCAAGTGATGTTTGTAGAAATTAGAAAGACATGTTTGTAGAAATTATCAGCAATAATGATGATTTGGACACAACAAAAACATATTTGTAGACATAAGCAAGACATGAGTCCAACACACAACATGATGGTAGAACTTTCATACTAAATTACCATGATGATAAAAGTTTCTACAACAAAATGGAAAACCATGATGGTACTAATTTACCATAGTCAAATAATTGGGACTTTCATACTTGTGCACAAGTTTTTTTTAACATATACTATGTAACAGAACTTAAATGCCATCAAATTTCAACATCATGGCCTGAGGCACTAAGTCTAAGGTGGTCGAACTACGTAATAAACATCATTCTGCCTTCTCCCTCCGTATTAAATGAAAAAGATTTAGCACTCAAAACTGTGCACTAATGTCCTGTTGAAATACCAGAAAAACTAATCATGCTTATCAGAATTGAAAACTGTGCACTAATGGCCTGTGGGCAACATCGTTCAATTTGTCATGGAGCTAAGTCTTGAGAGGTTTCCAATACTGAGATCTACGACTGTACACTAATTTAAGAACAAAGTAAAACTATTCATGCTTAGAAGAATTGAAAGTACAGGAGCCAAATTTCAACTGTAAGCTGCACTCTTTGTCGCAAAGAATGCTTACACTAGTTACTTGCATGTACAAACCATTAATAAATGCCAAACTTAACAAAACGGTGAGCTATAAGATGGTGATTGGACTCTGTTAAATTAGATCGCCTTAGAAAATCCAATCAGTAATGACATCATAATAATTTGTTCCTCTCTCTCTCATAAATCAACATGAAGGACATGTTCACAACATAGTAAATATTTTCATTCAATGATTTCTTGGGAATTTTGTGAATGAAGTTAGGGAAATAGAAAAAGATAGAGGAAATTTAGAGCTGAGTTTCTCCAGCTGACCAATCAAACCAGTTCACCAAACTCAGATGCAAAACAGTCAAGTAAAACCAGTCAAAGATGTCAAAGAAGATAACACATTAAACAAATCAGTTTAAGTGCAACAAAAGACTTCCCTATACTAATGCATAGATGTTAAAACAGATAACAGAATAATTGAATTAGTTTATGTGTATCCAAAGACTCCACAATATAAAAATTATAGTCTATCTCATCCATGTTTACGGAAGTAAGACCTCTACCATGATGTCAATTCATCTTCAGGATAAGTTCCTATGACAATATCAAATGCTATAACTACATAGTAAACTTGTGGGTTCAACCAGTTATGGTACAAAATCCTAAAAAACTTCCTATCAAAATGTACAAGCGTTGGATAATTTAAAAATGAAGTCATCTACCCACATTTACCTTATTGAAACTGCAAATGGCAATAAAATGTGCAATCTGACTTAAGCACTTCCTCATTTACAAATATACATTTTTCTAAATCTATTCCATGTTCAAATAAGCAAACATTAGTTAAAGTGCACAAGAAAAAGAAAATCCTGAATATAGGATGGGTAGGAGCCTTTCCCTTGGCTTGATCTATGGCCTGAAAGGCTGAAACTATACTTGTGTATCAATTCAATTGAATATATATCTCTAGATGATATTTATGGTAAAGAAACAGCAAAATCTGATAAAAACTAGAAACCAAGTGTGTAGCATCTTCAGTGGTAATAATTACTAGACAACTATGATTAAACTCATGCTCCGGAACTAGTGAAGAAGTCCCTTGTTCGTTCTCTCAGAACTAGTCTTTTTTACCAAAAAACAAAAAACCACCATAAAACATGTACAGCACCAAAAAAAGATCATCTATACACAATTTTTCTTTATAAGAACCAAAAAAACCACTGACAAATCATGTGTAGAACCATAAAAGAATTGTCACTTCCATTAATGATGAGCACTCAAATATAGACATCAGTAGATGAATTTTGCAGTACATGTCAGTGTGTAATTAGAAGTTCAATATCCAAGAAATCATAGCCCACTTCCTATATGCTAAACAAAAAAACTAAAATCATCATATCAAACTTCCACATCACCCGACTTTGGTATGGTACACTAAATCCATATTGGTATGCAAGGTTCAAATTCGGTCAATTTTCTGGTCATATAATTTGAGGTCAGTGCGAAATGACAAATTGTTTGAATCAAGGGAAGGAGGGGAAAGAGAAGAAGAGAAAATCAAAATAGAAGAAAGTAAAAATGTCTTTGGCTACAACTGCCATACAGAGAAGACATTGCTACTGTTTGCTTCTTATAACAACCATCACATTTACTATTTGCACCCTTTTTTACAAAATCTACCATCCAACATCATTTAATACAGAAAGGATATAGGTAAAGGTAAGATAAAAAGGATATAGGGAAGGGAAAAGGTAGGATAAAGGATAATCATTAATCACTTAAGGAAATAAGAAAACTATCATTGAGAATGCAAATGTAATAGGATACAACTTGATCTTCAATATTATTTTATATGTATTACCCCTAGTTCATTTGCATGGTGATTAAGAAGAATTCTAGCTATAGTGAAGCTTATCATGAACTTCAAAGCTGTAGACAGTAAGTTTTGATCTTTTGTATGATACATACTATAACTTTTACTTTAATAACATATATACAATATGATAATTGTTTTTTTTTAAACAAACATGTAGTGCCTTTTTATACAATATCTTTGTATTTTGTATTACAAGCTTTGCATGTGTTTATATTGGAAAGATACATACACTATGAAATATGAAGGTAAAAGAATATTTTAGAATGAATTTTAAATTTTCTTCAAATTTATTTTGTTGTTAACCTTTTTCTTGTCTATATAATTTTTGTTTCTAGTTAATTATTTTATCAACCGATTCCAATATCTGATTAAAACAATCCTATCAATTTCAATCATAATGTCACTAGTTAATCTCAATCCTGATACTTGTGTTGTGAACTATGCATTATACTTTTTCCTAGTTCTAAGTATTAAGTCCACAAAAAACAGGATATGTTTATCCAAGAGATGACTAGCAGGTCCTAACACAAGTTCAGAATTGGAGGATGCACCTGCTAGCTCATGTAATGAATTTTCTTACATGGTATATAGAAGATTAGATGGGCACTCGTCTTTAACTTCTTTAATTAACCTCTTAAATCAATCTACAATGTTCAGACCATTATATGTGTTGAACAAGGGCTTCAAATTCCAAGCAAACCCCAAGTGATCATAAATTCATGATCCCCACATAAAATATCAAAATAAAGGAGTAAAGGGGACATCCATCAAAATATAACAAGAAAAAATTGTTTACAACTTTATAATCAGTAGAAAAAATTTGGTTTAGTTCTATATTTTATTGATCATTTCATTTGTATATGAGATCAAATTAAGAGTAAGCGCTAATATTTGCCAAAAGCGCAATGCTATATAGTCAAATTACAAGTGATTTAAAATTAATAATGTATCACTTAACAGAATTAAGATAAGCAACTATCTAAAAAGCAAAACATGCAAGATGATACTCTTCTACTGCACCTGAAGATCAGAATAAATAGCTAGCTCAAACTTGAGAGGTCTTGTTGGATTACGAGCATCACATGGCAAAACCACAGACCAACTGCATAATAAATGAAATAATGATCAGCAACTTCATAATTCCTAAAGGACGAAAGTTGACATATCCTCTATGTTACACTAATGTTCGATGGTGTTTGTGAAGGAAAAAGCTGATATGAACAAAAAAAGACTATAAGGATACACAGACATTTTTCGTGTCAACAGTTGTGGTACAAGTGCTTCCAAAAAGCCTGGCCCATAAACCTCCCGCAGCCATCCAGTAAAAAGAGAAATTCGACTCTGAACACAAGCAATATCAGAAAAAGGACCATATATAAGTTACAGATGATGCATCAAATTTAGAACCAAACACCAAGACTGGAGCTAAATGGTAAATTGGATTTAGCAGCAGAAAGAATACCTCAATTGCCCGGACAACATTGCAGTGCCCCTTTTCTCTAGCCAAATCAAGTGCAGTATGACAATCATCATTCATGATGAAAGGATTTGCTGTGATATTTAAGAAATGAGCATTCTAATAACATCAATAATAAAAAAACATGAGGAAAAAGTATTTTGAAGAGCAAGTGATACAGAAATACCTCCATTAGAAAGAAGGAGATGAACAGTCTGCTCAAGGCCTCTTTTAGCAGCATGGTGCAAGGGAGTTCCTGCATGACACCCTACAGTGAAAAAGTAAAGGCACTTAGACCTTTATATGCAAGTTTCCATGTCCAATAATTCAATAAAAATGCAAATGCAAAAAATCAAAGTGTATCTACTCACGAAATTTCATGAAATTGCAGAAAAAGAAACTAAATTCACTTCTGCTATCTGTAGGCTTTATGTGATAATTCGTTTGCTTGAAAATACAGTTCTTTAATAAAGCACACAGATTATATTTGTGCAACAAAATCCTTTGCACAACATAGCCATTTGCATAGAACAAACAAGCACGAAAACATTACCAAACTACAACAACAATTCATTAATCAATACAGAGGGAGATAACCGGAGATGAGAAGCAAAGGGTGGAGAGTTAAGTTATGTCCTCTTGTTTGGTAATAGAGTTGGGAGGATAACAGAGAAAAAAAATAGTAAATCACACAAACATGTGGACACACAGAAACCCAATTTTCTAATAACAAAAATTGGAGAAGGTTGGAGAAGAAAAAGTTCAATTGATCCTGTATTTCCACTCTTCACTGGAAAAGGGGAAACAAAATTTTCTTTTCTCGTATCTTCCCTTCTCTTCATTTATTTCTTTCTGAGCACCATTCATGATAACTGAATATAGTTGTTTGGGTACCTGTCTAAGGCAACATACATGATCATAGAAAAGCAAAATCATCACGCTATTCTGGTTCTTGCCCTCTTGCATAGAGACAGATAAATCATGTAACTAGTTCATCTCTACTAAAGAACCTGCTAAACTAAACCTGGCAAATGCTCCATTTTGTTGTAATTTTAAAACCTAATATAGGTCGCATGGCGAATTTATTTCCATTATATGTGACACGACATGAACTTGGCACCAGAAGTAGCTTCTCACCGGGCCTGTACACGTTGACATTGGCACCCAACTCGATCAGAATCTTCGCAACGGGCAAGAGATCATGCCTCAAGCACGCGACGATCAAAGGGGTCTTCCCTTCTTTATCCATCCACTGCACAAATATACAACCCCATCCAAGAAACCAATCCTTTCAAAATCCTCCGCAGAATTGGCTTCCGGCTAGGCGAAATTGGAATTCCAACCCATCTTAATCGACTCAATGAATTCAACTCTGGACATCGCTTGGCTTACCTCAAGTCCGGCGCCTTGGCTGCGGAGGGCTTTGATCCCCTCGATGTTGCCATAATTGACCTGCTGGTAAAGCAATTCCTCCTTGGATTGTTGCAACCCCATCGAATAGTCCTTACTCCGGAGATCGAAAAACCTAATTAAACCACAGATATGAAATTAAAGCCACGAGAACAATGGATATAGTTCACCCAACAAAATTGATGAAACGATAAAAGGAGGAAGAGAATCACCGGGACGACCAAATCGACGGAGACCAGGGACGAAAGCGAGAGGAGGTTTCTGTTTTCCTTCGACGGGAAGGAATCGAACTCAGCGTCAATATATGGTTCCACCAAAGTTTGTAAATTGAGTATTATGAGACCGTCGAAACCAATTTTCTTCCTAATGCACGGGTGGCTGAGCGCGCCACTGTTTTAGGGAATGAGTTGTAATGAGATTTATCTTTTTTATTTATTTTCTTTTGTAATAAGCGCCGGCCCCTAAAATTCATTCAATTTCTTTATTATTTTTCCGCTGCTATTTTAACTTATTTATTTCCCACGTACCAAACATTTTTAATTAAGACAAAAATTGACTTCAATCATTCATTTATTTTTTTACCAAAAAAACCTATAGTGTGCTCTTTTCGTATTTTTCAAAAATATCTCCTATTTATCTTAATCTTAAAAAATGTGCCCCTCACCAAGTAAGCTTGGTTATACATTATGGAGGTGAACCGGTCCACCTATATGGGCCAATTGTCATTATACTATGACCAATTCAATTTCTTAATTACATATAGTATTCTTGTAGTGTTCCATGTAGGTACCAAAAATATTATATATTTTTAAAAATATTATAACAAAAAAAAAAATCTTCCTATTTGACTGTTCATATTCTTAAACTGATGAAGATATATATTTGAAATTTTACTTTTGTATATTAATTGGTTTCTATTATGTTATGAATCTATTTGTTTTAATTATAATTATTTTGAACAGATTTATAGTATTTTAATGGAAATGTCAAAAATACTACAACTCTACTCAAAAACAAAAAGGTCTCCTTATTTGATTTTTTTAATCCGAAATCAATTAAAAAAAACTCTATTTGCTTTAGTTATAATGTTTTTTAATAGACTTAATAGAGATGTCAAACATTCTCCTTATTTGATTGTTTTAAATCCTGAATCAATAAAGATATCTATTTGAAATTCTACCTTTGCATATGAGTTGATCTTTTTTGGTTTACAGTCCATTTATTTTAGTTATAATAGAGATGTCAAAAATACTACAAGTCTATTCACAAACAAAAAGGTCTCTTTATTTGATTTTTTTTTCCTAAATTAATGTAGATACCTATTTAAAATTCTACTTACTGTGTGTTGCTTTAGTTATAGCGACTGGCAATTAAGGAGAATATGAATCAATAAAATTTTATGGATAAGATTAGGGTTGAAAAGATGATCAAGGATCATAAGATTCTAATTATCATTAAGAATGGTATCAGTTCTTATAAATTTTCTTAAACTTGGGGCAATAGTAATGAGCAGCTAGGAATCAATGCTCCATATATACTTCCAAACATAGTTTTCATGAGGGTCCAGTTATCATTAACAATGATGTCAGAGAGGAAATTAAACCTAAGTTGAAAAATATGTTGTTTAACTATGATATCACCTAAGTTCTTATTAGGTTTTCTTAAACCTGGAAACAGCAGTGAGGAGCATTGAGAAGTTGAGGCTCAACAGAGACTTCCAACCTCGATTATGATGAGAGTCCATTTATCTGCTTTAAATGAAGTGATAAAGGTTTTATAGTAACCATTGTAATGGGGTGGAAGGTCTAATCCATTGATGATCAAGTGGAATATGAATTGATTAGATTTTATGAATGAGACCAGTGTTAAGAAATAACACTGATTAAGGACCATAAGATTTCAATTATCATTAAAAAATGATATTAGAGATAAAATTAAAACTCCAGACATTCTGGATATTAATATAGATAGCCCAATAACTGAGGAGTATATTGTGTAACCCGAGTTTAACCAAATAACAGTACCATCCCAGTTTTATGACTTTTATAAAGATCATGAGATTAATATTGAATTTCTTCTTTCAAACTCATTTATCGAATTTTAGAGCTATCTGACGTATGGTAGAAGTTAGTAAACAAACTACATTGCTTCAGTTCAGTAACCAAAGCTTAGTACTTGGGAATAAGAATGATAAGAATCACTCAACTAGACACCACTCACGTAAGCACCGAGTCTTAAAACGATTAAAGTCAATCACCTGAACCTCCTCTCCACAACGCTAACGTTCTTAGGCTTTCTGAACTCCACTCTCTGAATCGCATGCTACTGATGCTGACTCTGCTGATGAAGATCTTTCTCCTGCTTTAGACTCTTATTCTCTAATTACTGCATCTATATAAGACACCCTTATTTATCTTAGTGCTGCTGCGCCAACTCCTAATACTGCATCGTCTCTAGTTAAAGATCCAGCTTGTGCATATGTAGCTTCCCTTTTTATTTGATTATTCCTCGAACTCTCAAACATCAAACACTAGACTTCACCTTTCTCTCAAACATCAAATATTGGACTTCTCCTTTCCGTCAAATACTGCTTCTCTTGCATAAACAACAGGTAGAGGTTGAAAAACTATACTTGTGTAGAAGTTTGTAAAGACAGAGCTTCTAATCCTTCTCCTGATCCAGCATATGATCTTTCAACTGATTCTGATACTTCTTTTGAAGCAGTTTCTTCCGGAGCTCACACTGCTATTGGGCCTGGTACTAATCCTAGAACTGTTGATTGACTTTCAACTGCTTCAAATCCCAATACTGCCTATGATCCTACATCTGATCTCGTCGACTCTACTTGACTTTCTGCTACGTCTTGCCCGACAAACTCGTTAGGCGCATCCCGAACTCGACTTGAAGTTCATCATTGAATTTAAGATTACCTGCTTAACCGCTCCACAAGCATTCAAAAAGATCTAATATCGTTGCCAACACAGTCAAACGTCCCATCCTCCGCAAGTCTTGTTTTCATGGAAGTGCACATATATAGTATAAGAAAAGTAAGTAAACAGCCCATTACTCTAAACTCAATAACTCGCATTAGCTGATACGAATACTCTAAACTCAATAAGTCGCATTAGCTGATACGAGTACTCTGTTAGTGCAACTCCAAGCAAAATCAACAAATACTGAATTTCATCTTAAGAGCTCATATATAATTTTTTATCTTTTATTCTAACTCGCAAGTCAATACTTCATCACTTACCGAGCACTTGGTATAGATTAATATGTAAAGAAGAACAGGGCGAACCTCTCTCTCTTCCCATAAGCATAGATCAAAGCAACTCACTAACACACTTTGGCGAACTCACCTTTCCAGCATCCCTTTTGCCAAACTCCACTTTCAGTTCAGAACCCAACATTCGAGGGAGAACTCTCTAGGTCAAGCTGCTTAATCATTACCTCACTGCTCACTCTTAACCTGGAGCAGAACCTTGATACTTATTCTTCTCGAGTTGACAATTTAGGTTAAGGGCAATCAGGCAAGCAATAAGAGTTGTGAAATCTTTTTGTTTTTGGCTACCCAATATCATCTTTCCTTTCAAGCACTGAGGCCGAGTCAAAGAGTACATGACAAGAATCTTTCTTTCGAGCTAAAGTATATGAGTTTGGAGATTACTCTCTCTTTATACCTGACACCCTTTTCTTCAATTCCAGGAATAGAAACTATAAACTCCCCTACATGCACTGTAGATTCTCTTACTACAACACTAGCACCTGACCCAAAGTCAACACACCTCTTCTTCGTGGGCATTCGATTCAAGATGATCTTATAGATGTAGATGAAACTGGAACTGCTAACGCTTAAATGCCGGTAATTGATTCAGATCCAGATCTTGCTTTATACCCAGATTTCAGTTAAAAATCACTTGTTACTGATTCTCTCAACAACTTGAATGGAGACTTAACCGCAGATTCTCTTACTGCTGATTCTCTCAGAGACTTAGACACTCTACTTGCAGACTCTACTTCAACACTAGCATCTGAGCCTCTATCCTCTCCACTAAGTCTTGATCTTGATCCGAAGTAAAATCATTCTTCAACTTCAATTTATCCTCTAACTCTCCCTGGTATTGAACTTGCACCGAGGAAATCAAATCAATCAAATCATGCACATCGAGCATTAACTTATGTATCCTCTCAGTGAAGAATTGAATCTCTAGAGCCCGCTTATAAAATAGGGATGTCGGAAACACTTCTCTCTCCACAACCTGACTTTGGCCAGTCACCTCTCTCCACTTCACTTGAAGAACCGTTTGTTGGTGATTTGTTCAGAAGCAGAAGATCTTTTTTCTCTGATAACTCTTTCTTGCACAGAGTCAAGTTAAATAGGAATTGAATCTCTTTCTTGCATCGAAGAGTACTCCCTTAGCACTGAGTTTGATCCATATCTTTCTCCTCATTCTTTACGATACTCTATACGATACCCGACGAGCTTTTGAATTAAAGAATTTTATAATGTCATTGTAACTGACCTGACTTGCTGCTTAACCGCTCTGTTATGTTACGTGGGCAGAGAGCTTCATTGGGACTTTGTACACTAATTTCTGTCCCGCTGCGCTGACTTTAGCCTCTGATTATCTATCGTAGACAACAACACTTGAAAACGAAACTACACATGATACTGGACCTCGAACTGGAATTGGACATTCTGAAGTTGATGATCTAGCTTCAGAAACATCATTTCCTGCTCTTGCATCTGATCTTGATACTGCCACATTTACTTGAAACTTATTCTGATATTGGTGACTTCCCACTTGCAGCACTAGTAGCTGACGACTTAACTGACACAAGAACAAAACTCATAGACTTAACAAGAACTACTACTTCTCCTGATACTACTGATTCTCTTATTGCAACACTCCCACCCACTCCAACAATAAGTTAATGTGCATCCGAACTGAACTTTCTTTCTGATTCTGAACTGAAATATTAAGTCTAAAGTCAAACAGAAACCTCATTTCTTGATCCTACAGATCTTTCTTCTGCTCCAACAACTAGAACTGGAACTGGGTTAATTGAATTTCCGCTGTCAGGTCAAACAAAAGATTATCCCTCTTTTGCATATAATCAAGGAATTTACACTCTGTTAGCGCCTGCACCTGCACTGCTCACTTTTTCTTATAAACTCATCCACAATGAACGTTAATCATCTACCTCGCACATATACATATAATAGAAAAGAGTAAACAACGGGTTTAGCTTACCTTTGAATTGAATATCTCTCTTATCTTGCACTTGGTATAGATCCCATGTAAATAAAATTCTTCCTTGAATCATTGAACCGCAACACCGCACTCAACCTCTCCTCGGTGTGAAAACGAAACTTGACTTGTTTACTTATGCACACCCTTATATAAGAATAAATTGAGAAGCTCACTTTCCCTTTGCGCCTTATCAACCTTTTATTTCATCTTTCGATTCGGCTTTGGCCCCAGATCCTGATCTTGTTGATTCCTCTAATTCTCTAATTACTTAATTTATACGAGACTCTACTCATTCACTTAGGGCTTCAAAATCTATACTTTCTGATTCTCCTTCAACAGAACAAGTAGACAACACTCTGAACGAATCCTTCTCCAGCTTCTTATTCAAATCTTGAAAAACCGCACTCCTCACCTCGAACAGAAAGAGATTCCAGGACAAAAGTTGATGGTTACCTTGATGGTTCTCTTGATTGTTGAACTCCACTTGCGCCACCGCTGACTATACCACACTACTTCTTCTTCTTCATGACGACTAGGAGTTTCTCATTCACTCAGTGCTTCAAATGGAATTAATTCTTACCCGAACCCGAAAGCGCCTGGATCCTCACCACTACTCAAGAAAGCCGGGGTCAACTCCTCTGATAGCTCTAATTCTTATCTCAAATGGGAAATAGTCCTTTCCTTGCTTTTTACGCCCGAAGTCAAATAGTACTTTCGTCTTCCGCAAGAACAGAACTAACTTTCTTTACCAAAGAATCCTATAGAGCATCCCAAGTTTGAAAATCCCCATAGAGAGCCTCTGACCATGTGAAAGGATAATTGTGCTCTCCTCATTTTGAAAAATTTCTACCCCAACCTAAGTCGCACCTCTGCCTTTGCTAGCCCTGGTTGTGCCTTCGCCTTACTAGCGGCCCCCTTCCACCTTGCTAGCCCTGGGGGCTATGTAACCTCCTTTCTTGCTCACAACCAACGGCAAGGAGGGGGCACGAGGAGACAACGTTGACAAGGGATAGGAGGTTACATAGCCCCCGTCGGACCGCTAACCCTCACCGTGGTTGTTGCCTGTGCCCTGGCCTGTGCAAGGGCGACATGGGTCACTGATGTCACTTGCGCCCTTACTCGCGCGAGGCCTGTCGCTAGTCGTAGAGGTGCCTCACAACACTGCTCATTCCCTTGCTCGTGTAAGGGCGATGAGGGCCGCTCCATCACTGGTTCAACGGGTTGTGATAGTGGTCGCTACTCCTCTGTTACTGGGTGGGTTCGTTGTACGGGGCGACCAACGCGATGGAGTGGGACGACACGGTTAGGGGATGGGTGGAGGGCGATGGTTGATGGGCAGAATGGATTTTCATATTTTTAGAAAACGGATGCTCTATAAATTTTTTTTCCGTGTTGTTAGGAAATTTTAAATTTTAAAATTGTTTTTCAAGAATTTATATTATATATATAATGGGCCGAAGCCCAACCCGAGCGGTAGCTGTGAAAAAGTGGTGCATCAAACCCGTCGGTTCCTTCAAACCCTATCGTCTGAGTCAGAGAAAGAGGGGCGGAGGGTATCTCGATCCTTAGGTCGGCCGGCTGATCGATCGATTGATCGGATCCTCAATACAAAGAAGAAGATGGTGTGTATACGGCAGGCGACGGTGGAGGATCTGCTAGCGATGCAGGCTTGCAACCTGCTGTGCCTGCCGGAGAACTACCAGATGAAGTACTACCTGTACCACATCCTTTCCTGGCCGCAGCTGCTCTTTGTGGCGGAGGACTACGGCGGCCAGATCGTCGGATACGTTCTCGCCAAAATGGAGGAGGACACCTCCGAGCCCTGCCATGGCCACATCACCTCCCTTGCTGTTCTCCGCACCCACCGCAAGCTCGGCCTCGCCACCAAGCTCATGACCGCCGCCCAGAACGCTATGGAGTCCGTCTTCGGCGCCGAGTACGTCTCCCTCCACGTCCGACGTAGCAACCGCGCCGCGTTTACCCTCTACACCTCCACTCTAGGCTACCGCATCCACGACGTCGAGGCCAAGTACTACGCCGACGGAGAGGACGCCTATGACATGCGCAAGCAGCTCAAGGGCCGTCCCCATGGCCACAGCCACGGCCACAGCCACGGCCACGGGCAAGCTCATCACCACCACCACCATCATCATCATGGAGGCGGCTGTTGCTCTGGGGAGGTGAAGCCCCCAGCCGCTGCGGGTGCATATGCTTCCGCATCTTCTGCTTCTGCTTCAGCATCGGCTTCCGCTTCTGGAGAGTGAAAAGCTTGTGGCCGAGGTAATCTTGGAAGTTTCCTTCATGCTAAAGGAAATAATTATGCTTGTTTTTTTACTTGAATTATAATTTTCGGATGATGTTAGTGTTTGAACTCTATTATGTGTCAGAGTCTTCAGATGATTATGTTTGTGTGGAGTACTTCAACTTATCTTTGGTTGTTGGATATATTCTTGTTTTGCTCCTCCTTCCTACTGCTATTGATGATTCTTTTAGGATTGTACAATTCTTTATATCACAGATATCTTTTTGATGCATTGTCTGAATTCAGAGCTGGTAAATGTGGTGTGTTCATTTAGGTGTTAGAAGAATGAACAAGTACTTGCTAGAGGAATTAAACCTATGCTATAGAAAATACTTAGGCGAACAAGTACTTGCTAGAGGAATTAAACTAATGCTATAGAAAATTCTTAGGCCTATTAATTAGCTTTTGGAGCATTTTCTTCCAAGTTAAACTTGAACAGGGTTTAACTTTTCTGTGGCTGATCTAGTCCTTCCTTCATAAAAACTTTCATATATTGAAAATTCAATTTCAATGTGTTTTCGCATCAATAGCTTTTTACTACTGCTAGCTGAAAATATCAACTTGAAAATTATTTGTGGAATATGTATCAGATATGCATACGCTAATACAGAAACTTATAAGGATTGTTGGCCAATAATGATCCCTGGCTGATCCATGTAGGATTGGTTAAACCTGATCCCTGATTTTCCATGGTCACGAAATTGAACAATCTCGAGCTGAATATGGCTTATCTTGGCTGATTTTGACTGATTGTTTGTCATTTCCGAGAAATCAAGTATCACACTGACTTAGCTGACCTGAACCTATACCAGTCCTGATCTTGTGAACCTTGCCTACTGATTCTTATGGTTTAATTTGTTGGCATCCCATGGAACAATGTATCCCGAAGTGTAACCATATTTGGAAGAGCTGAGATGGCTTTGTGGCATATGAACAAAAAGTTTCATTTGGATGAGTGATTGAGATGCATGTGTGGAGTCCATTGAAAAGAGAGAACAAGAAACACTTATGTTAATGGAAACTGAGGAATAGCTTTGATCAATGATTAAATGCTGGTTTAAACATTTCTGAAGAACATACACGGATTCATCAGTTAGGTGAGATGAGTTTGAAATCAGGAAACTGGTATAATTAGAGTTAGTGATATAAGAAGATATTACCATGCGGAGGGATCTGATGTTACTAGAAACCATAAGAAGAGATACATCTAGCTGAATGCCAAATAATTAGGATCCACGGCTTGTTGCTGTGAACATTGTTAATTATTTCTGTGTGTGCATGTGTTCCTGCATTTCTTAACACTGTATTACAGTGTTGATTTTTGCTTTGGCAACTAGATATGATCTATTCACAGTACTAGGATTTGGTTTAGCATCAAGTTTTCATCATATTGCTGCTGATATCAGAGAAATGGCTAATGATCTAGCAACAACTTTTCCAAATTGCTGGTAGAGTCCTTGTCATAATTGGAGCCTAACAGTCTTTATTGATGAATCTTATCCTATTTATATATTCTCTCTTTTTTTTTTTTTTGATGAGGCTTCATTCCTATGACTGCTGTGTTTTGTTCCAGTGGTTGTTTGCATACTTGAATTTCTTGTATTTTTTGCTAACAGGAGTCTTTTGTAGGAGTGAGTTCTTCTTGTTATGTCTCTGATGGTATATGCAACTATTTATCGGAGAAGATGGTTGTAACTTCTGTAGCTAGTTCAGCTTGCTTTCACATAAATAGAGCCTCAACTATTCCCATTTGGTCCCTGGCATAAACCAAAATACAGACAAAACATTCCAAAAATGAAAACAGGAAAATAAAAAATCTGGTTTGTCGGGGTTTCATGTTGTGTTTTAGAAGTTTGAGATAGAACTTGGCATCTTTTGGAGTGGAGAGAAGAATTAAACCAATAAGATTAAATCTTGAGTAATTCTTTCTGAGACAAACTAGAGCAGTCTCTAGACTCATTGGGTAGTTCAAATATTTCCTTCAAATCACCATCCATTATATACTATTCTTCTCCCACATAGCATTGGTTATCCAAAATTACCCTTTTCTTCATATTTTAGTCTTCCCATTTTGAAACCCTGAAACCCTGTAAACCATCACATCGATTTTCCATCTAATCAGTATATCTGAACTCTTATGTCTTCCTGAGACGATTTTTACATTGAGAGAACCAAAAGCTATACTCCAGGTCTACTCTCTTCAAATGCAATAGACCAAAGTAGTAGCTGAACACCATTGTATTCTGTTGTGTTGTGGAAACTGATGCAACTTAATTGTGATTAAACTGTTTTCACAATTTGCTATTTTGATTTTGGCAAACGACTACAGTTCACCTGAATCACAGATGCATCCTCAAGATACCCAATGAGCCTGGAGACTGCCCCGCTCAAAATTCTTCTTATTGGTTTCCACTTTAGACTTTAATACTATCTTCTAGAACTTTTTCATAGGCTAAGGAACCAATTCAAAGCTTAGGGATATCCCATCTTTTTAACAAGCTTAAGTAGACCTTATTTCAATTTTCATTGACTCAAAGCTTGCAGGTTTGTAGTGTCAGAGAAAAACATATTTCTAGATATGAGTGGAGAAGGTTAGCTAGAGTAATAACAAAATGAGATTTTTAGTTTGGAGTTCCTCAAGAATTTTCCCAATAGTCTTAATTACTCCTTCACTTGTAGCATTTTATCAAATTAAGCTCTGGAAGATTGATTTGATTTACTAGGAGGTGATCTCTATTCATAGAGATAGAATATCGTAGGTTTGCTACATAAAGAATAGGACTGAATTTTGTCAAAATTTAGCAGTATCCAACAAATCAATCAGGCAATCCAAGAAACAGTAGGTTTGCCACAACTTGCTTGTGGAGTCACCACTAGTGTCGACAGTAATATGAACATTTCTGTCACGATTCGTGGGTTTGATAGGTTTGTTTGAACTAAATTTCAGTCACCACTAGTTTTCGCCACTCATCATACTCTAAGAAGTCATGAGGTGTTATAGTTTTCTCTAGTCAAAGAGCTTGATATCTTTGTCAAGACCTAGATTAAACATTAGTATCATGCATATCAGCATAGCATAGTGGTGGCTTCACATTGTCATGAGTGTTCCATCCACGGATGATCTTTTTCTACTTGGGTTCTCTCATCATGCTCAAATATTAGGTCAGTTCTGTTGGGTTTAGTGTTTTATTAGGTCAAACAGTAAAACTCTAAACTACTGGTTAAAATGTTTAAGCTAAAGTCGATATTAGTATACTTATCAAACCTTTATAAGTCATCGAAAATGGATAAAATTAAGATTAGCTTATAAAGGTCGGATGAGTACATTACTATCAACTTAGTTTAAACATTTTGAGAAGCTGATAGGCTAATTAATTTATCAAGCTCGGATCATTACATTTGATATTAAAGCTAGTAGTATTTGGGCAAGTTAGATAGCACTCTCAAATGAAGTTGATAAACCAATTAGCTAATTAAATCTGTTATGATAATCTCTTTTGAGTATTAACGTTAAATAGTACCTTTGAGAAAACAAATGTTAGTTTATTGATGATTGGCTAGTAATATAATCGCTATTATGTTTCTTTGTCTATTATAGTCTATGCCAAAGGCTTAATTTGAATTATAGCATCAAGCTTCATGTATATTTTTATAAGATGTGAGTTGTATCCTTTTTCACATGCTCTTACTTTTTGGATGGTCTGAAATTGTTCGTTAAAATGAGCATATCCTTTTAATACGGTGTTGATTGATTTTTGAATGAATATTTTCTTGAGTTGGTAATAGCCATGGATCCTTTCTTCTTCACAACTCTTCTTGGAATATCGTTGTGTGCCTCACAAAAAAAAAATATTATTTTCATAGAACACCTTTTAGAAGAGGAATATCTCTTGCACATTTTTTTCTATCAAGATTGGACGTAATTATAAAAAAGACGAGATACTGGAACAGACATTATAAGAATAAACATGATGAAACACTATATCCAATTTAATTCTTATCGATATTGTGACATGCAAGTTAAGATATTAAGAGGCATGTGTGTTTTGTTTCTGTGTTTTATTCTCTCCATTTCCAACTTATTTATTATTTTAATAAATAGGTATATATATACATACATTTGATAAAGACACTGTTCTCACATAGTTAAAGAGAAATATTGTTTTTTTGCTTATTTTTTATCAAACCTTTTTCTATCCTAAGTTACTAACTATACTGTAATTTAGAAGCCCTTATTAATACAATAAATGAGTCTCCATTATATAAAACAACTGAGATGATTCCACTCATTTTTTCTTACCGCCGCGTCTTGCCTAACTTTAGAACTTTCATCTTTGCTAAATTAACTTCATCGATAGTTCATTGTGTTGTCCATATTTGAATCCATAGGTGGCTTTAGGTTTTGGAATCACCTTAATTCGAATTATCCATATTGTAGATGTTTCTTATAAAATAGAAGTAGGATGGCCAAAGTACATTTTTATGAGCTGTGTTGGTAGATCATCTCGTTGTAACGGCATTATTAATTTTATAAAATTAATTAACTTTGAAAGATAAGTAATTGTGTAAGGTGACTTCATAATTAATCATATATTTAATAGAAGATGATAGTGAACTCAACTTGTAAAGTCTTTGATTATTGTTAGCAACGTTCATCATATACGCTTTGCAAAAAAAAGAAAAAAAATCTATTAAATGCGTATATGATTTATAAAAATATCGATCTACCTTTTTCAAATATCATTCTAGTTGTATTGAATATATTTTAAAATAATTAACTTCAAGCTTGAAAATATATTTCTAAGAATGTAATTTTCCCTAATTAACTATCAGTTATCGACAAATGGTGTGTATATATATATATATATATAGTCTTTACAACTTGATGTTAAAACATGTGGTTAAAGAATAACTGGTCTCATTTCGCGTTGCTATTCAAAATAGTGAATGTTATTAACATACCCAAACATATTCTCCTTTGATATGAATCTCTAAAATCTCTAATCACAATTTTGCAATGTATTGCTAGTTTTTGCAGCATAAAATCTTAAACATGACATTTATTTAAATACTAACAAGTATTTAAATATTGGATTGCCATGTTTGCCTGCCTTTAATCTTAATGTACCTAAGTCTTGGTTATGTTGTTTTATGAGTTAATATCATGATTGCACCTTTTGTCCCGTAGAAAAATAGATTTTATTAAGATCACGTCAACAAAGTAATTTACAAAACATGAACATGGAATTTGTATTCAATGATCCAAGAAAACAGCCACTACAAAAGAAAATTTTGGAGAACTTACAACGATGGAGCAAATATTTCCATTATCTAAAACCAAGTCCGTGCTAAATTCTTGAGTAGAATCTACCAAACACCAAAACATAGTTTGTTTATTTATGTTATCATTATATTAAAAAATTATGGTCATTCGATAGTTGAAGTAGCTTATGAATTATGTTCCCCTAAATAACTACACCAATTTTTAATACATTAGTGTGTAAAGCTAATAACATCTTCGTATTTTCAAATACAAAATAATCCCACAAAGAACTAAGTTAATTATCGAATTTATTTTATGTGTAAATAATTGAATAATTTATTATATTATATTATTTTTAGCTTACGATTATGATGAAATTAAATATGTGATTGATGATTATTAATGCAAGAGAAATTTGGCCCATGTGATATTCTAAAAACCAAAGTTTCCAATTGATCGAGATGTACAAAATAGATGGTTGCAATCTATTATATTATAACTTTTATAGCTTTCGAAAAATGTTGCATTGCTGACTGCATGAATATATCGAAGATAGTAACTAACATTGGAGCATTTTTGAATTTTTATTTATCTCAAAGTTCTATTTCAAACAAGTTATTCCGATATGTGAAGTCACGATGAGATTTGATCCTAAGATATTGTCTTCGATAATCTTTTCTATGTTATACGTAGACGATGCAACTCGATATCAACCAAAACAACAAACAAGGAGTGGAAATGCATAATTATTTACTAAGTAACTAAAAAATATTGGATATCGATTAATACAACATAATGCAAGTTCATGATCTTTTCACAAAGAAAAAAAGTTACCCAATTTACCTACCAACACATTGCCATCCTAATTCCATAGGTACTCCAATGTGAATTCATGACCATTACCAACACATGAAAAATCATGGTTTCATCGTATTAATCATTCTAGGAAGCCCAATGCGAAAACATTTACATTAAATGGCTATTCTTCATCCAATAAAATCATAAAAATAAAGGTTTATGATTTCTTAATAGTCAACTTTCGCAAATGAAATGATGATGGCTCCCTTTCCTTTTTGTTCAACGAAGTCATCCATTACTACTGATCCATTGGTTTCGTACAGATATCAGTCAACAATCCATAATACAGGTTTGACTAAAACGGGCGACTGTGGAGGCTTTTGTTGTATTGATTTGTCGCCAAGTGACTTGAATTGTTTGACCATAATGGCCATTCTTCCTCTAATAAATGAATTAGAGCTCAGCCAAACGTGAAGGCAAAGACCGGATAAAGAAACCCCACGTGCAGTTGACCGCTTGAACGTGCAGTCGTACTTGCACGCGCGCAATTACCGAAATATTTTTCTCAGAATTCGTATTCCTCATCAGAAATCAGACTGTGATACGTTTGGGAGTGAATCATAGCCGTCGAGTGCTGCTAGCTTTTGTCGACCATGCATGAGGTGCAATGAATTGACTTATCGGCGTTCATCTGACGCCCGACGCTGGGTGGGTCTACGGAGAGACTTTGGAAGCACGAGTTGCCAAGAACGACACTGATGAGCAATCTCCACCACAAATTAATATTATATCCATTTATGTAAAGAAAATTCTTAGTTAATTAGGCTTACTTGGTCACTGATGATGATGACAACAAGCAAATGCTATCGCTGTCTTAGGTTTTGATTTTTTACTTTTGGGGTCTTTGCTTTGACAACAAGCAAATGTTTTCATTATTGAAATATTGATTATCTAATTATCAAAGAAAAAAAAATAGTTATCTTCGATTTTGATTGTCGGACCAATTTAACTAAAACAAAATATAATCATACGAACTTACGTAACAAAATATCCCTCGAATGCTCAAGTCAATAATAATATAGAGTATTTAAGAATGATAAAAAAATAATATTTTTCTTATACATAGTCAAAGATGACGTAAGTAGTTAAGAATCGTTGAATTAAAATAGGAGTTAATTTGCAGAATAATTATAAAAAAATCATGCATCATTATCATTCATCGGATGTTAATTATGGTTTTCGTTAATATTAGCAACAGTAAGCCGCCGTACTGATGCCAATTCAGAACTATCACAGTATGAACATTTGACCATCGTGTGAGGTTTATAAGGTGTATAATATAATGGAATGACCCACGTGGCAGAAGCCCCTTCCCACCAGGATAAGTTCTTTTGTTTGCTACTACGCATAGCTGCCTCGGAGATCATAAAAAAGACATAAAATATGCAGCATGGATTTTCTACCACTAAGATTTCAGCCGAAATCTTTTACCATATATTATTTTGTGATATGAAAAGAAGACAGAACAGTTTTCTATGTGGGCCAAAGTAAGATACAAAGTTGATTAGACTAGCCAAGTCGATTGGTTATCTTACAGCGACATCTATAATAATTTATACTATTTTCTCAAAATGTTTTGCTTCACAAGGCTCAAATTAATTAGTCAGGACTATATCGACTTGCCACCCATCAGATTGAATCATGCTTTGAGAAATACAAACTTTGAGAAATGTTGTTCAGAGAAGATGCATGAACATGAGAAATGTTCGTCAGATGGTGGCTTGGATTTCCCGGGACTTACTGTCCCAATCTAACAATCCGTGAGTCAATTCCATGACTAGTATGGCAAGAAAGAGACATGCCTTTTGTCTATTCATATTACTCGCATGGTGGCTACGCATATGATTAGATGTATGTAAGGTGGACAAATCTTGGGACAAGACGGTTCACATCTGCCTCTCTTTCCTGGAAGCTGCAGAAGTGGCATCGTCATACACCGATCTTTTCTCACGTTGGCAATTTGTTGTCATTATTGTATAAATAGCTGCAGTGGGGGATGAAGAGGCCTCGTGCTCTCCTGCAAAGCCTGTTGAATCGGTGAGAGAAGAAAAGGAAGATAAGGAGAGAGACAGGGAACGAAGGAAGGGAGGAGGAGTCTCCGGGCAACATGGTGAGAGCACCTTGCTGCGAGAAGATGGGGCTGAAGAGGGGGTCATGGACTCCGGAGGAGGACCAGATTTTAGTAGCTTACATCCGGCAGCACGGTCATGGGAACTGGCGAGCTCTGCCGAAACAAGCCGGTGAGTAAGAAGAAGCATTTGAAGAATGGAGTTTGGTTATATGCTTTTACTGCTACCGTCTATCCCAACAAATCCTGGAGTAAGTAAGCTTCTCTTCTGTGTTACCACTCAGGGCTTCTGAGGTGTGGGAAGAGCTGCAGACTCCGGTGGGTGAACTACCTGCGACCTGACATCAAACGAGGCAACTTCACCAAGGAAGAAGAGGAGACGATCATTAGATTGCATGAGGACTACGGGAACAGGTAGCTAGACAAGCTCCCTCCATCATCCATAAGAGATCTCGTCATAGAAAGATTTGCTGTACTTCATCACCGAGATCTCCTGCGGTGCGGTGATTAATGTTTCTCTTGTCAATAGATGGTCTGCGATTGCCACGAAGCTACCTGGCAGAACTGATAACGAGATCAAGAACGTGTGGCACACCCACTTGAAGAAGCTCGTCAGCCCCAGCATGCCATCCACACCAGTAAAGAAGAAGACGAAAAAGAAGTCATCGGAGCCTATTACAACCATGCCACCGGACACAGGCTCGGAGAACACAGGATGCAGATTTATGAGCGTGTCACCAGAACAATCACCTTGCGACTTCTCATCCTGTGCCACAGACTCATCGACGGAGTCGGGAGAGATCAGCGACGGTGGCAAAGAGGGAAGCTTTTGCTCGGAGAAATTCTCGGAGATTGATGAAAGCTTTTGGTTGGAGGAGTGGTCGATGGATGACCGTGCGGCTTCCGTGAGCTTTACAGGACTAGCGATCCCTCCTTCGCCCTCCATCGGTGAGCAGTTGGACCTGCTCGGTGCATCTGACAGCGGCGACAAGGATTTTTGGCTGCGGGTGTTCATGGGAGCTGGAGATTTGCAGGAACTGTCACAAATCTAGCAGATGATGATTTGCGTGTTAAATTCCTCCGAAATCAACTGTTTCGGCGCAAAATTGCAGATAAAATTCTTTAAAGATTATTTCGTTGGTGGCAAATTGATTGTCCAAGATTAGATAGAGGATATTGCTGCTAGAGACTTGTGTTCCTGTTTTCTTTCGAATGAAAAGAAGGGGCGAAGCAGATAATAGAAATAGCTAAAAGAGGACACAGAGAGAGAGAGAGAGAGAGAAAGATGTCATTTTGCTAAAAACAACATAGAATTTGCTATTTCAGAATTCTAAATCTAAAAAAACTTAGAATTTTTTATTGAGTATTTGGAGTATCAATCAAACTCCAAGGCTAGAAGAAATTAATGCAGACAGGATATTGTCCCAATCTAAAAGTTTGAACTAATGATACCAAATTCAATAAAGATAATATCTTTGTTTGGTTTTTAATAATATAAGATTGATTATTATTATTAGTATTATTTGAGTTTTATCTTTTATCTTACACATGAATATTTTGTAATATCTTCTTAGTTGATTTAGTTTTCACTTAACTCACTGTATCTACTTTATCTTGATGGCTTGGATTATTAAACTTAACTTTAATCAACTTTATTTTTTCTTCAATACTTGATTTAAGGCCACAAATAAAATAGGGAAATATATCAAAAGATTTTGAAGAATGGTATGTCTCAATAATTATTAAAGGAAGACATGTAGAATAATTATTAAACAAATATTGATTTATCACCATCTTTCTCTCAATCTCAGCTATATTACCATACGTTATACATATTAAGATCATATCCCATCATAATTTAGTAGGACTTCTGATTTTATTAACACTCTCCTAATTAATCTTTTTAACATAAAGTGTAATTAATATTGTAATACTCATTTTTCCTATAGTTAGGATAGGGGTATGTCTTGCAAGCCTAAGCCTGCCTATCTATGCATGATGGCGGATCCATCTCCTAGTATGCTTCCATATATAGAACCTAAGGTGTTTTGATTAGTTGTTAGGTTATTATGATGAAAATTAAAATAAAAATTAAAACCTTAAAAAGTTATCTCTATCACATATAATTGAATATGTAGCTTCTTATTAGTTGTATAAGGATGAGACAAGATTATTAATTGCAAGCTTATCTATTTCTACATCTTATCTATGATCCATATAGGTTTGAGTAGTTTTGAGGGCTTCGATGAGATATCTCCGCATCATTTAAACCAGCTAAAATAAAAGATAATTCTCTTGAAGGCCTTAATTTCCTCCATGACATTTTGAAGAGACATCTTGAAGATGTGCTAAATTTTGGTGGATTAGTGGCGGATTAGTGGGGCTCAAATCTTATAGTAAGCCAACAAAAGCATGATTAACTTCTATTTCCATCTCTTGATGACATGACAATCTTTTTTATAGGCAGCTACAACGCATTCTAAAGAAAAATAGTGACTCAAATGGAAGCTTAACTTTTCATGTGAGCTATACTTTACTCGATGATATATTTCGAAGGATAGTGATCAATGCAAACCACTTACTTCCTTGCTTTGATTATTATTTTTCTCTTGCTTGTTAAAACGAAAAGTAGCGTTCTTTGATAAAGTAGTAATAGAACTACCTAAATCCATCCTATTGACACGTAGGTCACAGCTTTTTTTAGCTTCTAAAAATGCTTAAATTGATTCATTTATTTAAATAAAATTATGTTGCTTGGTATTAAGAGTATTGGGTGCAACAAATTGTTCATTTCTTTTTTTAAATTCTTTTATAATTATGATAAGAGGAGACATAGAGGAATACTTAAGAAAATTTTAATATAAACTATAAATAAAATTTTAATATTTTTTATTTAACTGAATATATAATTTTTGATAGATGTTAACCAAGATAAAAGATACATATAATCGATCCCAAAAGTTGAAACTGTATAGAAATGATATGTTTTAAATACGAGATAGTGATTGTAAAAAAGAATAGTGGTAGTGTCAAAAATAGTATCTATTTTTTCATATAGAATTGATGATTTCACAAAATTTTAAATACACATGTCAGTGACATCCAAATAAGCTCAACTTAATTTGGGTCCATTTGTATAAGAAATCTGACATGGTAAAAAAGATGGCTCAATGTCCGTCAAATGATCAACTTATAAAAATACTAAGGTAAAGGGAGAGATGGGATGGTGTCCGACTTAATCCCTCCGATGCTTAAATTAATTTTGAGGTAAAAAAATAAGAGTTTCTAATAACATAGGTAAATCTTCTAAGAAAATCTTCTATGACATAGGTAAAAATCTTCTATGACATAGGTAAAAATATTTTTTTAATTTTTTTTATAGCTGCATTATTGGTTGGGGTCTAGTCTCTTTTGTTAACTATGTTGCTATATGTCGAGCTATGATTGAGGATAAATATCTCCTCCATCAATAATTATATAATTTCATAGTTAAGGAATAGAAGATATTATTTCATGTTTGAATAAAAAAGTGAACGATTAGTTAATTCTAAGAACATAGTGAAAGTTCTAAGGGGGTAGAGATGATGTCCGACTTAGTCCTCCCGATGCTTAAATTAGTTTTGAGGTAAAAAAAAAAGAGAATTTCTAGTAAAATGATAACTTACCTTAATAATAATAGGTTGATAAGCTTTTGGCCCAAGAAAATATTCTATGATATAGATAAAAATATTATTTTAAAATTTTTTTAGCCAATCTTGTATAGCTGAATTATGCTGGGGTCTACTCTTTTTTGTTGACTATATTGCTATATGTCGATTGAGAACAAATATCTCCTTCATCAATAATTATATAATTTCATAAAAAAGGAATAAAAGATGTGATTCCATATTTGAATAAAAAAGTAAATGATTAGTTAATTCTAAGGGCATAATGAAAGTTCTAAGGGGTTGTGGGGAGGGTATTGGATTTATTTCTCCCAATGCTTAAATTAGTTTTGAGGTAAAAAACGAGAGTTTCTAGTAAAATGAAAACTAATCTCAATAACAATAGGTTGATGGGCTTTTATGGTTGGCTTGCACTAAGGAAATATTTTATGATATATATATATATATATATATATATATATATATATATATATAATATATTAAATTTTTTTTAGCCTATCTTGTATAGTTGCATTATTGGCTGGGGTCCACTCTCTTTTGCTGACTATGCTGCTATATGTCAAGTTATGATTGAGGATAAATATCTCTTCTATTAATAATTATATAATTTCATAATAAATAAATAGAAGATACTATTCCATATTTAAATAAAAAAGTGAACGACTAGTTAATTCTAAGGGTGTAATGAAAGTTCTAGGGGGTGGGAAGAGTGTTCGACTTAGTTCTCCCGATACTTAAATTAGTTTTAAAGTAAAAAAATGAGAGTTTCTAATAAAATGATAACTAATCTCAATAACAATAGGTGGATGGGCTTTTATGGTGGGCTTGGCCCAAGAAAATATTCTATGATATAGATAAAGATATTTTTTTAAAAAAATTTAGCCTATCTTGAATAGCTGCATTATTGGTTGGGGTCCACTCTCTTTTGCTGACTATGCTGCAGCTTTGATTGAGGATAAAATCTCCTCCATCAATAATTATATAATTTCACCATAAAAAAATAGAAGATATTGTTCTATATTTGAATAAAAAAGTGAACGATTAGTTAATTCTAACGATATAATGAAAATTCTAAGGGGGTATGGGGAGGGTGTCGGACTTAGTTCTCTTGATGCTTAAATTAGTTTTGAGGTTAAAAATGAGAGTTTATAATAAAATGACAACTAACCCCAATAACAATTGATTGATGGGCTTTTATGGTGGGCTTAGCCTAAGGAAATATTTTATGATATAGGTCAAAATATTTTTTTAAAATTTTTTATATAGCTGCATTATTGGTTGGGGTCCACTCTCTTTTGCTAACTATGTTGCTGTTTGTCCAAATATGATTGAGGATAAATATCTCCTCCATCAATAATTATATAATTCCATAATAAATGAATAGAAAATACTATTCGTTGTTTGAATAAAAATGTGAACGACTAGTTAATTCTAAGGGCGTAATGAAAATTCTGAGAGGGTATAGGGAGGGTGTTCGACTCAGTCCTCCCGATACTTAAATTAGTTTTGAAGTAAAAAAATGAGAGTTTCTAATAAAATGATAACTAACCTCAATAACAATTGGTTGATGGACTTTTATGGTGGGCTTGGCCCAAGAAAATATTCTATGATATAGCTAAAAATATTATTTTAAAATTTTTTGGCCATTCTTGTATAGCTGAATTATTGGCTGGAGTCTACTCTCTTTTGTTGACTATATTGCAATATGTCGATTAAGGACAAATATCTCCTCCATCAACAATTATATAATTTCATAACAAAGGAATAAAAGATGTGATTCCATATTTGAATAAAAAAAGTGAATGATTAGTTAATTCTAAGGGCATAATGAAAGTTCTTAAGGGGTTGTGGGGAGGGTATTGGACTTAGTTCTCCCGATGCTTAAATTAGTTTTGAGATAAAAAACGAGGGTTTCTAGTAAAATGAAAACTAGTCTCAATAACAATAGGTTGATGGGCTTTTATGGTTGGCTTGGCCTAAGGAAATATTCTATGATATACATAAAAATATTTTTTTTAAATTTTTTTAGCTTATCTTGTATAGTTGCATTATTGGCTGGGGTCTACTCTCTTTTGTTGACTATGCTGCTATATGTCAAGTTATGATTGAGGATAAATATCTCTTTCATCAATAATTATATAATTTCATAATAAATAAATTGAAGATACTATTCCATGTTTGAATAAAAAGGTGAACGACTAGTTAATTCTAAGGGTGTAATGAAAGTTCTAGGGGGTGGGAAGGGTGTTGGACTTAGTCCTCTCGATACTTAAATTAGTTTTGAGGTAAAAAATAAAAGTTCTAATAAAATGATAACTAACCTCAATAACAATATGTGGATGAGCTTTTATGGTGGGCTTGGCCCAAGAAAATATTCTATGATATAGATAAAGATATTTTTTAAAAAAAATTAGCCTATCTTGTATAGCTGTATTATTGGTTGGGGTCCACTCTCTTTTGCTGACTATGCTGCAATATGTCGAGCTTTGATTGAGGATAAAATCTCCTCCATCAATAATTATATAATTTCACAACAAAAGAATAGAAGATATTATTCTATGTTTGAATAAAAAAGTGAACGATTAGTTAATTCTAAGGGCATAATGAAAATTCTAAGGGGGTATGTGGAGGGTGTCGGACTTAGTCTTCTCGATGCTTAAATTAGTTTTGAGGTAAAAAATGAGAGTTTATAATAAAATGATAACTAACCCTAATAACAATTAGTTGATGGGTTTTTATGGTGGGCTTGGCCTAAGGAAATATTTTATGATATAGGTCAAAATATTTTTTTAAAATATTTTAACCTATCTTGTATAACTGCATTATTGGTTAGGGTCCACTCTCTTTTGTTGATTATGTTGCGTCGAAATATGATTAAGGATAAATATCTTCTCCATTAATAATTATATAATTCCATAATAAATGAATAGAAGATATTATTCTATGTTTGAATAAAAAGGTGAACGACTAGTTAATTCTAAGGGTGTAATGAAAATTCTGAGGGGGTATGGGGAGGGTGTTCGATTTAGTCCTCCCGATGCTTAAATTAGTTTTAAAATAAAAAAATAAAAGTTTCTAATAAAATGATAACTAACCTCAATAACAATAGGTGGATGGGTTTTTATGGTGGGCTTGGCCCAAGAAAATATTCTATGATATAGTTAAAAATATTTTTAAAATTTTTTTTAGCCTATCTTGTATATCTACATTATTGGCTAGGGGTTCCCTCTCTTTTGCTGACTATACTACTATATGTCGAGCTATGATTGAGGATAAAATCTTCTCCATTAATAATTATATAATTTCACAACAAAAGAATAGAAAATATTGTTCTATGTTTGAATAAAAAAGTGAACAATTAGTTAATTCTAAGGGCATAATGAAAATTCTAAGGGGGTATGGGAAGGGTGTCAGAGCTCTCGATGCTTAAATTAGTTTTGAGATAAAAAAAATGAGAGTTTCTAATAAAATGATATCTAACCTCAATAACAATTAGTTGATGGACTTTTATGGTGAGCTTGGCCCAAGAAAATATTCTATGATATAGGTAAAAATATTTTTTAAAATTTTTTTAGCCTATCTTGTATAGCTGCATTATTGGCTGGGGTCCACTCTCTTTTGCGAGGATAAATATCTCCTCCATCAATAATTACATAATTTCATAACAAAGGAATATAAGATATTGTTCTATGTTTGAATAAAAAAAGTAAACGATTAGTTAATTCTAAGGACATAATAAAAGTTTTAGTTAGTTTAATTTATAAAGATTTTGATAGTTTATCGTAATATCCTTACTCGAATCTTATTTTCGTCATTTATTATTTATAAAAAAAATCTAAGATCACGATAAAAGCTCATAGTACACTCATGAGTATGACTATGGTTCGGTTCAAACCAGAACCAAACCTGCAAATCGCCTATTTCAAATAGAATCAAAATCGATAATTCTGGTTCCAAACAAATGTTTTGGCTCCAAATATACTAAATACAATAAAAATAGAAATATAACACAAGGGTTTATGATATAGTGGTTAAATTTTAAAATTTAAAGTGGGTTTAAATTTCAATAGAGTCATTTAGTTTGATTAAAATTTTATTATTTAACTCTTTTTTATATCATTTTTTTTATCATTGCACTCAGTATAATTGTTTATTTATTTTAATTTTTTTTAAAAAATAAAATTATATATATTTTCATATTTTAAATTAAATTAAATTTATAAAAATAAAATTATAATTCGATAGTTTGGTTTTGATTATTGATTTAAGAAATCAGAAGCGATAGTTTTAGAACCTCGATCATGAGTTCTAAGGCAAAGCTCCTTCATGTAATTTGGAAATATTCTTATTGAATGATATTTTCTAAATTCAAGCATTTAACTCCCAAAAATATCGTGAAGATCTATACGAGGCGGTCGAAATTGAAATGTCAAGAGTGGAGTTGTCATGGGATGACAATAGATGCAGTGATGGGAAGTGGAATAGGCAAGAATGGGTTATCATTCGCCGGTCGTACATGGTTGGCAGGTCGGCACCCATCACCTAATCGACTCGACGTATCCTGCAATTGGCCATCTAAGAGTAATCCTTAGGATTTAATTCTATAAATATATATTAAATCTTAAAAATTTTGGTGAGAGGGAGATGTATAAAGGAAGATACTTCTAGTGTTTTTGAAAATATTTCTTATTAGATGTAGAGAGGTTTGAGATAAAAGTTCTTTAAATTTATATGAGATAACATATGTGGGTCTCGAGCTTTTGAGTTAACTCAAAATAGAATGATTTCTTATATTAGTTTTTCTAAGAATTTACTTTTTCTCTCCGGATGGACGCATGTTAGTATGTTAGTGTTATCGAACCAAGTAAAATCTTGAGTTAGTTTATATATATATATATATATATATATATATATATATATATATATATATATATATATATATATATATATATATATATATATATATATATATAACTAATTTGGTTGGACTCTTTAATTCTTTGCTCTATTAGAAGTAAGACCAATGAAAGAGACTTCGTTCAATGAACGAGTGCTTCTACATAGCTTGCGGTAGTCCGTCATGTTAGAATATGTGGCCCTTTATAATTGAATAAGATAGAATAGCTAATTGGGTTCCGTTGCGATATTTTAGCCAATAAAGACTAAGTCCACTACGGAACGATTCCTCGGAGATATTCTTGATGGGAGGATATCTTCTGAGATCTCATCTCATCGTAGACCCTCTGCTCTCGCCTATAAACGGACAGGATCTCTAGGGGTTGTTAGTGTGTTAGTGTGTTAGCGCGTCACACGTATAGACGCATCTCTCCGTTGAGGAATTCAGTTATTCTCCTCGACTCTCTCCCCCAAAACCCTCTCCCCAAATCCATCAATTTGTGTGATCCTGTGAAAGGATAGGAAGAGAGGAGAAAGGGTCTACGCTTCGCACTCCCTGCAGATTCCGCAGCGCGATCGGATTAAAGACGGAGCGCAGCAATCTTGGATCACGGTGCTGAGCAGATCAAACAAGATCTCTGAACGGATGGCATCAAAAGGTACGCATCGTATAATTAGATCTATGTATTGAATTTCAAATCCTGGCATATACGTTAATTCCGCATTATTGATTTAGCATAATTACAGATTTTTATGCTTTCAATTGGTATCAGAGCCCGGTTTTTTTGAAATCATGCATTAGATCTGTAAATTTACGATGCATAAATTACCTTTATCTTCCAAGAACTGCTAAGCAGTAAAGGTCACCGTCGACCTCGCTGCAAATCTGTGGTTACGCCGAGTAGCGTACGCATTACAGAACTCGTCCCATATGCGGACATCACAGAACTCCGTCCGTGCGACGGCATCACAGAACTCCGTCCGTGCGACGGCATCACAGAACTCCGTCCGTGCGACGGCATCACAGAACTCCGTCCGTCCGACGGCATCACAGAACTGAACCCCGTCCGTCCGACGGCATCACAGAACTGAACCCCGTCCGTCCGACGGCATCACAGAACCCCGGTCGCACACGGCCACAATCCGTCCATGCGACGGTCGGCCGCACGCAGGCAGACAGCCCTGGTGGCGGCCATGCGTGAGTAGGCCGTGCACAGGCGGCGGCCGCGTCCTGGCAGCAGCCAACCGCGGGCAGGAACCGCCGCAGCGGCAGTGGCCGCGCATGAGCAGTATGCCCCGCGGCGGCAGCGCCGTGGCGGCAGTGGCCGTGCGCAGACTAGATCTATCGCTGGCAGCCGCACACAGGCGGTCGCTGGCAGCCGCGCACAGGCGGTAGCCCGCAGCCGCGTACAGGCGGCAGCCGCGCACAGGCGGCAACCCGCAGCCGCGTACAGGCGGCAGCCGCGCACAGGCTGCAACCCGCAGTCGCGTACAGGCGGCCAGGCCGCAGGCAGCAGCGGCAGCGCCGCTCGCGCAGGCGGCGGCGGCGGCGATGGCAGATTAGGGTTTTGGCATATTTACGTTTCTGCCCTCGAGGCTAAGGTTTTTTGAAAAATTACAGTTTTACCCTTTGCAAATATCGTAATTACAGTTTATGTTCTGTCAACATATTTACGGTTTTGCCCTCGGGTCTAATTTCTGCCAAATTACAGTTCTGCCATTCGCATATTTTCGATTTTATATCCTATCAAATATTTTCGTTTTTTTTTTATCATTATGAAATTGAGAAATTTAGGTTATATTCTCAATTATGAAATTGATAAATATCATTTATTATAATTATGATTAATTTTAATCATGATTATAATTTTTGATTATTTGATTGGATTTAATTTTGATTAAAAAAAAAAAAACTATAAATTATGGTTTATTTTATGGTTTTCTCATATGAATTATTCATTATATATGTGGTAAATAAAATTAAAATCCAATTATTGTTTTTGGAATTTTTATTTATTTATTCACATGTATATGCTTGAAATTATCATATGAGTTTTATTAAAGTTCAATAATTGTTATTGTTATTTATTATTGAACTTCTTAGCATTAAATTTCAATAATTATTATTGTTATTTATTATTGAATTACTTTTTATTAAAGTTCAATAATTATTATGGTTATTTTATTATTGAACTGTTTTACATTATTGTTCAATAATTATTATGGTTATTTATTATTGAATTGTTTTGCATTAGTATTCAATAATTATTATGGTCATTTTATTATTGAATTGCTTAGCAAAAATTAAATAAATTGATGAATATTATTTGTAATTCATTTCCCTAAGTTCTATCTGACTAGTAGCTGCCAAAGTGGCCTAGGATGATAAACTTTTGTGATATGAATTACAATAAAAGTTTTATCATTTATAGGACATTTTTATTTTATATCATGGCATTAGTCTTGTAGCCACCAAAGTGACCTGGACTAATGACTTATAAAATAATATTAAAGAATTAGTCCTAAATGATATTAAAGAAATAATATTCATAATGGCACATATAATTATGAGATTTAGATAATCCCAAAGGAGAATCTAATTCAAATAATTATGTGATGGGGTAGGATGATACTATTTTAGATATTCTTGCAGTTTAGGATTGTATACCCAAAGGTAACAATACCTATTCCTCAAGGATGGTATCAGTCCTCCAAAAATATTCTTGAGTGAACACTAGATATGTCAATATTTCACCCAAAGGTGTAATATAGATGATATCAATAGTTCATCAATTTTTGACAAACTCAAAGCATTAATGTTGTTATATATCTTTTTTGCAGTGGTACTTCCGCATATACACTCATATGCTTCAAGTGTCCCTGTACTTTCTGGATCAAATTATTCAGAATGGTTAGAGCATGTGCAATTCACACTAGGCGTATTAGATCTTGATCTAGCATTACTTGTTGAAAAGCCTGCAGACTTGACTGATGAAAGTACTGCGGAACAAGTTAATGAAATGAAGGCTTGGGAAAGATCTGATAGGCTTAGTTTAATGTTCATAAGAATGACAATTGCAAATAACATAAAGACTTCATTACCGATGGCAACTAGCGCAAAGGAATATTTAAAGGTTATTGAAGACAGATTTAAATCTGCTGATAAGTCATTGGCTGGCACATTGATGAAAGAACTGACTACGGCTCAGTATGATGGTACTCGAGGAATTCAGGATCATATCCTCAATATGGCTGACAAAGCTGCAAAACTTAAAACATTAGGCATGAATGTTGATGAATCCTTCCTTGTGCAATTTATTCTCAATTCTCTTCCTTCTCAGTTTGGCCCATTCAAGATTCATTACAATACAAATAAAGATAAGTGGGACTTGAATGAGTTGACTAGCATGTGTGTTCAGGAAGAATTGAGATTAAGGCAGGAAAATTCATATAATGTCATGACGACTACTCAAGGAGGTGGTAATAAGAAAAGAAAGTTGAAGCATCATCCATCAAAGAGATTTGCTAAGTCTGGAAATGTTAAACAGAATAATGAAAAGAAAGCCTTTACTGTAAAGTGCTTCTTTTGTGGCAAGAAAGGACATGTGAAGAAGGATTGCATTAAACGCAAGACTTGGTTCGAAAAGAAAGGTATTAACTCGACCTTTGTATGTTTCGAATCAAACATTACAGAAGTTCCTTCTAACACTTGGTGGATTGATTCCGGTGCTTCAACTCATGTTACAAATAATATGCAGGGATTCCTTTCAATTCGGAAACCAAAAGAACATGAAAGATTCATCATTATGGGAAATCGTCTTAAAGCGAAAGTGATATCAATGGGAACTTATCGTCTACGCTTAGAGACGGGTCACTTGATGGATCTTGTTGACACATGTTATGTCCCTACAATTTCTAGAAATTTGATTTCTCTTTCTAGAATTGATGAGTTGGGATATTGTATTTCTTTTGGTAGTGGCAAACTCAGCATATTTTACGATTCAATAAAAGTTGGTTCTGGAATTCTGTGTGATGGTTTGTACAGAATTAATTTGGATCTTGAGTTTGCAAAGACACTAATGACCCTGCAATCAAATGTTGGATTGAAACGTAGTTTCAATAATGAAAGATCTTCCATATTGTGGCATAGACGATTGGGGCATATCTCCAAGGAAAGAATTGAAAGATTAGTGAAGGATAATATTTTGGAACATTTAGACTTCACTGATTTTGATATTTGTATAGATTGCATTAAGGGAAAGCAAACTAAACATATAAAGAAAAATGCCACAAGAAGTAAAGAACTCCTTGAGATTATTCATACTGATATCTGCGGACCACTCCATATTCCTTATTTTAGTGGAGAAAAATATTTCATCACATTTATAGATGACCTGTCCAGATATGGTAAAGTTTATCTAATACATGAAAAGTCTCAAGCCGTTGATACTCTTGAAGTATACATAAATGAGGTTGAGAGACAATTAGATAGAAAAGTTAAAATTGTCAGATCTGACAGAGGTGGTGAATTTTATGGCAGATACGATGGATCTAGTCAGAATATTGGTCCTTTTGCTAGATTCCTGGAACAACGGGGTATTTGTGCTCAATATGCATTACCAGGTGTGCCACAGCAGAACGGTGTTGCTGAAAGGCGAAATCGTACTCTGATGGATATGGTTAGGAGCATGATAAGTTATTCCTCTGTACCTGAGTCGATGTGGGGTGAAGCTCTTAGGACAGCTATGTACATCTTGAACAGGGTTCCTAGCAAGTCAGTTTCATCGACTCCATTTGAGTTATGGACTGGTAGGAAGCCCAGTCTGAGACATCTACATATATGGGGGTGTCCTGCAGAGATAAGAGTATTCAATCCACATGAAAAGAAATTGGATCCAAGAACTATTTCAGGATATTTTATTGGTTATCCAGAAAAATCCAAGGGATTCAGATTTTATTGCCCTAATCATAGTATGAGAATAGTAGAATCTGGTAATGCAAAATTCCTAGAAAATGGCGAAATCAGTGGGAGTGAAAAATCTCGAAGGATTAATTTTGATATTGAGGAGATTCAGGTTAATTCTCCCATATCATCTCCTGTCCGAGAGATTGTTGTTCCTCAAATCAATGAGAGTATTGATGAGGGTGAACAACAAAATAACATCCAAGAACTCTCACATGATGTTGATGTCGCCGCTGATGATCTTGTAGAACAATCACAATTGGCAGATTTGAGAAGATCTCAAAGGAAAAGGAAACATGCCATTTCTGATGATTATGTTGTATATCTACAAGAATCAGATTATGATATAGGAATAAAAAGAGACCCCTTATCGTTTTCACAAGCCATAGAAAGTAACGATTCTGGAAAATGGTATGATGCAATGAAAGAAGAGTTAAAATCAATGGTACAGAATGATGTCTGGGATCTCGTTGAATTGCCCAATAATTGTAAAAGAGTCGGTTGTAAATGGGTCTTTAAGACAAAACGTGACTCAACGGGCAATATCGAACGATATAAAGCCAGACTTGTGGCCAAAGGTTTTTCTCAGAAGGAAGGCATCGACTATAATGAGACTTTTTCTCCTGTTTCTAAAAAGGACTCATTGAGAATCGTTATGGCATTAGTAGCTCATTATGATCTTGAGTTGCATCAGATGGATGTGAAAACGGCATTTCTGAACGGGGATCTGGATGAGGAAATATATATGGAACAACCCGAAGGATTCATAGAAAAGGGAAAAGAAAGTTGGGCTTGTAAACTTAAGAAATCCATTTATGGCCTTAAACAAGCTTCCAGACAATGGTATATAAAGTTTCATAATACCATTACTTCCTTCGGATTTAAGGAAAATACTATTGATCAGTGTATATACCTGAAGGTAAGTGGGAGCAAGTTTATTATATTGGTCTTATATGTGGATGATATTTTACTTGCCAGTAGTGATCTTGGTTTATTGCACGAAACCAAGATGTTTCTCAACAAGAACTTTAAGATGGTTGATATGAATGAGGCATCCTATGTCATTGGCATTGAGATATTCAGGGATAGATCTCAAGGATTATTAGGATTGTCTCAGAAAGGATATATTGATCGTATCTTGGAGAGATTTAATATGCAGCTTTGCTCAACCAATGATGTACCTATTACTAAAGGTGAAAAATTCAGTCAAAACCAGTGCCCAAGAAATGACTTAGAAAAGAATCAAATGAAGAATATTCCTTATGGATGCGCAGTTGGAAGTCTATTATATGCTCAAACCTGTACAAGACCAGATATCAGTTTTGCAGTTGCAATGCTGGGAAGATATCAAAGCAACCCAGGAATGGAACATTGGAAAGCTGCAAAGAAAGTAATGAGATATCTACAAGGGACAAAAAGATTATATGCTCACATACAGGAGATCTGATCAGCTTGAAGTAACTGGATATTCAGATGCTGATTTTGCAAATTGCCTCGACAGCAGGAAGTCCACTTCAGGATTTGTATTTATGTTAGCTGGTGGGGCAATTTCTTGGAAAAGTGCAAAGCAATCGCTTATTGCATCATCAACAATGGAAGCTGAATTTGTGGCATGCTTTGAGGCCACAAATCAAGCTTTATGGCTGCGAAATTTCATCTCAGGACTTGGTGTGGTCGACTCAATTGCCAAGCCGCTGAAGATATTTTGTGATAACACCGCAGCAGTTTTCTTCTCTAAGAATGGCAAGTACTCTAGTGGTTCCAAGCACATTGAGATAAAGTACTTGGTGGTTAGAGAAAGAGTCCAGAAACAGCAAGTGTCAATTGAGAACTTGAGCACCACTATGATGATTGCTGATCCATTGACAAAAGCCTTACAGTGCAAAATATTCAAAGAACATGTTCTTAGAATGGGGCTTGTGAGCAAGTCATAAAGGATATGGTGATGCATGTTTATGTGGATGCTATTATTGACATTTTACTTAATTAAAGTTATCTGTTTCTGCTATCCTGTTTACATTTATGTTTATGCATATTATGGTTGAATGTAATAACAGGATTGTCTTGACAAGACAAATTACAGGGGTCATTATGGACTATGTTAGGAAAGACTAACAATGTTGTGGTACATAGAAGGGAGTATGACATTGATGAAATACAACCGCTATGACTCGCATTGATAGTTGGACTTAATATAGTATTATTGTGATTATTGGACTTATTGGCTTATTTTTAAAAACATGGCCATGTATAAAATGCTTTTCAAAATTTTTTTTTGGAATCCAATTAGGTAAAATTGTTTTCAAACAAATTTTGTTTTGTTTGTTTTGATTTTGTATCTCTTTTATATCTTATCAATTAATGGGCCAAGTGGGAGAATGTTAGAATATGTGGCCCTTTATAATTGAATAAGATAGAATAGCTAATTGGGTTCCGTTGCGATATTTTAGCCAATAAAGACTAAGTCCACTACGGAACGATTCCTCGGAGATATTCTTGATGGGAGGATATCTTCTGAGATCTCATCTCATCGTAGACCCTCTGCTCTCGCCGCATCTCTCCGTTGAGGAATTCAGTTATTCTCCTCGACTCTCTCCCCCAAAACCCTCTCCCCAAATCCATCAATTTGTGTGATCCTGTGAAAGGATAGGAAGAGAGGAGAAAGGGTCTACGCTTCGCACTCCCTGCAGATTCCGCAGCGCGATCGGATTAAAGACGGAGCGCAGCAATCTTGGATCACGGTGCTGAGCAGATCAAACAAGATCTCTGAACGGATGGCATCAAAAGGTACGCATCGTATAATTAGATCTATGTATTGAATTTCAAATCCTGGCATATACGTTAATTCCGCATTATTGATTTAGCATAATTACAGATTTTTATGCTTTCACGTCAACCTCCCTTCATAGAAAAGTTGAGAAGATTATGAGAAACAAAGGGGTGTGAGAACAGGAAAGAGAAGAGAGAAGAAGAAGAGTAGGAGGAGAATACAAACATGAAGGAAAAAAAAGGAAGAATAAAGAAATAAGAGAAGAAAGAGGAATTGAGATTTGGCGCACAGATAAGAGAAGAAAGAAAGTGAAAAAGGGGAGAAAAATAAAAAAATATTGAAGATTCAGTTTTATATCAATTCAATTTAGATCAAACCCAATAAAATTGTAGTAAGTATAGTTTTGAGTTCTCTTGCTTTCATTAATTAGATTTATATATTGGATTATAAACTGACCAATCATGATGTTTTTGGTTAACTTGACATTTGATTAGTGAAGAAAATGAAAGAAGAAATAAATGCTTGTTTTGAAAATAAAAAGAAAAGGAATAATCAGAATTATATATTTATATCGAGGATATGCAATGTGTATGTTTGGAACTAATCTATTTTTGAAAGTATTAATGTGTATGTTTGGAACTAATAAATACATATGATTTATATGAATTACAAGTCTTTATTATTTAAAAGCATTATAAAAGAATTTATATGTTGATGATTTAAAAAAAGCATTTGATTTGAATAATTATTTATTATATTATAAGTCTTTATTAATTTATATTATCTAGTTTATATGAAGATGTGTGTTTAGTATTATATTTGAAATTAAAAAATATTTGAGTGTTGTTAGTTTTAAATGATATATAATTACATTAGAAATGATATGCAAAAAATGATTTGTTTGCACCCCTAGTTATAAAAATAATTAATATATTAATTTTCATGATAAGATAGTCATTTGGTTAGTATGGCTATGATGTATACGTTACTAATGAGAGTTATATACTAGTTATATGTTTCATAAACTAGTTTTTTTTTTGGCTTTGACAATAAGATATGCATTACCTATACAATGGGGATAAAACACAATTTCAAGCTTTGTCATGAGGATATAATGTGGTTATAGCCATTAATATTGCTATGACTTTTATTCCAACATGTACAACTTAACTGTGTTCGATAATATAATATTATTTAACTTTTATTAAGGTATATTAAATATATAATTGAATTCTAATCAAAGTTATCAATAGAAAAGAAGTCTTAGGAAACCTTAGAAGATAGATCATAGAGACACTTCTAATTATTTATTTTAATATCTTATATTATCACCTGTCTATTGACAGAACCTCTTAAAGATCTACACATGATAGAGACTCTTCTAGTCTCCCTAATAAGTCCCTCCACATCATAGAGATTTTTATCTTATCTCCCTAAGAAGTCCCTCCAGATCATATTTCTCATATATAAAAGATATGCATCATATTTCTCTTATCTATGATATTTGATTTTAATGTTGACATTAAAATTTTTACATGATAATTTTATTTTTTATAATTAGTATAAAGGACATATCATTAAAATTTAAATTATTATAAATCGTTATAAAATCTAGATCCATTGCGTTACATCTATTTTGATTATATCATATTATTGTTTTCATTTTGCACCATATGATCTCTGTCTCTCACCAATCTCAAAGGCTCTATATATACTTGGATTATGCTTGAGTCTCTCCTTCATTTGTTCACCTGCTTATGGAGGTTTTCTTATTCTCACAATGGGTTGCCACTGTGGGACACTGTGGAACTCTAACTACTTGTTTGGTTGAGACTCATGGACTTGCCGTTGGTGATGCTGTCTAAGGCGATCGCTATGGGCAATGGACATTGCGATGGTCAGCGTTTTGGTTGGACCGTAGAGCGACAATGCAAATCTAGAGGTGACGTAGTTGAGGGCCATGGGGATGGCAGAGTTGCCCATAGTTGTGGTTTTGGGCTATGAGCATATTATGATCGCTCTTTTGAGATCACTGTATCAGTAGTAATATACTGGTCGACTCTTTGAAGTACCTCAAGCATTACTGTTGGTGTTTTTTCTACCAACGACAATAAGAGACAAAAGGGTTTTAATCCTAAAAGGATTGAATCACAAGCAAGGGATAGACATTGATCATGTCTTGGATCTCATTGGTGACTCGGTTGATGAAGTTCGCAAATGTCTCCTCCTTATTTTATCTTAATCCTAGAAGCATTATTGTCGTGGGCCTTGGGCGCACGTTTATGAGGAAGTGGAGTTTGAACTCTTTCTCTAGTTGAGCAAAAGAACCGATAGAAAATAGTTTTAGATAAGTATCCCACTTTCTTGTTGAACCTCTTAAGTATTTGGGAAGGCACAATACATTTGGGCATTTGAGGTGTCTTACAATGACATCAGAGTCCATAAGGCAATGATATGCTCCTCTTAATCAGACGCACCATCAAAGGTTTCCAATGATAGAAGAAAAAAAATTGTGGGAATCAGCTCTTCTAGTATGTTCTGAATAAATGAGGATCAACCTAGCATAGAGTCAATGTACCCCTCGCTCCTAGATTGGTGGAAGTCATGACACATTTCTTCTAGGCATCGATCCATTTGTTATAGTTGAATCCTTAAAGAATTAGTCATTGTGTCGGTCAAGTGGGTCTCAAACTCAAGTGGAGCAGAGCAATGGCGGGGTAGCCTACTGAAATTCGCATTTGGAGAGTGGGGAGACCTCTCAGCTAGTGGTTCGATAGGTCATGGATGCTTGAAGGGGCCTGGCAATTCGTTGAGTGAAAGGATGACAATGGACGTTGACATCAGTGGTTGTGGAACCATTATCGGTGGCTGAGATGATAGTGTCACTTATTGACCTGATCATGGCAAGAGTAGGGCGACCGCTTGTATTACATTAGCTAATACTTGCATTTGTTGGTTAAGATTTAAAAACGCCTCAATAGGAATAAGGAGATGGTCAGCCAACACTCGTGGAGATAAAGGTCTAGGGTCATTAAGCGAATGTCAGTACTTCGACGAGGTGGATGCATCTATATAGAGGAAAGGTGGTTGCTACCCTATCTAAGTGAAAGCATCATGGGTTGGAGGCAATGCCTCACCCTAATGTCTGTGGCCAAGGCTAGCTCACAAATGCTCTTATGACATCGAGTCTCCTTCTAGCACCAAACTTTAAGGAAAAAATATTATTAATGTCTATATTAGCATGACATGGCGTTGATCCATATGCAAGGAGTCGTCCGAGATAGAGTGGGGTTTCTCCAACCTCGTTCCTATACAAAGATTGAGGTCAGGAGGGGTTTCTCGAGTTAATCCTTCTGATGCTCAAGTTAGTCCTTAGTTGTACCTTTTCTCCTCTCCTTTTTTGTCTCTCTCCTAATATAGAGCTAACGATGTATTTTTATACTAATATAAAAAAAGAATATCTTGTAGAGAATGTAATTTGTAACTGACCCGAACAGTCTCTTGAACCTCCTAAAATATTCCTACGAATATTCTGTAGGAGAGTTGGTTCATAATTGACTTGTCTTATGATTTTCTATGAATATTCCATAGGAGAGCCAGTTCATAATCGATCTAAACTGTTTTATGATCTTTTAGGAATATTCATTTTAATATTTCGTAAATAAGGTACCTCGATAACACGGTAATTGATCCAAACTATCTTTTAGGCTTTGATCTTTGTGGACAGGATGGTTTAACATAATATTAACGTGACGAATGATGACTAATTGATTTTATATATTTTTAAAATATATGATTTTCTTAAAAAATCGTCATATGGACAAACAACATCAAAGTTGGAAACAAAATAGATTGTTGCTGGCTCACTCAGAGAAGATTGTACATACAATGACCAAGTGAAAGGAATCACACACGCACCAACGAGCTCCTCAGAATGGTGATCATAGAACTTGTCCTTGAATACTTTGAACCACAATGGGTGGTTGGCTAACATTTTTCGGAGATAACCCATGATGAATTGCCCATCGGTTGGCACAAAATGGAAGCCAGATGAGTTGCTCAACGGTTGGCACCTTCATCTATACAGTAAAATATTTATACTTCTTTGATTTTAAAAATAATAAATATTTAATAATAATAATAATAAAATAGTAAGTCTCAATTATTTAGAACAGACTATATAAATCTTTTATCATTATTAAGAATAGGTTAAGATCTATATTAATAGATCTTTTATTATCATTAAGAATAGGCTAAGATCTATGTTCATGACATCTAATATGGTTTTATGCTAGTTGCTAGTGACATAACGTGATCTTTCATCTTTTACATCTAGACTTGAGATCGTCATAAGTAGTGTTTCAATAAACCTTAAATAATATAACTTATTTCATAAACTAAACCTCGGAGAAGAAATGCACCTAAATGATTCACTGCGGCACGCCGTTCACAGCCTCGACCTTAATCTTTCCCAATGATTTTTCATATATTAAAGTGCGCATGTCACTCTTTTTGTCTAACATTTAAATTAGAAAATTGATGAAAAAAGGAAACTTGCAATTGTAGTAAATTAATATTTGAAGCAATGGGAATTAGAAACTTGATGAAAAAATGGCAATTTGCAACTGTAGTAAATAAATGCTAAAAGCAACAGAGGCATTTCAGTCCACACGCTCACCTCCTCCTGCAATCCAACCAAAGGAAATAAACGAACAAAAGGAATCGTGAGGATTGAAGTCCACCTCCAATCCACCTTGTTTCTCTTTTGGTTTGTCATATCACAAGCTCAAAACAGGACACAACTCTTATCTGAACCGAGAAAATTGATCTGAAAACACATTGGCGGAATGTGTCGTCTTAATCCATTCAATGAAAGAGCCTCCTATCGGTTAAAGAATGTATAGCTTAGTCAGGACTATATCGACTTGCCACCCATCAGATTGAATCATGCTTTGAGAAATACAAACTTTGAGAAATGTTGTTCAGAGAAGATGCATGAACATGAGAAATGTTCGTCAGATGGTGGCTTGGATTTCCCGGGACTTACTGTCGCAATCTAACAATCCGTGAGTCAATTCCATGACTAGTATGGCAAGAAAGAGACATGCCTTTTGTCTATTCATATTACTCGCATGGTGGCTACGCATATGATTAGATGTATGTAAGGTGGACAAATCTTGGGACAAGACGGTTCACATCTGCCTCTCTTTCCTGGAAGCTGCAGAAGTGGCATCGTCATACACCGATCTTTTCTCACGTTGGCAATTTGTTGTCATTATTGTATAAATAGCTGCAGTGGGGGATGAAGAGGCCTCGTGCTCTCCTGCAAAGCCTGTTGAATCGGTGAGAGAAGAAAAGGAAGATAAGGAGAGAGACAGGGAACGAAGGAAGGGAGGAGGAGTCTCCGGGCAACATGGTGAGAGCACCTTGCTGCGAGAAGATGGGGCTGAAGAGGGGGTCATGGACTCCGGAGGAGGACCAGATTTTAGTAGCTTACATCCGGCAGCACGGTCATGGGAACTGGCGAGCTCTGCCGAAACAAGCCGGTGAGTAAGAAGAAGCATTTGAAGAATGGAGTTTGGTTATATGCTTTTACTGCTACCGTCTATCCCAACAAATCCTGGAGTAAGTAAGCTTCTCTTCTGTGTTACCACTCAGGGCTTCTGAGGTGTGGGAAGAGCTGCAGACTCCGGTGGGTGAACTACCTGCGACCTGACATCAAACGAGGCAACTTCACCAAGGAAGAAGAGGAGACGATCATTAGATTGCATGAGGACTACGGGAACAGGTAGCTAGACAAGCTCCCTCCATCATCCATAAGAGATCTCGTCATAGAAAGATTTGCTGTACTTCATCACCGAGATCTCCTGCGGTGCGGTGATTAATGTTTCTCTTGTCAATAGATGGTCTGCGATTGCCACGAAGCTACCTGGCAGAACTGATAACGAGATCAAGAACGTGTGGCACACCCACTTGAAGAAGCTCGTCAGCCCCAGCATGCCATCCACACCAGTAAAGAAGAAGACGAAAAAGAAGTCATCGGAGCCTATTACAACCATGCCACCGGACACAGGCTCGGAGAACACAGGATGCAGATTTATGAGCGTGTCACCAGAACAATCACCTTGCGACTTCTCATCCTGTGCCACAGACTCATCGACGGAGTCGGGAGAGATCAGCGACGGTGGCAAAGAGGGAAGCTTTTGCTCGGAGAAATTCTCGGAGATTGATGAAAGCTTTTGGTTGGAGGAGTGGTCGATGGATGACCGTGCGGCTTCCGTGAGCTTTACAGGACTAGCGATCCCTCCTTCGCCCTCCATCGGTGAGCAGTTGGACCTGCTCGGTGCATCTGACAGCGGCGACAAGGATTTTTGGCTGCGGGTGTTCATGGGAGCTGGAGATTTGCAGGAACTGTCACAAATCTAGCAGATGATGATTTGCGTGTTAAATTCCTCCGAAATCAACTGTTTCGGCGCAAAATTGCAGATAAAATTCTTTAAAGATTATTTCGTTGGTGGCAAATTGATTGTCCAAGATTAGATAGAGGATATTGCTGCTAGAGACTTGTGTTCCTGTTTTCTTTCGAATGAAAAGAAGGGGCGAAGCAGATAATAGAAATAGCTAAAAGAGGACACAGAGAGAGAGAGAGAGAGAGAAAGATGTCATTTTGCTAAAAACAACATAGAATTTGCTATTTCAGAATTCTAAATCTAAAAAAACTTAGAATTTTTTATTGAGTATTTGGAGTATCAATCAAACTCCAAGGCTAGAAGAAATTAATGCAGACAGGATATTGTCCCAATCTAAAAGTTTGAACTAATGATACCAAATTCAATAAAGATAATATCTTTGTTTGGTTTTTAATAATATAAGATTGATTATTATTATTAGTATTATTTGAGTTTTATCTTTTATCTTACACATGAATATTTTGTAATATCTTCTTAGTTGATTTAGTTTTCACTTAACTCACTGTATCTACTTTATCTTGATGGCTTGGATTATTAAACTTAACTTTAATCAACTTTATTTTTTCTTCAATACTTGATTTAAGGCCACAAATAAAATAGGGAAATATATCAAAAGATTTTGAAGAATGGTATGTCTCAATAATTATTAAAGGAAGACATGTAGAATAATTATTAAACAAATATTGATTTATCACCATCTTTCTCTCAATCTCAGCTATATTACCATACGTTATACATATTAAGATCATATCCCATCATAATTTAGTAGGACTTCTGATTTTATTAACACTCTCCTAATTAATCTTTTTAACATAAAGTGTAATTAATATTGTAATACTCATTTTTCCTATAGTTAGGATAGGGGTATGTCTTGCAAGCCTAAGCCTGCCTATCTATGCATGATGGCGGATCCATCTCCTAGTATGCTTCCATATATAGAACCTAAGGTGTTTTGATTAGTTGTTAGGTTATTATGATGAAAATTAAAATAAAAATTAAAACCTTAAAAAGTTATCTCTATCACATATAATTGAATATGTAGCTTCTTATTAGTTGTATAAGGATGAGACAAGATTATTAATTGCAAGCTTATCTATTTCTACATCTTATCTATGATCCATATAGGTTTGAGTAGTTTTGAGGGCTTCGATGAGATATCTCCGCATCATTTAAACCAGCTAAAATAAAAGATAATTCTCTTGAAGGCCTTAATTTCCTCCATGACATTTTGAAGAGACATCTTGAAGATGTGCTAAATTTTGGTGGATTAGTGGCGGATTAGTGGGGCTCAAATCTTATAGTAAGCCAACAAAAGCATGATTAACTTCTATTTCCATCTCTTGATGACATGACAATCTTTTTTATAGGCAGCTACAACGCATTCTAAAGAAAAATAGTGACTCAAATGGAAGCTTAACTTTTCATGTGAGCTATACTTTACTCGATGATATATTTCGAAGGATAGTGATCAATGCAAACCACTTACTTCCTTGCTTTGATTATTATTTTTCTCTTGCTTGTTAAAACGAAAAGTAGCGTTCTTTGATAAAGTAGTAATAGAACTACCTAAATCCATCCTATTGACACGTAGGTCACAGCTTTTTTTAGCTTCTAAAAATGCTTAAATTGATTCATTTATTTAAATAAAATTATGTTGCTTGGTATTAAGAGTATTGGGTGCAACAAATTGTTCATTTCTTTTTTTAAATTCTTTTATAATTATGATAAGAGGAGACATAGAGGAATACTTAAGAAAATTTTAATATAAACTATAAATAAAATTTTAATATTTTTTATTTAACTGAATATATAATTTTTGATAGATGTTAACCAAGATAAAAGATACATATAATCGATCCCAAAAGTTGAAACTGTATAGAAATGATATGTTTTAAATACGAGATAGTGATTGTAAAAAAGAATAGTGGTAGTGTCAAAAACAGTATCTATTTTTTCATATAGAATTGATGATTTCACAAAATTTTAAATACACATGTCAGTGACATCCAAATAAGCTCAACTTAATTTGGGTCCATTTGTATAAGAAATCTGACATGGTAAAAAAGATGGCTCAATGTCCGTCAAATGATCAACTTGTAAGAAAACTAAGGTAAAGGGAGCGATGGGGATGATGTCCGACTTAATCCCTCCGATACTTAAATTAGTTTTAAGGTAAAAAAATAAGAGTTTATAGTAAGATAATAATTAGGTTGATGGGCTTGGACTAAGAAAATCTTCTATGACATAGGTAAAAATATTTTTTTTATTTTTTTTTATAGCTACATTATTGGCTGGGGTCTACTCACTTTTGTTAACTATGTTGCTATATGTAGAGCTATGATTGAGGATAAATATCTCCTCCATCAATAATTATATAATTTCATAATAAAGGAATAGAAGATATTATTTCATGTTTGAATAAAAAAGTGAACGATTAGTTAATTCTAAGAGCATAATGAAAGTTTTAAGGGGAGTGGAGATGATGTCCGACTTAGTCCTCTCGATGCTTAAATTAGTTTTGAGATAAAAAAAGAGAATTTCTAGTAAAATGATAACTTACCTTAATAATAATAGGTTGATAAGCTTTTGGCCCAAGAAAATATTCTATGATATAGATAAAAATATTATTTTAAAATTTTTTTAGCCAATCTTGTATAGCTGAATTATGCTGGGGTCTACTCTTTTTTGTTGACTATATTGCTATATGTCGATTGAGAACAAATATCTCCTTCATCAACAATTATATAATTTCATAAAAAAGGAATAAAAGATGTGATTCCATATTTGAATAAAAAAGTAAATGATTAGTTAATTCTAAGGGCATAATGAAAGTTCTAAGGGGTTGTAGGGAGGGTATTGGATTTATTTCTCCCGATGCTTAAATTAGTTTTGAGGTAAAAAACGAGAGTTTCTAGTAAAATGAAAACTAATCCCAATAACAATAGGTTGATGGGCTTTTATGGTTGGCTTGCACTAAGGAAATATTTTATGATATATATATATATATATATATATATATATATATATATATATATATATATATATATAAAATTTTTTTTAGCCTATCTTGTATAGTTGCATTATTAGCTGGGGTCCACTCTCTTTTGCTGACTATGCTGCTATATGTCAAGTTATGATTGAGGATAAATATCTCTTCTATTAATAATTATATAATTTTATAATAAATAAATAGAAGATACTATTCCATATTTAAATAAAAAAGTGAACGACTAGTTAATTCTAAGGGTGTAATAAAAGTTCTAGGGGGTGGGAAGGGTGTTCGACTTAGTTCTCCCGATACTTAAATTAGTTTTAAGGTAAAAAATGAGAGTTTCTAATAAAATGATAACTAATCTCAATAACAATAGGTGGATGGGCTTTTATGGTGGGCTTGGCCCAAGAAAATATTCTATGATATAGATAAAGATATTTTTTTAAAAAAATTTAGCCTATCTTGAATAGCTGCATTATTGGTTGGGGTCCACTCTCTTTTGCTGACTATGCTGCAGCTTTGATTGAGGATAAAATCTCCTCCATCAATAATTATATAATTTCACCATAAAAGAATAGAAGATATTGTTCTATGTTTGAATAAAAAAGTGAACGATTAGTTAATTCTAACGATATAATGAAAATTCTAAGTGGGTATGGGGAGGGTGTCAGACTTAGTTCTCTTGATGCTTAAATTAGTTTTGAGATTAAAAATGAGAGTTTATAATAAAATGACAACTAACCCCAATAACAATTGATTGATGGGCTTTTATGGTGGGCTTAGCCTAAGGAAATATTTTATGATATAGGTCAAAATATTTTTTTAAAATTTTTTATATAGCTGCATTATTGGTTGGGGTCCACTCTCTTTTGCTAACTATGTTGCTGTTTGTCCAAATATGATTGAGGATAAATATCTCCTCCATCAATAATTATATAATTCCATAATAAATGAATAGAAAATACTATTCGTTATTTGAATAAAAATGTGAACGACTAGTTAATTCTAAGGGCGTAATGAAAATTCTGAGAGGGTATAGGGAGGGTGTTCGACTCAGTCCTCCCGATACTTAAATTAGTTTTGAAGTAAAAAAATGAGAGTTTCTAATAAAATGATAACTAACCTCAATAACAATTGGTTGATGGACTTTTATGGTGGGCTTGGCCCAAGAAAATATTCTATGATATAGCTAAAAATATTATTTTAAAATTTTTTGGCCATTCTTGTATAGCTGAATTATTGGCTGGAGTCTACTCTCTTTTGTTGACTATATTGCAATATGTCGATTAAGGACAAATATCTCCTCCTCAACAATTATATAATTTCATAACAAAGGAATAAAAGATGTGATTCCATATTTGAATAAAAAAAGTGAATGATTAGTTAATTCTAAGGGCATAATGAAAGTTTTAAGGGGTTGTGGGGAGGGTATTGGACTTAGTTCTCCCGATGCTTAAATTAGTTTTGAGATAAAAAACGAGGGTTTCTAGTAAAATGAAAACTAGTCTCAATAACAATAGATTGATGGGCTTTTATGGTTGGCTTGGCCTAAGGAAATATTCTATGATATACATAAAAATATTTTTTTAAAATTTTTTAGCTTATCTTGTATAGTTGCATTATTGGCTGGGGTCCACTCTCTTTTGCTGACTATGCTGCTATATGTCAAGTTATGATTGAGGATAAATATCTCTTTCATCAATAATTATATAATTTCATAATAAATAAATTGAAGATACTATTCCATGTTTGAATAAAAAGGTGAATGACTAGTTAATTCTAAGGGTGTAATGAAAGTTCTAGGGGGTGGGAAGGGTGTTCGACTTAGTCCTCTCGATACTTAAATTAGTTTTGAGGTAAAAAATAAGAGTTTCTAATAAAATGATAACTAACCTCAATAACAATAGGTGGATGAGCTTTTATGGTGGGCTTGGCCCAAGAAAATATTCTATGATATAGATAAATATATTTTTTAAAAAAAATTAGCCTATCTTGTATAGCTGCATTATTGGTTGGGGTTCCCTCTCTTTTGCTGACTATGCTACTATATGTCGAGCTATGATTGAGGATAAAATCTCCTCCATCAATAATTATATAATTTCACAACAAAAGAATAGAAAATATTGTTCTATGTTTGAATAAAAATGTGAACAATTAGTTAATTCTAAGGGCATAATGAAAATTCTAAGGGAGTATGGGAAGGGTGTCAGACTTAGTGCTCTCGATGCTTGAATTAGTTTTGAGATAAAAAAAATGAGAGTTTCTAATAAAATGATATCTAACCTCAATAACAATTGGTTGATGGACTTTTATGGTAGGCTTGGCCCAAGAAAATATTCTATGATATAGGTAAAAATATTTTTTAAAATTTTTTTAGCCTATCTTGTATAGCTGCATTATTAGCTGGGGTCCATTCTCTTTTTGCGAGGATAAATATCTCCTCCATCAATAATTACATAATTTCATAACAAAGGAATATAAGATATTGTTCTATGTTTCAATAAAAAAAGTAAACGATTAGTTAATTCTAAGGACTTAATAAAAGTTTTAGTTAGTTTAATTTATAAAGATTTTGATAGTTTATCGTAATATCCATACTCGAATTCTATTTTCGTCATTTATTATTTATAAAAAATTCTAAGATCACGATAAAAGCTCATAGTACACTCATGAGTATGACTATGGTTCGGTTCAAACCAGAACCAAACCTGCAAATCACCTATTTCAAATAGAATCAAAATCGATAATTCTGGTTCCAAACAAATGTTTTGGCTCCAAATATACTAAATACAATAAAAATAGAAATATAACACAAGGGTTTATGATATAGTGGTTAAATTTTAAAATTTAAAGTGGGTTTAAATTTCGATAGAGTCATTTAGTTTGATTAAAATTTTATTATTTAACTCTTTTTTATATCATTTTTTTATCATTGCACTCAGTATAATTGTTTATTTATTTTAATTTTTTTAAAAAAATAAAATTATATATATTTTCATATTTTAAATTAAATTAAATTTATAAAAATAAAATTATAATTCGATAGTTTGGTTTTGATTATTGATTTAAGAAATCAGAAGCGATAGTTTTAGAACCTCGATCAAGGTTACCCATGAGTTCTAAGGCAAAGCTCCTTCATGTAATTTGGAAATATTCTTATTGAATGATATTTTCTAAATTCAAGCATTTAACTCCCAAAAATATCGTGAAGATCTATACGAGGCGGTCGAAATTGAAATGTCAAGAGTGGAGTTGTCATGGGATGACAATAGATGCTGTGATGGGAAGTGGAATAGGCAAGAATGGGTTATCATTCTCCGGTCGTACATGGTTGGCAGGTGGGCACCCATCACCTAATCGACTCGACGTATCCTGCAATTGGCCATCTAAGAGTAATCCTTAGGATTTAATTCTATAAATATATATTAAATCTTAAAAATTTTGGTGAGAGGGAGATGTATAAAGGAAGATACTTTTAGTGTTGTTGAAAATATTTCTTATTAGATGTAGAGAGGTTTGAGATAAAAATTCTTCAAATTTATATGAGATAATATATGTGGGTCTCGAGCTTTTGAGTTAACTCAAAATAGAATGATTTCTTATATTAGTTTTTCTAAGAATTTACTTTTTCTCTCCGGATGGACGCATGTTAGTATGTTAGTGTTATCGAACCAAGTAAAATCTTGAGTTAGTTTATATATATATATATATATATATATATATATATATATATATATATATATATATATATATATATATATATATATATATATATATATATATATGTATATAACTAATTTGGTTGGACTCTTTAATTCTTTGCTCTATTAGAAGTAAGACCAATGAAAGAGACTTCGTTAAATGAACGAGTGCTTCTACATAGCTTACGGTAGTCCGTCAACCTCCCTTCATAGAAAAGTTGAGAAGATTATGAGAAACAAAGGGGTGTGAGAACACGAAAGAGAAGAGAGAAGAAGAAGAGGAGGAGGAGGAGGAGGAGGAGAATACAAACATGAAGAAAAAAAAGGAAGAATAAAGAAATAAGAGGAGAAAGAGGAATTGAGATTTGGCGCACAGATAAGAGAAGAAAGAAAGTGAAAAAGGAGAAGAAAAAGGGGAGAAAAATAAAGGAAAAATAAAAAATATTGAAGATTCAGTTTTATATCAATTCAATTTAGATCAAACCCAATAAAATTGTAGTAAGTATAGTTTTGAGTTCTCTTGCTTTCATTAATTAGATTTATATATTGGATTATAAACTGACCAATCATGATGTTTTTAGTTAACTTGACATTTGATTAGTGAAGAAAATGAAAGAAGAAATAAATGATTGTTTTGAAAATAAAAAGAAAAGGAATAATCAGAATTATATGTTTATATCGAGGATATGCAATCTATTCGATAACTCCTTTCTAATCTATTTTTGAAAGTATTAATGTGTATGTTTGGAACTAATAAATACATATGATTTATATGAATTACAAGTCTTTATTATTTAAAAGCATTATAAAAGAATTTATATGTTGATGATTTAAAAAAGCATTTGATTTTAATAATTATTTATTACATTATAAGTCTTTATTAATTTATATTATCTAGTTTATATGAAGATGTATGTTTAGTATTATATTTGAAATTAAAAAAAAATGAGTGTTGTTAGTTTTAAATGATATATAATTACATTGGAAATGATATGCAAAAAATGATTTGTTTGAACCCCTAGTTTTATAAAAATAATTAATATATTATTTTTCATGATAAGATAGTCATTTAGTTAGTATGGCTATGATGTCTACGTTATTAATGAGAGTTATATACTAGTTATATGTTTCATAAACTAGTTTTTTTTTGGGCTTTGACAATAAGATATGCATTACCTATACAATGGGGTTAAAACACAATTTCAAGCTTTGTCATGAGGATATAATGTGGTTATAGCCATTAATATTTCTATGACTTTTATTCCAACATGTACAACTTAACTGTGTTCGATAATAATATTATTTAACTTTTATTAAGGTATATTAAATATATAATTGAATTCTAATCAAAGTTATCAATAGGAAAGAAGTTTATTTATGTTAGGAAACCTTAGAAGATAGATCTTGATCATAGAGACACTTCTAATTATTTATTTTAATATCTTATATTATCACCTATCTATTGACAGAACCTCTTAAAGATCTACACATGATAGAGATTCTTCTAGTCTCCCTAGTAAGTCCCTCCACATCATAGAGATTTTTTATCTTATCTCCCTAATAAGTCCCTCCAGATCATATTTCTCATATATAAAACATATGCATCATATTTCTCTTATCTATGATATTTGATTTTAATGTTGACATTAAAATTTTTACATGATAATTTTATTTTTTATAATTAGTATAAAGGACATATCATTAAAATTTAAATTATTATAAATCCTTATAAAATCTAGATCCATTGCATTACATCTATTATGATTATATCATATTATTGTTTTCATTTTGCACCATATGATCTCTGTCTCTCACCAATCTCAAAGGCTCTATATATATTCGGACTATGCTTGAGTCTCTCCTTCATTTGTTCACCTACTTATGGAGGTTTTCTTACTCTCACAATGGGTTGCCACTGTGGAACACCGTGGGACTCTAACTACTTGTTTGGTTGAGACTCATGGACTTGCCGTTGGTGATGTTGTCTAAGGCGATCGCTATGGACAATGGATATTGCCATGGTCAACGTTTTGGTTGGACCGTAGAGCGACAATGCAAATCTAGAGGTGACGTAGTTGAGGGCCATGGGCACGGCAGAGTTGCCCATAGTTGTGGTTTTGGGCTATGAGCATATTATGATCGCTTATGTCTCGGTCTTTTGTGGAGTTCCCCGTACTTGCTTGAGATCATTGCATCGGTAGTAATATACTAGTTAGCTCTTTGAAGTACCTCAAGCACGACTATTAGTGTTTTTTCTACCAACGACCATAAGAGGCAGAAGGGTTTTAATCCTAAAAGGATTGAATCACAAGCAAGGGATGGACATTGACCATGTCTTGGATCTCATTGGTGACTCGGTTGATGAAGTTCGTAAGTGTCTCCTCCTTGTCTTATCTTAATCCTAGAATCATCATTGTCGTGGGCCTCGGGCGCACATTTATGAGGAAGTGGAGTTTGAACTCCTCTAGTTGAGCAAAAGAACCGATAGAAAATAGTTTTAGATAAGCATGCCACTTTCTTGTTGAACCTCTTAAGGTAGTTGGGAAGGCACAACACATTTGGGCGTTTGAGGTGTCTTACAATGACATCTGAGTCCATAAGGCAATGATATGCTCCTCTCAATCAGTAGCATCATCAAAGGTTTCCAATGATAGAAGGAAAAAAATTGTGGGAATCAGCTCTTCTAGTATGTTCTGAATAAATGAGGATCAACCCAACATGGAGTCAATATACCCCTCACTCCTAGATTGGTGGAAGTCATGGCACATTTCTTCTAGGCATCGATTCATTTATTATAGTTGAATCCTTAAAGAATTAGTCATTGTGTCGGTCGAGTGGGTCTCAAACTCAAGTGGAGCAGAGCAATAGTGGGGTAGCCTACTGAATTTTGCATTTGGAGAGTGGGGAGACCTCTCAACTGGTGGTTTGATAGGTCATAGATGCTTGAGGGGGCCTAGCAATTCGTTGAGTAAAAGGATGACAATGGACGTTGACATTAGTGGTTGTGGAACCGTTATCAGTGGTTGAGATAATAGTGTCACTTATTGACCTGATCATGGCAAGAGTAGGGCGACCGCTTGTATTACGTTAACTAATGCTTGCATTTGTTGGTTAAGATTCAAGAACGCCTCAATAGGAACAAGGAGATGGTCAGCCAACACTCGTGGAGATAAAGGTCTAGGGTTATTAAGCGAATGTCAGTGCTATAGTGGTCCTTTGACGAGGTGGATGCATCTATATAGAGGAAAGGTGGTTGCTACCCGATCTAAGTGAAAGCATCATGGGTTAGAGGCAATGCCTCACCCTAATGTTTGTGGACAAGGCTAGCTCGCAAATGCTCCTATGATATCGAGTCTCCTTCTAGCATCAAACTTTAAGGAAAAAATATCATTAATGCCTATATTAGCATGACATAGCATTGATCCATATGCGAGGAGCCGTCCGAGATAGAGTGGGGTTTCTCCAATCTCATTCCTACACAAAGATTGAGGTCAGGAGGGGTTTCTCGAGCTAATCCTTCCAATCCTCAAGTTAGTTCTTAGTTACATCTTTTCTCCTCTCCTTTTTTGTTTCTCTCCTAATATGGAGCTAACGATATATTTTTATACTAATATAAAAAAAAAAAATCTTGTGAAGATCTTCTAGAGAATGCAATTTGTAACTAACCCGAATTACCTCTTGAACTTCCTTAAATATTCCTACAAATATTCTATAGGAAAGTCGGTTCATAATTGACTTGAATTGTCTTATGATTTTCTGAGAATATTTCTACCAATATTCCATAGGAGAGTTAGTTCATAACTGATCCGAACCGTTTTATGATCTTTTAGGAATATTCATTTTAATATTTTGTAAATGAGGTACCTCGATAACATGGTAATTGATCCGAGCTATCTTTTAGGCTTCGATCTTTTTGGATAAGAGAGTGATGGTTTAACATAATATTAATATGACGAATGATGTCTAGTTGATTTTATATATTTTTTAAAATATATGATTTTCTTAAAAAATGGTCACATGGACAAACAACATCAAAGTTGGAAACAAAATAGATTGTTGCTGACTCACTCAGAGAAGATTATACATACAATGAACAAGTGAAAGGAATACACACGCACCAACAAGCTCCTCATAATGGTGATCATAGAACTTTACGTCCTTGAATACTTTGAACCACAATGGGTGGTTGGCTAACATTTTTCGGAGATAACCCATGATGAATTGCCCATCGGTTGGCACAAAATGGAAGCCAGATGAGTTGCTCAACGGTTGGCACCTTCATCTATACAGTAAAATATTTATACTTCTTTGATTTTAAAAATAATAAATATTTAATAATAATAATAATAATAATAATAATAATAAAATAGTAAGTCTCAATTATTTAGAACAGACTATATAAATCTTTTATCATTATTAAGAATAGGTTAAGATCTATATTAATAGATCTTTTATTATCATTAAGAATAGGCTAAGATCTATGTTCATATAGTTTTATGCTAGTTGCTAGTGACATTACGTGATCTTTCATCTTTTACATCTAGATTTGAGATCGTCATAAGTAGTGTTTCAATAAACCTAAATAATATAACTTATTTCATAAACTAAACCTCGGAGAAGAAATGCACCTAAATGATTCACTGCGGCACGCCGTTCACAGCCTCGACCTTAATCTTTCCCAATAATTTTTCATATATTAAAGTGCGCATGTCACTCTTTTTGTCTAACATTTAAATTAGAAAATTGATGAAAAAAGGAAACTTGCAATTGTTGTAAATTAATATTTGAAGCAATGGGAATTAGAAAATTGATGAAAAAATGGCAATTTGCAACTGTAGTAAATAAATGCTAAAAGCAACAGAGGCATTTCAGTCCACAGGCTCACCTCCTCCTGCAATCCAACCAAAGGAAATAAACGAACAAAAGGAATCGTGAGGATTGAAGTCCACCTCCAATCCACCTTGTTTCTCTTTTGGTTTGTCATTTCACAAGCTCAAAACAGGACACAACTCTTATCTGAACCAAGAAAATTGATCTGAAAACATATTGGCGGAATGAAAGAGCCTCCTATCGGTTAAAGAATGTATAGCTTAACAACGATGAAGCAATCTAATCCAATCATAAAGTATTTTTCGATGATGATACATATTGAATCTGATCATAAAATATTTCTTGATGGTGACATGATAAAACACAATCATAATATATCTTCTAATGCAACCAAATCTGATTATAAAGCATTCCTACGATGATACGATCGAACCTGATCATAAAACATAAAGAATCAAGCTTGAACCTCAATGCATCGAAGCCAAGAAACCTAGCAAAAAAAATCACTCGATAACGAGTGGCACGATCGATAACCTCCTAAATGAAATATTATATCTCGATCCTTTTGACGTGTCACGATGATGAGGCAAATGGTTAAGGAGGCATGACACATAACATATATGTGGTAGATAGGTCAACAAAGACCCAATGCCATGAGGTAGGTAATATGATATCAATCGGAAGCCCGCAAAGTATGATCCCATAACTCATTTATATAATTCATATAACTATTTTTGATATTTATTGTGAGCTTAGTATAGAATACCCGTAAGAGTATTACTAATATTAATTGACATCATCAATGATAAGTTTTTAATTTTTTTTTGCTAAAAGGAAGACTTATATTACTTCAAAAATGTGAGCACAACCAATGCTAGAATATTAACACTAAAAAAAAATAACAAGAGGTTCCGACATCTTCACAAAAAAGACTCTTTAATTGATCGAGCAAAACTATCCAACCACTCTATAAATCGATCGCCTTCTCTAAAATTATGAACAACTTTAGAATTTTGGAAGAAGTCCAGCGCAATTTAAACATTTCTGACCACGTTAATCAAATTCTAGTGTAGGTTTAATGCTCTGGTGAAGATTTTTACAACCTCAATAGAATCTGTTTCAATTTCAATAAATAGCTAATCGAAGCCCTTCAAGCACAACAATTATCTTCATATAAAGACAACCCTTATCCGCTAAAAATCTACAACTTGCAAAAATATAAAGACTAACATCATTCCTAATCAAAACATGCATCCCCAAAGTTAGAATCCATACAAAAATATTTAGTTTGTCATTTCCACACACAATAATATAAGTAGGAGGACAATAATACGGTGCCCTCAGGAGGAGACTAGATAGGATCAACAACCATAAATGCCACCACCATACTCATAACTTCATATGGGGCAACTTTATTGTCGTTAAATAAGACATCATTATGGGTCTTTCAAATCAACCAAGAGGCATACGCAATAATAACTCAAGGGTTAAGCAAAAATATTTATTCAGATATATTCCTTCCTTTCCTAAACCAAACACCAGTATTGTATCGATAGTAGAACCTCAAGGAAATATCAATTTGTGTTTCAGGAGAGAAAACTCTGAATGGGTAAATAAGCACCTAAAAAACATATGAGATAGATCATCCACTTGAGCACCAGAAAGCAAACATGGTTTCTCATTTGTAAGGCCAAGGTTAGCAATATATTGGGATGTCGGCAGCCTACAAGGGAGCAACTTCCAGTAGAAACAAGGAATGATATGTATTTTCTATAAACTAGGCCAAAACGTAGGTTATACATGATCAAGGACATACTTAGAGGTTAAAGAGTTATATGCAACCCTGTTATTGATTGTCCTTTTAAATCAGGAGTCCGCACTTATTTATCATCATTAATCGATATTCAAAATCATATCCAATGGAAAATTCATTTATACGATCTATATTAATAAATGTATGTTTAAAAGCCATCAGCACATCGAAAATCCAATTGTAATTTAAAATATTAATCAAAAGCCCATCATCAATAACAAAGGAGAAACCATAATGGAGTATATAAAAACAATCTGCATGATCAAGTGGCATTAGGCATATAACCGAGGAGAAACCAAACCATATTTAACATAAATCATTTTACACCAAATACTATAGGTTAGGATCACACTAAGATAGGTTGAATTAGAATAATATCATTTTTAATCGATTTTAAAATTCTATCGATAAATTAATACATTTCAAAAATTGGATTGATCAAGTTAAAGTTACCTAATAACACTAACTTAAAGTTTAAGTAAAAAAAAAAATCAATTTATAGTGATTTAGTCTTTTCGACCTACGTCTATTCCTTTTTTCTTGATGTCACTGGCTTTCACTATCTATCTTCTTTTCAATGAGTGAAGATCAACTACCCTTATCATAACTTTATCTTTTTTTAAATTTAGGAGATAACCTTAGAGACTCAAACTAAGCTCAAAATGAAAGCTTACAAATAATCACTAGCTTAAGAATGAATACCCCATCAACCAAGCCAAAGTGAGATATTTATATGCCTCAAAAGGCTTTAAGAATAAAGTAAAAAAAATTAAATATTCAAAAAAATTTAGATATGGACTATACTACTAGTGCTAACATTGAGCAATACTACTATCAAAACTTTTGATGCCATAAATATGGAATCTATCAGTACTAACATTATAAAATTTAAATTCTGGATGATACTCACTACTTTAGGTAGTAGCATCATAAAAAAGGTTGACAACGAATAGATAGTATTTGTCGGTTGACTTAGGTGATACTATTGCTTGAGCTTGATAGTATCACTATTTAGTTTAAGCCACTGATTTAATCTTTTAATAAGCCTAATTGGCCTTGATTCAAGCCTAACAGTTTTTTTTATAAGTTAACTTTGTTTTAGCCCAATACTAACTCAAATTGGTACAAAATGACATTGGTTAAGATCTTGATAAATCAACCACTCATCTAGCACATCTTTAAAGTTTTTGGCAAGTTGTCCACTTTTCTAGCATATTATTCAATCTTTCGACACTCCATTTGAATCTTTGATATATCGTCCTTTCTTTCAACATATCGTTCGTTCTATTGACATATTGATTTTTTAACAATATTTGATCTTCTAGTATAATATCTTATCCTTTCAATACGATACCTAAACCTTTAGTATAAAGTTCGATTTCCGACATATTGATCAATCTTCGGACATTGAATTTTCAATATGATAATTTTTTGACATGACTCTTTTGCTCAATGATTAATCCATCGATTATTTGATTCTATAATCGATATATTTTTCTGTATCACTCATTTGAAAAGTATATTAGTCTTATAAATTTATTACTTAATTTTATAGAACACTACAATATCAAATTGACTCAAGTAATTGTGGATGTTTTTTCGGAACGTAACGCAGTGGTCGTCAAAGCAAGATTTTGAATTCCAAAACCATCATTCTCTTTTAGCACAGTAGATGTAACCCATGATTAGTAGGACCTTTCTACCATAAAAGGTCCATAGACATTTTATTAATAATTCGTACGATAGATCTACATATCTAAGAAATAGCTAACATGTGAACAGGGAAGTCATAACAAGTGATTTAATTAGTGTAGCATGATCAACTTGAGAAAACAAAAATTGCCAAGAACTAAGCCTTTGTTGAATAGTTTGAATTCCAGAATAAAAAATAGAAATCATAGTGCCAAAAAAGAAAATTACCCTTTTTAATATTGAAAAAACTATAAATAGAAGCCTTTCTATGTTGATTGGTGTGACACGAAAAGAAAATATTAGATTTTACAAGATTCATTCTCTAGTTAGTAAGAGCTTCATAAATTAAAAAAAAAAATTAACAATGGTTTTGGAACACTTTTTATTGACCCTAAAATACAGAAAAATATCATCAATATACATCATGTGGGTGAGTTTGTCCTTATGCTTGAAAGGTTCTCATCCCAAATTGCATCGGTAAGAAAATGGGATAAGAATTGCATCATAAGGAGAAATAGGTAAGGTGATAAGGGGTCACCTTGCCTAATACCTCTTACGATTTTGGAAAAATGAGATGGTTCCCAATTAATTAAGCATACATACTCAAGATAGGACACACAAGCATAAATCTAGGAAAGAAAAATCTTAGAAAAATTAAAAGCACACAAAGCATTGGTAATGACATCCTAAGACTATCATAAGTTTTCTCCAAATCCACTTTAATGCTAATAAAAGAATTTTTGCCCTTGGATTTGTATAAGAAATGAGCCATCCACTAAAACATAATCCTAAATACTTCGTTTCTGAAGGAAAAAAAACTGCTTTATGACTATTAAATTAGACAAAAAAATCTTAAGTCTATTATTAGCAAGCATTTTGGCCAAGATATGATAAATAATATTACACAGGGATATAGGTCAAAATTCTTGAATAGCACTTGGATTCATGCAGTTTAGAAGTAGAATGAAAACAATTAAAAGAGAGTCAGATAGCAACAGAGAGACAGCATTCCAACAACCTCTATAAATTCAATCATAAATATCTCTGATTAATCCTACATGTGAAGTAGATGAAATTAAGATTGACTTATAATAATATGATGAGTGTATTATTATTAATTTCAACTTAAATATTTTGATCAATGGTTTAGATCAAATAAAGTTGATAGATTAATTAGCCCATCGAACTTAGGGTCATGACATTTGATATCAAAAATAAACTATAATCTAGTATTTGAGACATCAAGCCTTTCACTATGAGAGATTGTAATATCCCGGATTAATTATTACTATCAATTATAGTGAGAAATGACTATACATGAAAGAAAGAGGAAATGATAAGATTGAAGTTTAATTGCCCAAGAATAACCTTGAAATAATTATGTAAACAAGTCAATTGCTTCCCCTCCTTAGTTGTTTAGACCCAAATTGGTCTCTTTGTATTTGAGGAGAAAAATAGATTATTGAATTTTAATGAGCTCCCCAAAGCGGGTCCTAAGTTTTTTCAGATTATGAGAAAAAGGAGAGAGTAGGTGTGGCAAGACAAATGTTATTTGGACCAAACATCATGCAACTCCATAGTTATGGAAGCAAAATATTTTAGTATGATTAGAGAGACCTTTGACAGAGAGCAGGAGAGGGCAGCAATCGAAACAGACACATACCAAAATTACCAAAATCTAACAAGAAATACCAAAATTCCTATTCAATCACACCCAAACCTATGTGACATATATTTTAGATGATAGCTTTTGTTTACCTTCCTTTACAAAATAAGAAGAAATGGATAATAGTAGCATAAGCATAGTGGGCTGAAATGAATGGAATGGAGTAAGGCGTACTGATTTCATTACTAAATTACTAATTCTCTTATTATAAACAGTGATACTATTTTTAATAGACGGTTTATTTCATATTATTACTAATTATTTCATATTATATTGATATTATTTTATTTCATATTATTACTAATTCTATTATTAATCGTGAACATGAGATGGTTTATTTCATAAACTGAAACTGGATGGACAACTTGGCAAATGCAACCTCCAAGAGGACATCCACCTGCAGCACCGCTGTTCACAGAAAACGTAGAACGTTCCTCCACCTTAATATTGCCCGGTAATTTTTCGTATATTAAAGAGCACGAGTAACACTTTTGTCTACTCATTTAAATTAGAAAAACTAACGAGTTGTAAATAAATACTAAAAGCAATTGAGTCATTACATTCTCACCTCCTGCAATCCAAACAAAGGTGATGGATGAGCCAAAGGAATTGTGAGGATTGATGTCCACCTCCATCTTGCTTCTCTTTTTGTTGTCACATCAAATCATGACGTGACCTCCTGTCTGAACCTAAAACAAAAGAAAATTCTGAAAACAGTGGTTGCAGATATACCTACGTGGAAGCCTGTTTTACTTCTTATCGTTGATCCAATTTGACCCAGCTTGTTTATTGAATGGATTATTTGATTGGCTGAGTTAAATTCTATACGATTTACGGAAGAACACCTAAATCCTGCATTTTGGACAGGGTGGTTGTGGGTAGAAACCTAAGGAACAAGAACAAACGATTAAGTTTGCCGACGACTTCAAAATCTTCAAGAAAAAGAATTTGTTCTTTAAAAGTCATGACACATCCAAGTCATAATAGATTAGTAGTACGCTCATCGTTAAATCCCAAAGTAAGCCAAAGCAGCTGAACGATTAGCAGGCTAATGAAATATGTTAATCAATCATCACAGTGACCTTTTGCATAAATTGTTGATTCATTGGTGTAAGTATAGCAAAAAAAACTGGCCCTTACAAATTAGAAGGAAAGTGATTCTATTACATATGCAATGGTGTTTAACATTAAACACCGAAGAAAATAAAATATCACTCGCTATGATTATTATTTTCGATCAATTAGCGTATTAGAGACGCCATGTCAACTATCAAAGATAAAAAAAAAAAGTACTTGTTGGGCATTTTACATTAGCAAATCATGTTTTACAAAATATTTTTTCATTAAATTGATAGTTACAAGAATCAAATTATATAAAACAGTTTTCTTAGGCATAACAAGAGAAAAAAAAAAGAAATTAAACAAATTTACGAGCTTTACACGCTCATGAACACATACCAACTTGATTGTCAAAGGGGTTTTACTGAACAAACTTTCGATATAGTCTTTTGCATTAAGTAGAGCATGAGACTAGTGCCATGTGATTGATACCTTGGCACTAAATAGAAAGGTATATATATCGTATATTTGATCTATCATTATTTGATTTTATTTTCTTGTATTAAAATTTTTTACACAATAATAATATAATCACGATTTTTATACTTACAATTGGTATTAGAGTCAAGTTATGGAATCAAATACTTTAAATCGTAAAAGTATTTCAGATCTATTTTGTATTTAGATTTGTTTATTATTACCCTTCCCTTATTAGAGGGTGTTATTCAATTTTAATTTGCAATGCTTGAATGATTGGTTTATATTGTTGACTTTCTTTTTTATCTATTTCGTCCTATCACCTACTTGCAAGGAATGTGAGGTTCCTTGTGTTTGATTGATAGACCATTGTCAACAACTTAATGTCGGCAATAATACTGTTGAGGGTGATGACCAACAACGATCGCGAGCCTAATCAAGGATAGCGATTATATATGGCGGAAGCACCATGGGGTGCAATAATCGATAGTGGGAGTAGCCTTACGGTGGTCAACCTGCCTTGGTATTGTAGTAGTGCTATTGCGTGCGGTGGCTAAAGCAGCACCACTATGTGTGGCAGCTACAACAGCATCGTAAGTCGTTGCTAGCACCACTATGTGCGATGGTTACAATAGAGCCACTTTGATAGTGTTTGCTACCTGTGGCTGGCATCGAAGGCCATGGTACCTAGTAATTATGCAACAGATACATGGGCACAATCATGCACTACAACGACTGTGGGGGGTCATTGATCGGTGCATGTATATGATTGTGTGGTGGGATGACCCATTGGTGGCCCTCAATTAGCAATGCATTACGAAGGTGTTCCATTGGTGAGCAACACAGTGGCATGACATGAGGATCGGTGTGGTCGTTGGTTAACCATATGAGAAGAGGTGTGACGATCGATGAGGAGCGCCGCTACGGGCAGTGCACAAACAGCCGATGACTACTGCACCATTGACTCACGCGTATGGGCGCAGTGGAAAACAGCGATGGTTGCGAGGGTTAGGGTTTTATTTATTTAAATTATGATTTTGCCCTTATATGTCTTTTAATTCTAACTTATATCATTTTGATATTTTTTCCATTATATATCCTAAGTAAAAGTATTATTTTACCCTTTAGAAATTAAAATTTTCTAACTTCTTTTCTTAATTATAAATTAACTAATTTTATTTATTTAATTAAATATTTTGATTAGACTTAATCATGATTATATTTTTATTGCTTGATTGGATTTAGTTTTCATCGAATTCAAAAAAAATTAAATTTTGATTAATTTTTTTATTTTGAATAATTTTAATTTTTCCAAGCTTAATTGAGCGAATGGTTGATGTAAATTTATGAACCCAATTTAGGTAGTCCAATTCTAGGTTTACCTAATTAAATAGGGTTGTGCTAGTTATAAGTACTATACAAGCTAATGACGTGATTGAATGCACGTATGACATGTTGCACAGTCTTTTTAGTTATTATTATTATTATTATATTTTTTATTTTATATCGGATGATAAATATATTGTAATATCCTTGGATCCATGCAATGAGAATTGGATCATGATAATGAGACCAATTCGCCTATAAACATAGACCCTAAATATTCTCAGTCATAAGTTTCTCGAGAGGGATATCGAGATAACCGGATAAATTGATGTGTTATATACCCATCCATACGATAGAGGTAGTTGGTCTCATAGTTGCTTGTGTGGAGATACTAGGAATATAGTATAGGTGCTCATTGGAGAATGAGTTTACTAAATAATCTACTCACGGAATGTTGAATAGTTAATGATACCTCATTGTTAGATAACGGTTCTGGAGTCTCAATTGTGTATTTGGTCCTTAGACTTAAGATACCAAGAATGGCTTGTATGAGTACTCCACTCTTTGATACTAGACTTATAGGTTTGGAAATTTCAAATCTAACACAACCAATCATCGAGAGTGGTAGCCAACCTTACGAGGGCAATTGAATATCAATAAGGAATCATTTACTCTCGTTGTCATGAGAGAAATGTCTCGTGTATTCTTGCTCAAGCAATTCCCTAGCTAGGGTTATTTGAATTAATAGAAGAGTTTTCTAGGAGAATTAAATTAGAGCAAGGCTCGAGTAGATTCCCTCTGAGCCTGTTAACAACATGCCCGATATACGGTCTTTCGAATATTAGATGGATAAAAGACTGTAGATACATGGTAACTTAGGGCAGATATGTCCAATGGATTAGATCCTCTTGTATCGTTTGGGGACTATGGCATAGTGGCATAGTACGTCTATAATTGATGAGATAATAATTCACTGAATCAAAAGGAGTTTTGATAAATGTAACTCACGGTCAACTCGGTATTAGGCTTAGAGGGTCACACACAAATGATAAACGAAGCGATGAATAGAGAATTAGATATGTGATATCCAATAAGCCCCTGTTTTATTAGATTTGTTGGGTGAGACCCAATAATAACTTAGAATGGATAATTTGATAGGGATCCAATTTTCATTAAGATATGGATAATTGGATGGAGATTCAGTATCCAATATGTTAGGATACTTGAATTGAAATTTAATACCCAATAGAGTATGATCTATTAGGGTTAGCAAAGAGGGTTCTCTATAAAAAAGGGATATGAGACTAAAAGGATTACAAGGCTAGACCCCTTAGCCGCCACCTCCCGAACTTCTCTCATTGCTTCTTTCTTAGTCGACTGTCCCCTCTTTGGTGCAAGAGGGCAGCGAGAAGGACTGCCCCTACTACATGGTGGTGGTGCGTGAATGCGAGGAAAGAACACGTTGCAAGAGGAGATACGTCACTGCTTCATTTGCCGTGTGGATCACCGCTAGAGAGGAGAACGTGATATCTCCTTCAAAAATGAATTGGGATTTGGATATCAAGAATATACAAGTTCCCTTATGTGAGATTGTCTCATGTCTTACATAGTTTTCAATTTGACGAGTTTTTCGCTCCCAATCGTCGCACGTGATTTGATATAAATCTAGTTTTGAAAAATTTATTTCTATTTTATTTTTCCATTGCACATATGATGCTCTCCCAGTTTTCCCAACAGATTTACTTAAGGGTTTCATGCGTAATTAAAAAATTATAAATTATAATTTTTTTTATAGTTTTTCATATAACTTATTGATAAAATTTTACATATGATAAATAAAAATCTAATTATTATTCTTGGATATTTGTTTGGTTATTCATATTCATATTCATATATTTAAAATTATAAAATAGTTTTTATTTTTTCACACAATTGTATCATTTATGTTTTATAGTTTAGTTATCATATAAATTTTTCTTTATGCTGATTAATGTTCAATAATTATTATGGTTATTATTTTTATTATTATTGAATTATTTTGATATAAATTAAATTTAAAAAATGGTAAATATTATTTGTAACTCATATCCCTAAGTTTTATCTAACTAGTAATTATCAAAGTAGCTTGGAATGTTAGACTTATGGGATGTGAATTATAATAAATATTTTATCATTTATAAGATATTTTAAGTTTTATTTTATATTATTGTATTGGTCTTGTAGTCGCCAAAGTGGCCTAGACCAACAACTTATAAAACTATATTAAGAAATTAATCCTAAATAATATTAAAAAAATATTCATAATGATACACGTAATTAGGAGTTTAGATAATCTTAAAAGAGAATCTATTTTGAATAATTATGTGATGAGTATGATGACACTATTTTGGATATCCCTACAACTTAGGGTTCTATACCTAAAAATAATAATGTTATTCCATGGGGATGGTATTAATCCTTCATAAATAATTTTATATAAATACTAGATATATCAAATTTTATCTAAAGGTAAGATAGAGATGATATCAATAGTTTAATATTTACTGAAAAACTCAAATCATTGATATTATTTTATTTTATTCTAGTGGTACTTCCTTCATTGTATTCTTATAAATGTCCCTATTTTTTCTTGATTAAATTATTATAAATAGCTTGAGCTTATGCAATTTATACTAAGTGTGTTAAATTTTGATCAGACTAGCTAAAAGGATTACAAACATAACTACTAAAAGTTCTGTGAAATAAATAATTAAGATAAATGATTGAGAAAGGTCTAAAAAGTTTAGTTTTATGATAATTACTAATAATAGTTAGATTTCATTCTAGTATAAAACTAGCACACTAAAATATTTAAAGATCAATTTAAATATACTAACAAGTCATTAGTTAATATATTAAAACTTACGACAATATTTTAGGAATTCAAGATTATAAACTTAATATACCTAACAAAATTATAAGCTCAAGAACATTAGGCATTGGGTATAAATATAGTTGAGTTCTTTTTCGTACATTTATTTTTAATTTTATTTATTTTTAGTTTGGCTTATTTAAAATTTATTATAATAAAATTAAAGATAAATAAAACTTAAATAAGTTGACTAGTATATGTATTTAGAAAGAATTAAGATTAATGTATGAAAGTCTCATAATATTTTAGGTACTATCACCTGACTTTATAAATGCTATATAAATTCATAAAAAAATCTTCACGATAAAATGCTACTTTCGTGGCAAGAAAAGTAATGTGAAGAAGGACTATAAGGTTTTAGTTTGAAAGAGAATGATATAAATCTAACTTTTGTATGTTTCGAATCAAATATTACAAAAGTTTTTCCTAATACTTGGTGGATGGATTCTAATGCTTCAACTTATGTTATCAGAGATTAATTTTAATATAAGAACTAAAAAATATAAAATATTCATAATTATAAAAAATCATCTTAAAGTGAAAGCAATAGTAGTTGATAATTATCGCCTATACCTAAATATAATTTATTTGATGTTATGTTTCTATAATTTTAAAAACTTCAATTTTCTATCTAGAATTGTTAGGATATTATTTCTCTTTCAATAAAGGTAAACTCATCATGAATCAATAAAAGTTAGCTTTTAAATTCTATATAATAGTTTGTATAAAACTAGTGTGAATTTTGAGTTTACAATGATCTTGTAATCAAATATTAAAATAAAATATTATTTCATAAACTCTTTGAGATTATATATTTTTCCATCTATAGGTCACTTCATATTTCCTATTTTAATTGAGAGAGATAATTTTTATCGCTATTATAGAATTACTTATTGAGATATGACTATATATATCTAATTCATGTAAGATCTTAGGTTATTGACACCTTTACGTATATATAAATCAAATCAAGTGATAATTAAATAAAAAAATAAAAATTTATCAGATTTGATAGCGGTGGTAAATTTTATGATATTTATGATGAGCTTGATCATAATTTTGATTCTTTTGCTAGATTCCTCAAAAAATGGGATATTTGTATGTAGTATGTTTTATTAAATGTGCTATAATAAAATAGAATTGTTAAAAGGTAAAATTGTACTCTTATGGATATGGTTATGAGCATGATGAGTTATTCTTCTATACCCAAATCAATATGAGGAAAAGCTCGAAGGACAATTATGTATATTTTGAACTAAGTTCCTAGTAAATTAATTTCATTAATTTCTTTTGAGTTATAGATTGATAGGAAACTAAACTTGAGACATTTATATATTTAGGATTATCCTACGGAGATAAGGGTTTTTAATTCATATGAAAAGAAATTGGATTCAATGGTTATTTTTGGATATTTTATTATTTATTTAAAAATCAAAGGAGTATAGATTTTATTATCTTAATTATAGTATGAATATAGTTAAATCTAATAATATAAGATTCCTAAGAAAATCTTAAATTTTAATCTTTATATCGAGAAAATATAAGTTGATATTCCTTTATTATTTTATATTCGAAAGATTATTATTTTTTAAATTAGTAAAAGAATTGGTGAGTGTAAATAACATAATAATATTGACGAACTCATACATGATATTGATGTTGTTGTTATCGCTAATGATCTTATAGAACAACTGATATTGTCGCTAACGATTTTATAGAACAACCACAATTGACAGTTTTGAAAAGATTTAAAAAAGAATGGTGACCTGCCAATTTTTATTATTATGTGGTATATTTATAAGAATCAGATTATGACATAAGAATCAAAAGAAACCCTCATTATTTTCACAAATTATGAAAAGTAACAAAAAGTGATATGATGTGATGAAAAAAGAGTTGAAATCAATAGACTAGAATGGTGTTTAAGAACTTATCAAATTACCTAATAACTATAAAAGAGTCTATTATATAAATATGACTTAAAGGGTAATATCAAATGATATAAAAGCTAAACTTATGGTAAAAGATTTTACTCATAGAAAATGCATCGACCATAATGATATTTTTTTTAGTTTTTTAAATTAATTCATTAAAAATTATCATGATATTAGTGGTTCATTATAATTTTAAGTTACAATATATAGATGTAAAAATAAGTTTTTTTGAATGAGAATTTAAATTTATATAGACTAACCTAAGCAATTCATAGAGAAAATAAAAGAAATATAAAATTTGGTATATAAATTGAGAAAATCCATTTATGACCTTAAACAAGCCTCTAGACAATAGTATATAATATTCATAATAACATTATTATTTTTAGATTTAAAAAATATTATTAATCAATATTTATACTTTAAGATCAATGAGAGTAAGTTTATTATATTGATCTTATATATTGATAATATTTTGCTTATTAATAGTGATCTTAGCTTATTGTACTAAATCAAAATTTTCTAATTAAGAATTTTGTTTGAGAAAGGATATATTGATCAAACCTTAGAAAGATTTAGTATATAGTTTTGTTCAACAAATGATATAAGTAAAAAATTTTAGTCAAAATAAATATTTTAAAATGACTTTAAAAAATTAAATAAATATTGAATATTTCTTATATCCAGTTAGTTGAAAGTCTATTACATGCTCAAACTTATATTGGACCAGATATTAATTTTGTAGTCCGAACACTATGTATATTTTAGAGTTATATAGGAATGCGATACTAAAAAGCTATAAAGAAAGTAATAAGATATCTATATGGGATAAAAAAATATGTGCTCACGTATATAAAATTAGATCAGCATGAAATGATGGTATTTTCATATGTTAATTCTATAAACTTTCTCGATAACAAGAAGTCTACTTTAAGTTTTATATTTATTAGTTAAATGGATAATTTACAGAGAAAAATATTAAGCAATGCATTATTGTATTATCAATAATGAAAGATAGTTTTATGGTATGCTTTGATGCCATTAATTAAGCTTTATGATTGTAAAATTTTATATCAAAATTTTGTGTGGTTAGGCTCAATTGCCAAGTCGCTAAAGATAATTTTGTTGGGAAATCATTGGGGGCGACATCATATGCGCAGCGGAAGAACAAGAAAACAAAAATCCCCGATTCCACAAAAAGATGTTCGTCGTCGTGCGAATATTGGTGCGCAAAAATCCGCAAAACACAAAACTGCGTATAGAGATTGTGTTACCTAGGGAGATCGTATATCCCTGTTTCCTTGCAGATCCTTAGGAGAGGGTGAAGGAGGTCAAGCGTCCTCCTCTCTAGCGGTGATCCACACAGCAGGGTTGCGACGACGCTCCTCAAAACTCCAGGCCTACTCTGAGGTGGAGAGGGAGAGGAGAATAGGAAAGGCAAGCAAAGACTCTAACCTATGAGGCTATGAATCCCTCCTATTTATAGAGATCTCGTGTCAAACCCTAATGGGTCCTTCCCTAGTGGGTATTGGATCTGCATCCAATAAGACAAGGGCTCCATCGGATATCTCATATCCGAACCTCTACTCATTGCAATGCCTACCATATGTGTGTGATCCTCTAGGCCCAATATCGAGCTGGCCGTGAGTCATACCTGTCAGAACTCCTTCTTGCTAGTCATAGGTGCCCAGCAAGCCAATCACGTGAGTGATGACACGTGTGATTTGATACAGAATCTTTTTGCTTATTATATTTTGGCGTATATCACTTTATAACTATTGCATAAATGCATATATATATTGTGATGTCCTTGGATTTGTGCAATGGGAATCGGATCGTGATGAGATCACGATAATGAGATCGATTCACCTTTAAACACATATCCTAAATAATCCCGGTCATAGGTTACTCGAGAGGGACATCGTGATAACCAGATAGACTGGTGTGCTGTATACCCGTCCATATGATGGATGCAGCTGGTCTCATAGCTGCTCGTGCAGGGACACTAGGGATACAGTACAGGTGCTCATTGGAGAATGAGTTCACTGATTGATCCGCTTACGGAATGCTGGATGGTTGATGATGCCTTATTGTCAGACAGCGATTCCGTAGTCCTAGTGGTGTATCTGGTCCTTAGACTTGAGTTACCAAGGATGTCCTGTATGAGTGCTCCACTCTTTGATACCAGACTTATAGGTTTGGCTGTCCCCAGATCTAATACAACTGATCATTGGGAGTGGTAGTCGACCTTACGAGGGCTATTGAGTGTCAATAGAGGATCATCCACTCTCAGCGTCATGAGAGAAATATCCTATGTGTTCTTGCTCAGACAAATCCCTGGCCAGGGTCATTCGGGTTGAGAGAGAAAGAGTTCTCCGGGAGAATCCGATTAGAGCGAGACTCGAGTAGAAACCGTATGGGTCTGACAGCACCATGCTCGATATACGGTCTCTGGGATATTAGATGGATGAGGGACTATAGGTACATGGTAACTGAGGACAGACAGGTCCAATGGATTGGATTCCCCTGTATCGTCTGGGGACTACGGCGTAGTGGCCTAGTACGTCCGTAGTCGATGAGTCAAGTGAATTATTACAGAGATAATATTTCACTCAGTCAGAAGGAGTTCTGACAGGTATGACTCACGGCCAGCTCGATATTGGGCCTAGAGGGTCACACACATATGGTAGGCATTGCGATGAGTAGAGGTTCGGATATGAGATATCCGACGGAGCCCTTGTCTTATTGGATGCAGATCAAATACCCACTAGGGAAGGACCCATTAGGGTTTGACACGGGATCTCTATAAATAAGAGGGATTCACAGCCTCATAGGCTAGAGTCTTTGCTTGCCTTTCCTATTCTCCTCTCCTTCTCCACCTCAGAGCAGGCCTGGAGTTTTGAGGAGCGTCGTCGCAACCCTACTGTGTGGATCACCGCTAGAGAGGAGGACGCTTGACCTTCTTCACCCTCTCCTAAGGATCTGCAAGGAAACAGGGATATACGATCTCCCTAGGTAACACAATCTCTATACGCAGTTTTGTGTTTTGCGGATTTTTGCGCACCAATCTTCGCACGACGACGAACATCTTTTTGGGAATCGGGGATTTTTGTTTTCTTGTTCTTCCGCTGCGCATATGATGTCGCCCCCAATGATTTCCCAACATTTCTAACTCAGTGAATTATTATCTCTGTAATAATTCACTCGACTCATCGACTACAGACGTACTAGGCCACTACGCCGTAGTCCCCAGACGATACAGGGGAATCCAATCCATTGGACCTGTCTGTCCTCAGTTACCATGTACCTATAGTCCCTCATCCATCTAATATCCTAGAGACCGTATATCGAGCATGGTGCTGTCAGACCCATACGGTTTCTACTCGAGTCTTGCTCTAATCGGATTCTCCCGGAGAACTCTTTCTCTCTCAACCTGAATGACCCTGCCAGGGATTTGTCTGAGCAAGAACACATAGGATATTCCCCTCATGACGCCGAGAGTGGATGATCCTCTATTGACACTCAATAGCCCTCGTAAGGTCGACTACCACTCCCAATGACCAGCTGTACTAGATTTGGGAACAGCCAAACCTATAAGTCTGGTATCAAAGAGTGGAGCACTCATACAGGACATCCTTGGTGTCTCAAGTCTAAGGACCAGATACACCACTAGGACTACGGAATCGCTGTCTGACAATAAGGCATCATCAACCATCCAACATTCCGTAAGCGGATCAATCAGTAAACTCATTCTCCAATGAGCACCTGTACTGTATCCCTAGTGTCCCTACACGAGCAACTATGAGACCAGCTGCATCCATCATATGGACGGGTATACAGCACACCAGTCTGTCCGGTTATCACGATGTCCCTCTCGAGTAACCTATGACCGGGATTATTTAGGATATGTGTTTAAAGGTGAATCGATCTCATTATCGTGATCTCATCACGATCCGATTCCCATTACACAAATCCAAGGACATCACAATATATGTATGCATTTATGCAATAGTTATAAAGTGATATACGCCAAAATATAATAAGCAAAAAGATTATGTATCAAGTCACACGTGCCATCACTCACGTGATTGGATTGTTGGGCACCTATGACTAGCAAATTTGTGATATATTACAGTAATTTTTTTCTCAAGAATAACAAATATCATAATATCTTTATTCATTATAGTATAATATACTTAATGGTTAATGAAAAAGAGTCTAAAAATAATTAATATCATTAAGAACTTAAAATTCACTATATTGATTATGATTCATTTATTTAGGACTTACAACCTAAAGTATTTAAAATAATATATTATTATGATTAAGTTTGTGAGTAATCTATAAAAAAATATAATGATGTTGGGTAGAAATTATAATTGATATTCTTATTTACATACTTAAAGTTATTTATTTCTACGATCGATTCACACACACACACACACACACACACACACATATATATATATATATATATATATATATATATATATATATATATATATATATATATATATATATATATATATATATATATATATATATATATATATATATATATATATATATATATATATATATATATATATTATAATTGAATATGATAATATGATTGAATATGATAATATGATAATTAAATTACAATGATAATTTTAGACTACATTAGAAAGAGTTAATAGTGTTGTGATATATAGAAGGAATTATGACATTGATGATATACAATCGCTATGACTCGCATTGATAGTCAGATTTAATGTGATATTATGTTTATTAGATTTCTTGACCTATTTTATAAAATTTATACGCATGTGTAAAATATTTTTTAAAATTTTAGAATCTAATTAAATAAAATATGTTTAAATAAATTTATGGTTTATTTATCTTGATTTTAAATTTCTTTTATATCTTGCCAACTAATTGGTCAAGTGGAAGAATATTAGATTATGTGGCCCTATCTAATTAGTTATGATATATTATAAATATGATTGGATTCTGATTATGATTACCGGCCAATAGAAATAAAATTTAATTATGGTAGGATTTTTGAGGAGAGACAAGAGATTCTCCTAATTACTTATTTTAGATCCTCTGCTTTCGCCTATAAAAGGACAAAACCTGCTAGGGATAAACCAACATAAACCTAAACAGTTATTGAGATATTATAGATCCTCTTTCATCTTTCCTTTGCCCCTAATCTATCGTCCGTTGTGAAGGATAGGAAGAGAGGAGAAGACGAGTCTAATTGTTTTTACAGATCGATATCATTGCATCTTTTGGATCTGACGATGGTGCATCTATAGATCAAATAAAAGCTTTCTAAGCAATATCGAAAGGTATGCATTATATATTTGATCTATCATTATTTGATTTTATTTTTTAGCATTGAAATTTTTTATATAATAATAACATAATCATATTTTTTATGCTTATAACTAGAGCCTAGCGGTTGATATGCTAGTATTCGTAATTGATACTTTAACATCACATGGTTGATACTCTGATGTCACATGCGCAATAGCTCAACACCATGTTGATTAACATCTCAACATTATATAATCGATATGATGTCATTTCCCAAATGTTATAAACCATATTCACGATAGTTATATATTCCTTAGTTTTAACGTAACACAATTTCATTGGGATTGAAGGGATTGAAGGTGACATGTAACAATCCCTAACATGAATGGGTATCTTCGAGTATAACAATTATGAAACCATACTACAAACGATCCTCTCTCTCTCTCTTAAGCTCCAGTACATTTATCTTTATAAAACTTGATGTTTCATCCATACCTCGTAACCAATATCAGATATGTATAACTTAGAAGAATAAATGATATTCAGTGATTTCCCAACACTAATCAAAGATAAATGTGAAATAGAACGTTGATCGGCTGAACAATTTGGCCCTACCAAACTTCATATTCTTCTCAAGACGCAAGCACTTTGAAATGATTGCCTATCTTGGTCAATGAAACAACCTTAAAAATCATGCAACCCGTACAATTTATCACCAGAACATGTAATTAGTCAAGTTCGGAGGAGAGCAGACATGAGAGACGTGTTGCAACTCGCAACACCAATCACCATTATAAGTTCTATCTTCTCTCGTTCTTCCAATTTTATTTGTGTCTTATACGGTGGAAGAGAAATATTTTAAATTAATCTTCTAACTTGGGGAACCAATTCCAAGAAAATCTATCTTCAAATTTTAAATGCATCATTTCTTAAATTGTTGGAGGTAAAAACTTGAAAAAATTACACCTTATCCAATTATATTTAATAAAATAAAAAATCATCCAAAAGTACATACGAGTATAAGGAATGATTCTACCCCTCATTCAAGCATATGATTGAATATATTCCCCAAGTATATAATCATGTTTCCTCTATTATGGTTATGAACATAAGAAGGTTATTATAGATTCACAATAATATGAGAAGAGGTGGCTGAAGAAAAGATAAAAAAGAATGAAAATTTTTTTATGGAGAAAAGATATATTTGACTAGGAAATCCAGAATATTTATATAGGTTCATTTCCATTGGCTATAGACAGGTAAAACTCCAACCATTAAAAAAAATAAATTCCTTATTATTAAGGAAAGAATATTTCTAAAATAAAATTTTGAGTTTCTCAAAGAAAGAAAAAAAAAAGAACACTGACATTTTATAGGTCAAGTACAGCAGGTTAATACATCATCTTTAAAAGAGGTATTAGTATTTGATTAAAATCATTAAAATCACATTAAAAAAAAGCCACGTATTAATGTGCTTCGGCTAAGATTTTCTAATATATAAAATGAGTGATCTAATCGAGTCAATTGTATAAGCGGAGCATTGTATTAGTCCAACCAAAATCGTCCACATCAAACCACAACAGTCAAAGCAACAGTGATAGCTTATCGTAGACGCCCATTAAATATTTCATTCGCAAAGACTATTAGCCCGTCCTCCTCCTGCATAGTAAAGGAAGAATTCTAACATCTACCTAACGTGTAAGTCACATCGAGCTCATCACATAAATCCCAATGTAAGTTTTTGTTCAAACAAATATTGTCGGGCTTTCAACTAAAATATAAATCACTATATCATTATTCATTAAAAAAGTAAAGGACATAGTACTTGGATTTTGCTTGAAAGAGGCATAAGGAAAGAATTCCCGATCCGCAACCACATGACCTTTGTCAGCTTTGAGAGAGAGAGAGAGAGAGAGAGAGAGAGAGAGACCCTTGCTGATCTGATCCATGGCTCAACGCTTGTGCCAAAAGCCGCAGATTGGTGGCCTCAACTTATCCATTCATCTCCAACCATAGGTAGCAGGGACAGTGCCATAGTATCTTCGACTCCTAGCAGGACACTACATGGTATCCCAATGAAAGCTCGACCTAATTGTTATCATCCCAAGCAACTTCTTTCCCTACTACTACAAAATTACATCTACAATTTGTGATCACATAGAGGCCGCTTATGTTAAGTTCGTTTATATATATGAACTAAATTAAGTTCTGATTTTGTTTATGCATAGCTTGCGGTGATCCCTATTTATTTAATCGTATTATTGATTCCCCACGATAAGCGCATCTCCCTATTAGTCTTCATGTCACCAACACTTTGGGGACCACAAGCAGCGCGAACAAACAAACACTGCTACCTTATCGCCTCCACCACGATAGCTTATGGCGACCGGCGAACCAATGCCATACCTTGCTTGCTCCCTCCGTCTCCGGTTCCATATATCCTCCCCGTTTAAAACGACACACACAAAAGGGATACGCATAAGTACATAACTGCTGGCCCCACCACGTGGCTTTCCACCGACCCGTCCAACTCGACTTTCCACGCGTCATCTTCCGATTGACGACGTTTCTGTGTCGTACGATCCCCGTCCGGAACGGCCGATAACTGCCCCGAAAAGCCGTTATAGATTGTGGCCTCTCGTTGTGCTTTCTATCTCCAACCCAACAGGCATCCCACCGTCCGTTGCCGTTAATTGTCGTGCACCACTCGCATCCGACGGCACTGGTCTGTTGAGATGGATTCCCACAGGATTAAGAAATTCAACTGTGGCAGTCACCCAAATTCAAGCGGTGGGCCACATCCCACGTCTCCAGCGCCGCACTCGCTGTGCCGAAGCATCGAGCAAGGTCGAATCGGACACGATTCCTCAAGTTAGAAATAGATTTTAAAGCTGACAGGCACTAGTCCAACATATTAGACAGCACATGTCTTATAACTTTGGAAGGCTTCGTTAGCAGTTAAAACCAACCAAACATTATTTCTTTTAATTAATCTTTTGTTTTATATGCTTCACCAGACCACTCATCGTGACGCTTCTTCTTTCTGTATTAACATATTGGAGCTCCTTTGGCTCATTTCGTAATTGTAACTGTGAAGTAGGGGCGATTAGCGGATAGTAGAACTTGGTAACTATCATGGGCGGTTAAGTTCTGGAGACGACATATCCGTCTGATTGGGAGATCCGCTTGATCGGTTCGCCCGCGGTGTCAAATGTGCAAAGGAATATTCCCGGTGCCAAATGAGATCCCATGCAGTTTATAAATAGGGGAAAGCCGAGGAATTGTACCGGCAAGGAGAGGGAGGGATAGAAGGCGGTAGGAGAGTAATTGTTGACCGTTGAGATCCAATCGAAGCGCTATGAGCGAGGCACTGGTGAGGGACTACGAGATCGGCGCGGAGATCGGGCGTGGACGGTTCGGCGTGGTCCGGCGGTGCAGATCGGCGGCGACGGGAGAGGAGTTCGCCCTGAAGTCTGTCGAGAAAAGGCTCCTCGCGGACGCCACCGACCGCGAGTGCGTAGAGCGGGAGGCGAAGGTCCACCACCTCGCCGCCGCCGGTAACCCCCACGCGGTGCAGATCTACGCCGCTTACGAGGACGACGAGTGGGTGCACCTGGTGGTGGAGCTCCTCGAAGGCCCCGACCTCTGCGACCGGATTGCCGCCTGCGAAGGGGCTCCGTTTCCGGAGCACGAGGTGGCGGCAGTGGTCTCGGAGCTTACGGAGGCCGTCGCGGCGTGCCACCTGAGGGGGGTCGCGCATCGGGACGTGAAGCCGGACAACGTGCTCTTCGACGCGCGGGGGCGGCTCAAACTGGCTGACTTCGGGTCGGCGGAGTGCTTCCTCGGCGCATATGGGGAACGGGTACCCATGAGTGGGGTGGTGGGGACGCCGTGCTACGTGGCGCCGGAGGTGGTGGCCGGGCGGGAGTACGGGGAGAAGGTGGACGTGTGGAGCGTGGGGGTGGTGATGTACATGATGCTGACCGGGGGAGTGCCGCCCTTCTACGGGGAGACGGTGGCGGAGACGTTCGACGCGGTAGTGAGGGCCAACTTGAGGTTCCCATCGAGGGCTTTCCGGTCGGTGTCTCCGGCAGCCAAGGACCTGCTGCGGCGGATGCTCTGCAAGGACGTCTCCAGAAGATTCTCGGCCGAGCAAGTCCTCAGTTAGTCCCTTTCGAACCCTTTCATCTCTACTTAGATCTTGTTCCGTCCTTTCCAACCAAGGATTTATGGATCTCTGTGGCTTTTGTTCTTGGATCTCATGGATTCTCTAAGACCTCAGTTCTTGGGGTGAAAGTTATAGGAATTGCTAATTTATGGTAATCATTCAGGTTTTTTCTTCCGCTGTTGAAAGTTTTGTGTTGGGGAAAAATGGTAATATTTCTATTTTTTGGCTGATTTTGCTTAATTATGTGCTTTTCCCATATTAAAATATAATAAAAAATCGTGTCTTTGGACCTTCAATGCTGGTCTCTTAATTCGGTATAAGATTTTTCTTTTTATCTTTAGAAATATTTCTAGCTTCTGACCTGATAAATATTTATAGGACATCCTTGGATCACATGCGGAGGAGAGGAACCAAGCCGAGACACTCACTCACCGTAGCGTACGGTACTTCTCGGGATCTTTCTGTGGCTGCAAG